>NC_082661.1:118327163-118639964 GCF_025265405.1 Mesoplodon densirostris
GTAGTTGGGGAGGAGGTCACCTCGGAGGTCACCGCTTCCCTGAGGTCCATCCACTAAGTGGGCTGAGCCCCGAGGTCTCCCTCCTGCCCCACCCCAGTCCGCTCAGTGACATTTCCCAGCACCTTCTCCGGGTGGGTGTGGCCGGGGAAAATGCACTTGTCATGCATTTTCATCCTCACAGCGAGCCTGAGAACGAGGTAGAGTTGTTACCCTGTTTTATGGAGGAATATTCTGAGAACCTTGAGAGGCTGAGCCACTTGTCAAGGTTGGGCACCAGGGAGCGGGGCCTCTGAGTATCCAAAATGCTTAGACAGCCTGTGACACATTCTCTTTAACAAGAAGTCCAAACTGTGCTCCCTCTCCACCCCAGACCCCTCGGTCCCCGAGGAGCAGCTCCACACACGCACGTGCACACGCACACCTGCAGGGGAGCCCACCCTCCGCCCACCCGCAGGCGGCCATTCCTCAGGCTCCGAGGAGCAAATTACATCACAGGAAATCGCAGTGTGAGGGACGTCCCCAGTGGAGGGTTTGAGACAGAACACATGTGGCGGAGTGGCGGGCCAGGCCCAGCTGCTGCAGACGTCTGCCACAGCTGGAGGGCCACCAGGCGCCGGGCCCTGTGCGTCTCATCAGGGGCAGGGCCTCGGCCGAGGGTCCACAGAGCCATAGCTGCACAGGCCTTCCAGCCAGCATGGGCCCTGTTGCTTCTCCACTCGGGAGTGCCTCTCCAGGGCACGGGGGCTTCAAGGCAGTGTTTCCTCATCTGTACGATGGGGAGAAGATCAGCACCATGACCTTCAGTGAACGGAGCCCACGCAGGTAAGGGCCTCACGGTGCCCGGCTTGGAGGCGCAAAAAACGATGTCTGTGACAACGGGAAACTCGGCCTCTGCCCTCAGTGAGCTGACAGCCTGCGGAGGGGAGCGAAACTGACGTGCCTGAAGCGGCGACCACTCAGTGCCTGGGCCAGACAGGTGAGCCCCCACCTCTCTTAGCAGAGAGAAGGCGAACAAGTCAATAAGGAAGATACCGGCCGATGCCGAGGGGCAGGCGCAGAGAAGGGGGCAGACAGGCTAAGGGGACAGAGATTGCTGGGAGGCGTGATTCACACAGAATGGCCGGGAGTGCTCGGGGAGGGCCTCTCTGGAGAAGCGACAGCTGAGCTCAAGCTGAAGAGAGCGATAAAGCCAGACAGGTGAGGAGAAAGGGGACCCGACAGAAAGGAAAGTACAGGGGCCAGAGGCCAGAAGGACGGGCGGCAGTGTAGTCCCAGGGAAGGAAGTGGCTGAAGAAGGAGAGGGGCCAGGAGGCCGCGAAGGGCCCTGGGGGCCATTGGAAGGAATGCGGAATTTATTTTACCTGCGACAGGAAGCTACTAAGAGACGTGCATGAAGGTGCGTCAGGGTCGGACTGTCGTCTTGGAAAGCTCGCTCTGGCTAATGTGTGTGTGAGTGGGGGAGGTGCTGGGGGCGCCCAGAGGGGAGCAGGGAGGCCAGGGAGAGGCTTCTGCTCTGCTCTCGGACAGAGGTGGTGCTGCTGTCCCCTCCCTTTCTTCGCCCGCCCCCCTCCTGTGAGGATGCCAGGGTTGCCCTGGCCTGACCCCTCAGGCAGGCTCTCAGCACCTAGGACTCCACCCCCCACCCCCATATGCTGACAAGACTAAAACTTTGTCCACAGGGGAGCTTCCTGGCAGTTGGGCTCATCCCCACCTCGGGCAGATGGGCTCTGGGCTGCAGCAGGGAGGCATCCCCACCCCATCCCACCTACTCAGCCTGCATGGCCCCCTGGGCCGCCCCAGGCCCAGCTCAGTCTCCTAATCGCAAATGTGTAGCCCTTTCCTGGTGACTGAGACAGAGAGGAACCCTAATTGTCAGCAGCTGATCTCAATTAAAATAGAAACACCTCCCATGATTTGCAGGTGGGAGCTGGAGTGGAGAGCGTGGGGATGTTTACACAGACGTGGAAGGATACTGACCGAAATGGGTCCACAGGAGTGAAAGCAATTTATCTTGATGAGTTGGGTCCGTGGGTGATTTAATTAAGGCCAAACAGCCCTGGGCTTTGGCCCTCCCTGCCGGGCGTTGCGGGATGACGGTGCTGAGCCGGCCCTTCTTTCCTCCTCCAGGACACGAAGGTAGGAACACAGCCTCGGGAAGTGCCCATGTTCCCACTGCTTACCAGCTCGGGTTCCAGGACCTCGTACCTAGGCTGCATTCCAGGCAAAGCGGGGAAGGCGGGGACCCCTAGGATGCTGCTCTGGGGAGGGTCAAGCATGTATGTACGGTAAGCACCCTAGGGCTTTCCACACGGCAACTGCGCAAGAGGGCACAGCCAGTCAGGGGCAGGGCTGGGACCCACACCCTGGTCAGTGTGACTGACACCGTGGCCTAGTACTGGGGAGGATGCAGGACCCGAGTGCAGTCACGTCCGAAGTGGCTGGGTGAAGGCTGAGGGAGAAGACTATTGCTCAGGCCACAGGTGCGCCAGGCTGGGGAGGCCTCGGGAAGGAGATAGTCCTTGAGGTGGATCCTGGAGAATAATTAGGACTGTTAGCTCAAAATGGAGTCACCAGCAGCCAACCCACCCCTTTGGCTACCAGGGCCCCTGGCAGATGCTGACAACAGACACAAAGGAGAGGAAAGGGTACAGCACACCGAAGCCCAGGACAGGCTATGGCAGGGCACAGCCGATGGAGCTGGATGACAGTCACTGAACCACTGCTCCACGGAGGAGGAAGCCGTGGTCTTACGTGGCCTGTCTGTCCTGCCCCTCAGAGCACAGCACAGGGCCAGGCAGAGACCTGGAGGGTCCCTGTGCCTGGGGCCCGCGGGGGCTGCCTACCACCCCTCCTTCTCAGGAAAGAAGGGCGGGGGAGAGGCCGGCAGCCCTGCTGCCTTGCCTGCCCACTCAAGGTGTGCAGGCCCAGCCACTCCGGGGCGCTGGGGACCAGAGGCGGAGGGTGTAAGCTCTGTGCAAACATCCTGCCTTCTCCCCAGGATATTTTCTGTAATAAAAGACCGTGGAAATGTCAGCTAGTCTAAACAAATAGCCAGGTTTTACAGAGGATGAGCAGCCTGTGTACAAGCACCTCCAGGGCCCGCTTTTTGAGGTGGCTTTGAAAAATTGTGTGCCAGGAAGGAAGCTCGGAATCCTTCCTGGTGGGGCAAGCATTTAGGGCCCAGAGAGGTAAGGCTTACAGGGTTCCTGGGGAGGAAGGGGTGGGTGGACCCTGGGCCTGGTGTGGGGTGACTGTCTCAGGTGGCCCTGAGGAACTGGGCTCCCATCAGATGGGGCTCCCTCCTGAGGACCCTCAGGCAGGGCTGGCCTGTGCCCTGCGGGCAAAGGGATGGGGGAGGGGCTGACAGCAGGCGACTCAGGCTCAGGGTCTCTCCCTTCCTCCCCTCCGCCTACAGGGGTCCACTTCCTGGAGCCCCATCTTCCCTCCGTCCATCTCTGGGTTAGGGAAGGCACCCGGGGGTCTGATCCTCAGGGACCTCCCAAGGTGAGCTGGGCCTCACTGCATCCACTGGACAGGGGGACAGGAAGGCCCAGAATGGGGGAGGACACTTAACACCAGAGCCTGAACATACTGGGGCCTTCTCCTTGTTGGGGTGCTGGGGGAGCAGCTAGTGCCTCAGCGCACACAGCATCCAGGGAGCTGGATCCATTAGGGGCTGGGGGATCCCCGAGACCCTGCTGCACACAGCAGGCCCTAGGTGCCCACACTCCTTGAGGGGCAGGTCCAGCTGCAGCCACTCACAGGGCGGGGACGGACTGGGCCCAGGCTGTCACCACAGTCAAGGAAGGTTGTCGGGGTGCTGGGCCCATGTGGGTTCCCATGACCCCTGTGCATTGTGTCCAGGCAAGAGCCACGTGCACGGAGAGCCAGCAAGTCGGCAATGGCTCCGGAGTGTGAGGCCGGCCTCTGGTGTGCAGGCTGGAGCTGCTCAGAGGGCCAGGAGGTCATTTTCAGGGCAGTGAAGGTGGGTCACCTGGCCCTGTGGCCTCATTGCAGAGACTCACACCTCCTGGCACTGCTCAGGGAGGTTGAGCCCACCACAGGCAGGGCTGCCAAGACTGAGCAGGTGGGCAGGGAGCCAGGACCAAAGCCAATGGTCAGCCCCCCGGCCAAGGCAAGGCCTCTGGGCCGGAGGCGCGGGGGGAGGGGTGCAGACTCTAGAGCCCTGTGGGCCGGGCTAGAATCCCAGCTCTGCTCCTGCGTGCCGGCAGGGGGACCTTGGACCAGTGAGTCACGGAGGCTCCCAGATCCCCATTCCTCACCTGTGGAGTGGGGAAGTAATTTCCACCACACGTGCTATGAAGAGGAGACAGTAGGATAATTTGCTTGGTGCCAGGCACAGGGCAGGGCACTCAGTCAGTGGAGGTTCGTTCCCCTCCCATGAGGCCTCTGAAGTGGGTGCCAAGGCAGGCGCTTCTCATGACGGAGGACACCATCCTTGGGCCTCTGGAAGAGGCGGTCCTGTGCAGCAGGTGAAATTTTCCAAAAATGTCCACAAAAGTATTTCTAGTTCCACACACTCTCTCAGAACGTTGCCACTTTCCACCGAGAGGGAGCCTGTTTCCTCTCCCCCTGAGCTCGAGGTGGGTGCTGAGCATGGAAGGCTGAGTGCCCACATCACCTGGTCCACCTCTGGTCAGATGAACCTGGGAGAGCCCTTGCCTGGTGCAGCCTGACTCAGGAGATAGGGCCCCAGTGACCGTTCTGTCCCTCTTAGCCCACGGCCCCAGGACCAGGCTAGACTTGGAGCCCAGAATTCCTTGATCCTCAGGAATACAACCCCACCTGTCATGAGCCAGAGGCTGGGCCACTCACCATTCAAACTCTGTCCCATTTAATCCACAAGAGAATCCCATGCGGTCAGCCCTGTTATTTTTCATGTGAGAAATTGGAGGCTCCAAGATCAGCTGAGTCCCTTGTCTAATGTGTCCCGAGTTGACCTTGGAAGAGGCGCACTAGAAAATGATGTAAAAGCCCCCACTCTAGATCACTTCCCAGTGCCCCTGTGCCAGCCGCTGCCCCATATTGCTGGGGTGAAGCAGCAGCTCTCAGCCACAGGCGCTCCCATCAATCAATATTTTTAATTACTTACATGATTGACTAATAAAATTCTCCACCGACCAATTGATTTTGTGATCAAGCGAGAGCCTCTGTTTTTATTAAAAGGTTACTTAGATGAATTTTTTTCCCCATTGAAGTGGGAGGTTGTATTTCTTTTGGTCATTTTAGAAGAAGAAAAATGGGAGGGGCCAGGAACAGGAGGAGACCCAGAGGCCAAGAAGATTACAAACCCAAACCAAGAGACCCTGTGATCAGTTAATCCGCAGCCACTCACCTATTTGTCCTGCCAAATACCCAGAGGCACCAGCAGCGGGTCAGGCGCTGGCCAGCAGGACCCTCGGGCACACACTTTACCCAACCCAGGCTTAGCCAGAGCTGCTTCTATTGTTTTTAAAAGTAAACTGTAAACTTTCTTTTACATTTTAATGAAAGTATTGGCTTTTCAGTTCTAAAAGTAACTCACTCTGTGTGCACAGTTTGGAAAAGACAGGCAAAACCAACAAAACGACGAAGCAATGAGAGGGTTCTCAGCCTCGAGACTTGGCCTGAAAGGGCAGTTGATGGAGATGCTGTGAGAAGAACTGCAGGGCTGACTCCCAATTTTCCAGGGGTCCAAAGCCCCAAAGAAGCATCACCATAGAAATCACCCAGGTCCCAGTGTCCAGAGAAAGCTACTCACGGTTACTACGTCAGCGGGCTTTTGGTTTTGGTTTTCTGCTTTACCACATTGGTTTTTGATGGGTTTGATGATGTCCTATGACTTTCACTGACCTTTAAAACTGTGTTTGTAAATGACTCGGTGTGGCCTGTCCTGTGGAGGAGCTATTGCCTGTGACCTGTCCCTGTGGTACACACCAAGGTCACCTTTCCTGGGGGGTGCCAGGCGTTGATGGGGCCAGGGGCATGGAATAGGCAGTTAGGGTGAGGGAGAGTGGAGAGTTTGGTGAAGGAGGGGCAGGGAACAGAGAGTGGGCCTAGGCCCTGGGAGAAGGGCACCACCCATGGGCCTGGGCAGCCCTTCCCTCTCCAGTCCTCAGACGCCTCACCCGGTGTGACGATGCTTCTGCAAGGGGGCTCTCGGGCCTGGCCACTCCTAGTTAACAGATCGGACTGCCGCACCAGCTCAGCTCTGGGCCCCAGGCCTGCCTCTGCCTGTCATGTCCACTGTCACGGCCATCCCACTGTCCCTGATCTCACTCTGCCCGCATCTCCTGTTAACTCCTACACACCCAGCAACCAGAACAGTGGATGGCACACAGTGGGCGCTCAGTGACTGTGTGACAGGTGAATGCTGAATAAATCCACGTTAACCATGAACACTCGTGATGGCTGCCAAACGGTCCTTCTGAGCCGGCTTTGGAGCTGGGAGATGATGACCTCCACTCCTGCCCTCTTAGGAAGGTCACGGCAGGTGAACAGAATGACAGGCGACAACACGCCTCTGCCTCGTGCCAGCCCGGTGTGCAGAGGCCACTCTTCCGCCCTCGTGGACAGAGGCAGGAAGAGCCAGAGAGGGGCCAAGGGACTCCCCAAGGCCCCACAGTCGGTCTGAAACGGGGGCCTGGTTCTCTGCAGGGGACGCTTCTCAGGATCACCCAGAAGTCCAGCCCCACTGAACCAAAGCCCAGGTGACCTGCTCTCACCTGGGTGTGAAGTCCCCAGACCCATGCGGGAGCCGTGAGGCTCTCACCAGCCCACCACCATGCCTATGGGATCCAGAACATCTCTGGAACCTAACTTACATTTAAATAAAGTAAAATTCATTATTTCCTTACAAAAAAATAACAACTATTCAAAGTGGAGAATTGAGAAATTAAAAAAACATAAAGAAAACAAGGTCAGTTGTCCTCCTGCCCTGAGTGCTAATGACATTTCAGAGATGCAACGGCCCATGAGGGAGCTGGCCACCCATCTCTGGATCTCAGGACGTCTGAGGGACGTGCTCACATCCAGGCCCGTTGCGACCTCCACGTTGCTGGCGGCCCTTGATGCAGTGAGTCACTCTCTCCTGGAAGCGCTTTCCTCCCTGGCCGGGACCCACGGAGCAGCAGCGGGTGGCCAAAGCAGAATCCCGGCCCACACAGATGACCCTGTTGTCTCACCTCACCTGCCACCCACCCCCGCTGGTCCCCTGGCCGGCTCCGCCCTCTCATCCTGACATGTGGACTTCGGAATGTCCCGGGAGCCTCCGTTCTTGGTCGTCTTCTCTCTCCCTACTCCCTCCTCGGTGAGCTCATCCAGGCCGTGGCTTCCGGCTTCTGTGCATCTGTGCACTGATGCCACCCACGAAGATCGCTCTGATCCTCTGAAAGGCACCTCCAGGGTGACTTGTAGCAACTCCTGCTCCATCCCTGGCACTCACACCGCTGGGCCCAGGCCTCTCCTCCAGGGCAGCGGGTGGCAACCTCGCCCTTCCCAGTGCTCCATTCAAAAGCCTGTGGGCGAAGCCACCGTGACTCAGCTGTTGTCCTCCACCCTCCATCAGCAAACCCTCCCACCCCACCCAGGGGTCCCACCCATACTGGCCCTCAACTAGACCACAGCAATCGCTCCTGACTGGTCTCCCAAGATGCATGGCCTCCCTGGGGGCCCTGGAGCCCACCAAGCATGTTGCCTCAGTCCCCCAGAGCCCAGCCTGAGACAGGGACATGGGTGAGTAGTTGGTTTGGAAGGCAAGGGCAGGAGGCAGGAGTGAGAGAGAGGAGAGGGGTGGCCATCAGTGGGGGCTGCTGGGCTCCCCCTGAGAAGCTTTCAGGATCATCCACGGGGAGGATGTGCAGCTGGAACACTGACCACCCCCCACTCCCACACCCACACCCCACTGCATAAGGGCTGCCATGACTTTATCTCCCCAGACTCCGGTCTGCCTTGGGAAGGCCCCAAGTTACTACTTTTCCTTTTGTAATAAACAAGAACAGTGATTCCACTCTTGCTGCTCAAATGTTCACCCACAAATTTAGCATCTGCTGATGACCCTTATCTGAATCAATTATTATTACAATTGTTGCCAAATGATAATTTTTCTAAATTCCATCTACATTTATTAGCTAACATTCTACTACAGAGACTAGCTTTTGCTTTTCTATTTACTTATTTAATCCTGTTATAGATGCATGGAGTTTTAATTCTAGTGGTTATAATTCATTACTGTAATTATTGATACTTATTTTAATGCTCAATATGTCCTGATTGGGTCAATGGGAGCCCCTTCAAGTTGTCTCCTGTGTCCCTTTGACACGTCCCCAACATAGTTTGATTACTTCCTTACTTTCTGTCACAGCAAGCTATCCTAAGCCCATTTTTAAGTTCCCTGTCCCAGCCCTGGAATCAGTCATTTCTCCGAGGAGGCTTGGTCCCTGGCTCCTTTTAGTGGAGACTGTATTTAGAAACCAAGGTTTGGGTCCTGGATGTTGTGACTGGGGTGTTTGCAACATTTTTAAAGACTGAAAGTATCCAGGATTAGTGAGGCATGGCTGAGGAACACACTTGTCCTCAGTCAGTGAGAGAGTGACTAGAGAAGCAGTGAGGAAAGGCATTTGGCCCTACCTGTCATACCTGTCAGGTGGTGATAGGCGTGCACATGGACACAGCCGTGCCACTTGTAGGAGTCTCTTCAACCCAAACTAGAACACAAGTACACAAAGGCAACACATCAGAAACAACCAGTGTCCATGGACACAAAGTTAACTAAGGAAATTGCAGTACTCCTTCCTAAAGAACACCCAGCATACATTGAAATCAATGAACAAAATTTAAGATGATGAATTATTTTCAGAGAAGAAGCAACTTACAGAATGCCATGTATAGACTGATTTTTAAAAAAAAGTTAAGATCAGATGTGTGCATCTTACATAGATGAGTCTGTTTGTGTAGGGAAAACTGAAAGGACACCCTTTAATCTCCTAGGTGATGTTATCCCTCTGAGTTGTGGGGGAAGGCTGTGGAAGTTGAAAACATAGGAGCAGAAAATTATACTTTTCATTTCACACACTTGTGAACTATCTGAAGGTTTTATAGCAGCCACGTATTACTTTCACAATAAAAAGAAAAAAGCTTTAAGTGATAATAGGTGAAGAAGAGACAGCCAGCTCCCCAGCTATAAGACTCTACAGCATTACTGAATACTCAAGTAGCTTTAAAAATAAAGAAGGGTCTTCCCTGGTGGCGCAGTGGTTAAGAATCCGCCTGCCAATGCAGGGGACACGGGTTTGAGCCCTGGTCCGGGAAGATCCCACATGCTGAGGAGCAACTAAGCTTGTGTGCCACAACTACTGAGCCTGCGCTCTAGAGCCCACGAGCCACAATTACGGAGCCCATGTGCCACAACTACTGAAGCCCCAGCGCCTAGAGCCCGTGCTCCACAACAAAAGAAGCCACCGCAATGAGAAGCCTGCACACCGCAACGAAGAGTAGCCCCCGCTCGCGGCAGCTAGAGAAAGCCCACGCGCAGCAACGAAGACCCAACACAGCCAAAAATAGATAAATAAATTTATTTAAAAAATTTTTTTAAATAAAGAAAATGATGTTCATCAGAAGTGAGGTCAATCACCTTTGGAAACGGAAGAAGAAGGAAGAGAAATCTTGGCAGTGTTCGCTCATACATGCCCTGCAGCAGAGGAGGTGCCTTAGCCCAAGGTCTCGGTTCTCTGTGAAGTAGCCCCACAGGCTCCCACAGGCTGAGGCTCTCAAACATTTTATTTTTTAAATTTTTAAAAACCTTTTTTTAAATAAATAAATTTATTTATTTATTTATTTTTGGGCTGTGTTGGGTCTCGGTTGCTGTGCACGGGCTTTCTCAAGTTGCAGTGAGAGGGGACCACTCTTCGTTGCGGTGCGCGGGCTTCTCATTGCAGTGGCTTCTCTTGTTGCAGAGCACAGGCTCTAGGCACGCAGGCTTCAATAGTTGTGGCACACAGGCTCAGTAGTTGTGGCTCGTGGGCTCTAGAATGCAGGCTCAGTAGTTGTGGCGCACGGGCTTAGTTGCTCCGCAGCATGTGGGACCTTCCCGGACCAGGGCTCAAACCCGTGTCCCCTGCATTGGCAGGTGGATTCTTAACCACTGCGTCACCAGGGAAGTCTCTCTCAAACATTTTAGATGGCACCTCCCCAGCTCTGATCCTGGCTCTCCACCCTCCTTTGGCAGGTAGCTGGCTTCCCCAGAGCAGTGTGTGGAAGGAGGGAGTGAGGTGGCCGTGAAGCTCAGGACAAGAAGCCTCATCAGGGCTGTGCTGTTCTTCCCTGCCTCCTGATCATAGAGATACATGGTGAGTACCATCTGTGACTGTGAGGATGGATCCTAGGGCCAGACTTCCTGCATTCACATCTTGGCTCACTGCTTACCAACTTGGGCAAGTTCCCTCAACCTCTCTGTGCCTTAGTTTTGACACCTGTAAAATGTTCCCCCTGGGATTATTGGAAGATCAGATGAGCCAATATGCCAAGTGCTTTGGATAGTTGCTGGCATGTAATGAACACTCAAAAATGTTATTTGTATTATCATTCCTAGTGGTTACAGTGGACACACCCTTGTCTCAAAATGCCATGGGAATGCAGCTAGGGTTTCACTGTCACATGTGATGCTGGCTGATAGTTACAGTGGTGTGCATTAGCCAGCAATGCTTGCAGCTGCAGAAATTCCAAACACAACAGCTTAAACTAATAAGGTTTCATTTTACCTCGGTGTACAAGAGTCCTGCAAGTTGACAGTTGCTGGCCTGTGTTCAGCAGCTCAGCCATATCAGGGCCTGTCTCTGCAAGTGCTTTGCCTCTTTTTCATGCATTCTGCCTCAGTGTTACATTATGGCTGCCTCAACTCCTGACATCACATCACCTGCAAAGCCGGAAATAAGGAAATGGAGAGAAAACTGGAAATACTAGCCACATATGGCTCTTTTATCAAGAAAACAAGCCTTCCCAGAATCCCCCAGCTGACTGCCAATCATATCTCATTTACCAGAACTGTGATATTTGACCACACTTAGTTCAATTCACACTTAGCTGGGAATATAGTTAGCTTTTCAGCCTCAACAGCACAGTTCACAAGGGAGAGGAGGTTGGGAATGACCTTGCAGAGCCTGCCACTATTTTCTTTATCCCATGAAAGAAAAATCTGTGTGACCATGTTTAGTGAATCGGAAGTGGGTAGTGAGGTTCACCAAACATTTTCTCCTGCTCTTGGGGTCCACCTAAATAGAGGCCCACCCGCTGTGAAACAAGAGGCAAATGTCCAGCTATGGGGACCAGCTGAGAGCTCACATTTTCTTGGGGACTTAGAATCTTCTTGGGGGCTGAGAGCCTTGCAGAGCAGGAGCCAGGGCTTCCAAAGCCCCCAGTTCCAACTTCCAAACCCAGGCACCTCTCTGCCAGAAATGGCCATTGCTGCTAGCTCCAGGACAGTGAGGGAGCCAGAAGCAGTCAGGCTTTCTAGACCCAGCCCTTGGCAGCAAGGGCATCTCTACTCTTTTGCTCCTGGACTGTTAACCTGCTTTTCATCTTCTGGGCTATTGGGAGCACTGGGCAGGCCAGCCAGGGAGGAGGCGGCTCCCATGTGTGACCGCCACAGCTTCCCTTCATGTCCGCTGGGCAGGCCAGGCTGATGGTATCTAGTTCCTGAGACCCTGCAGTGAACTCAGACCCCAGATACTGTTTCTTGATAACAGCTTCACCTTTTCCATCTCTTTTAACAAATATCAACTCCTGGCTGAAACCCAAACTCCTGGCTGAAGACCAACTCCTGGCTGAGACCTCCTTGCTGCTTCCCAGAAAAAGCCTGGTCTGCGATGGCAGGGGGAGGAGAAGCAGGCTGGGCGCCCAGGACTCCCTGCGTGCCCCAGGCAACTCAATGCCTTCTCTGGGCCCCAGTTCTGCAAAGCAAAGGGGGTGCATCAGATGCTTCCTGGGGTTGCTCTCCTCTGCACACCTTCTGCAGGTTCCCCTGGCTCACACATCATGGCACCTGGGCTCTGCCCCAGTGCCAGGTGCTGGCTCTGTGGCCAGGCATGGGCCACCTTCAGCAGGAGGACCGTGGCCACAGTCCCAGGCCTCAGCGGAAAGGCAGTTCAATATTTCTGAGTTTGTGGGAAGTGCACTTTGAACACATTTGCATCAATGGAGGAAATGATATCTCTCCCAAGAGACCAGAAAAGAAGGAAAATTCCATTTGTCAAGACATCCAGCCCTCGGGTCCTGATCTTACTACCTGCTTTCTTGGCCATGGAGAGGCACCAAATCCTCCTAGGCCCAGATGAAGAGGAAGGGCAACAGATGCTGTATCAAACAAGGGGTTTTTCCTCAATTCAGTGGCAAGTTTATACTTTCAGAGTGATTTTGGCCCCCAGGCAGAGCAATACTTTGACTCTCCAGGGCACTCCCCCCACCTCCTGGTGCCACCTTGGTCACCCTCCCAGAACTACACAGAGTCACTGCCCCCCAAGGGCTCCTGCTCACACAGCCTGTGAGGTGGTGTTCTCAGTCACTCCATTTGCCAGATGAAGAAACCGAGGCTTAAGAAGGCCAGCCCCACCGCAGGCACCTGGACCTGGGCCTGGTCTTGCAGCCCAGCACGCTCGGACCCCTGACTGCACCCTCAGCTCAGGGCCCCAGAGTGTCTGTCCTGTCCCCAGCACCTTAGAGCTCAGTCAAATGTGTCTTGGGTTGGCTGCAAAGCTTAGGAGCCCTTTTTTCCCCCCAGTTTCTCACACGCCACATGAGACAAGGCTGTAGATGCAATATGAGATTAAAGGCTGAACCTCATCCAGGTCAGGAAATTCCGAGGGCAGTCGCCCAGCTCGGCTCCAGCTCGCTCCGTCACCCCCAGGGTCACTTGTCCGCCGCGGGAAGTCAGGGGCCGGGCGCGTGCTGCAGGGGCACCTGCGTCCTCCGGAACTTCCTGAGGACCAGACGCCCTGATTTCCCGACTGGCTCCCAGGGACGTTTCTCTCTCCCTCTCTCGGGCCTGGTTCCAGCTGCCTCCCTCCCTGCTGCATCCTGGGTGTTTTCCTCTCCATCAGGTCCAAATGTACTGTTATTTGCCCATCTTTCAGACATCCCTCTGTTGGACTCAGACCGTCAGGTTGCTAAGTCAGCACTCAGCCTCACCTTGTGGTCACTCAGCACTCCGGTCCCGCTGCCCCACCCTGTCCTCAGCTGTGTTGCAGGCTCCCAGCCCTGGCCTCCCCACCCCTCGGTCCTCTCCTCACCTCTCCCCACACTCACGCCTGCCCCATGGCTACAAACACTCTACACGCTGCCTGGCCTAACCGCCTCCTCAACGCTCCACCTCAAGGTCGGACAGGCGTCTGGGGCCTGTGAACCCCGACCTCCAGGTCTCCCCAAACCTGCCCGCCACCACCTGCCTTTAGACGCAGGAACGCCTCCCTCACACCCCACGTCTAATCCTGCGGTCACCTTTCAAGTAAACCTCTGGCCATCTCCCTGCTGCTGCCCCCCACCTTCCCTAACACTTACAACCTGCCTGGACCCTGTTAAAATGTGCATCTGCTCAAAGTCTTAAAGGCTCCCTTTCCCCAAGTTCAGAGTTGAAGGTCAAATGCTAGCGTGACATCCCTCCACCCTCCCTGCCCTGCCCCTGCCTCTTGCCCCTCTCGCTCTATTCCAGCCACCTTTGTCTTCTGAGCTCCCACCAACTCCTGTTCCGAATCTAACTCTGCCCCTGGGATCCTGGGGCTCAGTCTCTCCCTTCTTCAAGTCTTCTCAAATAACTCCTCCCCTCCCACTCTATTTTAAACTGCACTCCCTAACCGGGCACTCTCTACTCCTCTTTGTATGAGTTAGCTACTGCTGAGTGACAAATTAGCCCAAAATGCAGAGGCTTAAGACAACATTTGTACATTTATCTCGCAGGTTCTATGGGTCAGGAATCTGGGGGTGGCTTAGCTGTTCCTCTGGGTCTCTCATAACTTTGGTCAAAGTGTTGGCTAGGCTGTGGTCCTCTCAGGGCTGGATCTGCATCAGGCTGTCTCATGAGGCTGTGGGCAGAAATAAGCTCCTCTTGGGCTGCCCTCAGTCCCTTGCACATGGGCCCACCTGGTGCCGCTCAAAGCATCAAAGTGAGCAAGGAGTAATGGGATGGCATGCCAATAAGACAGACTCACGGTCATTTGTAACCTAGACTTGGAAGTGCCAGCCCATCACTCTGCCTTTCCTATTCATTAAAAGCAAGTTCCATGTCCAGCCCACACTCAGAGGGAGGGGATTGCACAAGAGTGTGAGCACCTGGAGGTGTGAATGCCTGAAGCCACTTCTGAAACTGGCGACCACACTGTTCCTGCTGGTTTTCTCATAGTATTTCTTCCCATCCAACTTACCATTCTGTTCATTGTCTGTTTCCTCAAGTGAAAATGCAAGCTCTTTGAGGGCAGGGCTTTTCTATGTTGTTGCAGGCTGTATCCTCACCACCTACAGCGTCACAACATATAGCCGGCACTGAATAGATGCTTGTTGGGTTGGTGCCGGTGAACTTCAAGAAGTTCTTTATGATGCAGGAAAACAGCCACCCTCAGTGACTGTCCTTTTATTTTCCTGTGTTACAAGGTGATCCAGTGACAGGCACTGCAGGTTGATTTCTGTAAGAGTGAAAGAGGCTGGGATGTGAGATCCCAGTGCTGGAGCCATCCTGGTTACCATGCCCACAGTCAAGAAATCATAGACCTCACGCCTTCTCTGAGACTCAGCCTCACCCTTATGAAATGACACTCGGTCCCTGAGCCTGATCTCAGAGTCTCAAGGGCTCTATAGGGGAGTGGTGCTAATTTCATTCTTTTAAATATGTGTTTTCACATATTTTAAAAATCATAATTTGTTAAAAATACTCTTGGGGGACAGGTTAGCACTATCTCCCAAAGCTTTAAACACACATACTCCTTGACCCAGCAAGTCCAGAGCCTGGAATTATGGATTTTTCACTATATTCACACATGAATGTAAAGATAGGTATACAAAGATGTGCAATGCAACTTTGTTTATTAGAACAAAAGAATAAAAACACTCAATGTCCTCAAGTAGGGGGTCAGTTAATTAAACTTGGGCGCATCCACATAATGGAATAGCACACAGCTATTGGGAAGACCCAGGGAGGCCACATGTCCTGATGTGGGTGCATCATCATCTCATTTATTTAATCAACAGCTATTTCTTTAGCCTCTACTATGTTCTAAGCATTGTTCTAGGCACCAGGGACACAGAAGAGCAAACTCCCTGTTCTTGGAAGCTTACATTATAGTGTAAAACCACACACACACACACACACACACACGTGCAAATGAGCATGCAAAGAAATACAACAACGCAAATATAACAGGGTTCTAAGGAAAGCAAAGTGGAGCGGGGAGAGCATGGGAGTACTGCTTCATAGCGCGTAGCCACTGAGGAACATCTGAGCAGACATCTGGGCAAAGTAGGGAGAGGTCAAGGGCATGTGGGACTAGCACCTCCCAGGTAGAGCAGACAGCCAGTGCAGAGGCCCGA
The DNA here is from genome assembly GCF_025265405.1 of Mesoplodon densirostris. NCBI lineage: Eukaryota > Metazoa > Chordata > Mammalia > Artiodactyla > Ziphiidae > Mesoplodon > Mesoplodon densirostris. Next base: position 118,342,731 of record NC_082661.1, read on the forward strand.
GTACCAACAGGCATGCTGTATCTAAGGACAAGCACAGCAGGCTGGAGGAGGCCAAGTGGAGTGAGGAGGAGGGAGAGCGGGAGGGGGAGGATGCTGAGGCCAGGGAGATGGAGTGAGCTGAGGCGGGGAAGCACCCACCCATCTGAGCAGGCTCTGGACCACTCATCTTGGAGGCTGCAGACTCAGGGGCAGGCAAACTGGTGCAGCTGCTGAGGTATCGGCCCAGCTGGGTTGGGGCCTCAGCTGCCTCCTCCGTGTGATGGGCCTTGTTTTTTTTCCCAGCATCACTCTGGGGCTGTGAGGAGGGCAGAAGAGCTTGAGGACAAAGGTGGGAGCCCCACAGGAGGCCACTGCAACGGCCTGGGGAGGACAGCAGCTTGGACCAAGGTGGCCATGACCAACACAGGTGGGTGAGATTCTGAATATGCTCTGGAGAACCAGCAGAACATGTTACTGGGTCAGATTCAAGGTATAAAAGCCAGAAGGGAATCGCTCGTTAACTCTTTGGTCTCTGTCCTGAGAAACTGAGTGAATATGGCACCTTTTACTAAGATGGGAAAAACTGAAAGAGAAGCAAGATTTGGGGGTGGGAAAAGCGGAAATTAAGAGTTTGTTTTGGGGAGTTCCCTGGCGGTCCAGTGGTTAGGACTCCGCGTTTTCACTGACGAGGACCCAGGTTCAGTCCCTGGTTGGGGAACTAAGATTCCGCCAGCTGCACGGTGTGGCCAAAAAAAAAAAGTTTGTTTTTGATGCATTAAACCTGAGTTGCCCACTGGAGGCCATGGAGGGCAGGCAGCTCAGTAAGTGGACTTCAAGGGGGAGGAGAGGCTGAGGGAGCAGAGGCGGGTTGGAGGGGAGCGTTGGGGGCGGGGTGGGCTGGGTTCAAAGCCAGGCCTGGATGAGGTCGCTCATCCAGGAGTGAGTGTGGGGTAAGGTGACGGCCCAGGGTGGGCATCCTTTGCGAGCACATCCATGTTAGAAATGGAGCCGAGGAAGGCACACAGATGAGGAAGACGAGGGGCTGTGTCTGGGAAGCCGAGCAAGGAGAGGTCCGGGGTGGGTGTGGGGCAGCCAGCAGGCAGATGGGCACATCCAGGGCTGCCGGGCACTGAGTGCATGTGGACAGCGGAGGAGTCACCGCAGGCCCAGTGGGGTGGAGGCCTTCAGCCTTCAGGCTTAGACAAGACTGGAGTCGGTGGTTCCGGCTGAGCCCTTTGACATATATTATTGTGAGGTGGGTGTCACCTGTGCGCCAGGTGAGGAAGGAGGCCTCAGATGAGTCGGTGAACACCGGCCCACACCAGGGAGTGGAAGAGCAGGGAGTGGGCCTGGGTCCTTGTGTGCAAACAGCTGTCCCTGCACCCGGCCAGCTGCCCCCTCGTGTTGGGGTCCACGGGAGCCTGGCTCAGGGCGTTCTGTCACTCACAAAAGTGTCACAGGTATAGAGTGCAAGCTTGGTGAGGCTGTAGCGCTACCCCACCCAAATACCCTGGCTGGGAGGAGCCGACCACCCAGGGTGCCCTGAGGCAGGTGGGAAGAGGCAGCCCGGGCGTGGGTCACACGTCCCTCCCGTGTGCCCTTGATCAGAGCATCTGCCCTGGCAGCATCACCTCGTGCTGGCTGTGTCGTTACTGATGGAATCACAGCTTGCCAGACGAAGCAACAAGATTCATAAAACGCCCCAGGCATGACACATCCTCCCTTTGAGTTGGTCATTTGCTGAAGGAGATTCCACCGATGACTCATTCCATAGATTGGAGAGTCCTGGCATGACAGATGGCCAAAGCTGAGGTGCCTTGAGGGAGGATTACAGCTGGTCTTTGTGCTGATGGGCCCACGGGGCCAAAGGGGAACACAGGTGTGGCCTGTGGAGTATGGATCCAGGCTCACCTCAGCAGCAGTAGGGAGGCATTTTTTTGCAGTGTCCCTAACGGCTGACGGTGAATCATATTGGGCACCTGCCGCCTTGACCCAGACTCCCTGGTGTGACCTCTGGGCCATGATGTGCCAGCCTACATTTTCCCCAAATGACCACAGCAATATTTCTGCCCTATATGCTGTTCCGGAATCTTGCCATCTGCCCCACCGCCCCCATTCAGATTCTATATCCCCTCTCCTTGAAACTGCACAGGCCTTCACGGCTGCCGCGATGAAGAGAACATGGCAGAGGGATGCAGGGTGACTTCTGAGGCTAGGATGCAGAAGGTGATATGGCTTTGACCACCATGTTGTAAGGAAGCCCAGCTCCTACAGGGCTGCATGTCTGTGTCCTGGTGGACAGTTCCAGTGAAGGCAGAGGGTCTGGGCAGGCAGCCAGGACCAACCACAGTCGCATGAGGGAGAACCTTGGGTGATTCCAGCCCTGCCTGCAAGCCACCCTAAGCTAAGCGGAGTGGAGCAGAGACAAGCTACCCCAGCTGAGCGCTACCCACATTACAGACTCATAAGCAAAAGAAATAACGGTGTTGTTTTAAGACAGTTTGGGGATGGTTTGTTATTCAGCAATAGACTGAGCAATAGATGTGAGAACAGTGCCCTAGGTGATCCCTCGCCTTCCCTGAATTTCTCTGTCCCAGGGATGCGGCACTCGCTCTGTGGATGACCTACTGAGGACATGTGTGGACCCAGGGCTCCTCATCCTGGGAAGCTCTAATTGGTTTCGGTCTGTGAGAGCCACTCAAGGGGGTCTGCCATGCATGGGGGGGGGAAGTGAATCATGCCTGGAAGCTTTGCCTGGGGGTTTCTATTCAATGGGATATGTTTTCATGGTAGCAAAATGTTAAGCATTAGCCTTCAGAATGAGATATGTGGTCATTTTCTCAAAGGTTGTGAGGTCCCTGAATCCCTCCTGTGATCTTACAGCAAGCTGAGCTCTGGCCTGCAGAGAAATTGCTTTTTTTTAAGCCTCCACTGAAAACCACCAGTGGCAGGCCTGCTGTGAGAGCAAAAGCACACTGAGCAGGGTGGGCCAGCGGGGCATCAAACAACATGCTGGAATTCTCTGGAATAAGTTTCACCAAGTGGGGGTCTGTGATTTTGTTTAAAATACATATTGTGTGATTACGCCTACACCAGTAATGCCCGTGAAGTCCTTTTCATTAGAGCAACACTGACCTGTTACTACGCCAAAGGACAAGCAATCACTCAGTAGCCCATTCCTTCCATCTCTTTGGCTGGATGGAGGTGCCCTAGATGGGTCACCATGGGGTTTTGGATCCAAGGTCTCTGCCATCAGTGGGTACGAAAAACATCACCAAGACAGCAGGAGATGTAGGCTATGGCTCTCTTGTCCACTCCATGCCTCCAAAAGCCCACACATCCAGCAATTCTCTGACCTCTATCCCAGCAACATCAGAGCCAACATCCCAAAAGGGCCTCGGCCCCTAGAATGCACCAGGCAGGCTTTTCCTTCAGCATCTCCTCCTGAACCTCTGATTGGTAATAAATACATTCTAATTTGTGGATCCATAAAAACAAAACAAACTAAAAGATGAAAAGCACACAAAAAATTGGAAATACCAACACCCCCCCGCCAAAAAATTAAAAAACAAATAAAACTACTAGTGCTGTAAGTTCATTACCAGAACCTTCCTTACGGTCTATCAGTTTCCCATGACTGCACGGCTTGAACAATAGAAGTTTATTATCTCACAGCTCTGGAGGCCAGAAGTCTGAAATGAGGGTTGGTTCCTCTGAGGACCGTGATAGAAGGATCTGTCCGAGGCCTCTCTCCTCAGCTTGTGCCTCTTCACCTCAACTTCCCTCTGTGCATGTTTCTGTCCAAATTTTCCCTGTTTATAAGGACACCAGTTATATTTGATTGAGGCCCACCGCAGTGACCTCATTGTAACTTGATTACATCTGTAAAGGCCCCATGTCCAAATCAGGTGACATTCTGAGGTACAGGGAGTTAAGGACTCCAACATATGGATTTGGGCGGATGCAATTCAACTCCTAATACAATGAAAAGAATAATATTAGGGTTTATGTTTGTCTCAGTAGGATTCAGGATGACTGCACGGTAGCCCAGACCAGCATCATGGGCGGTTCGGTGGGCAGAGGGCACTGCCCTGGGGCCAGGAGGCCTGCTTTACTCTGTGGCCTTGGCCCATCTCTCTGGGGCCTCAGTTTCTCCATCTATATGATGAGGCTTAGATTGAGTGGTCCCTTTGGGCCTTTCTATCCCCGAGGTTGCTCAAGGTCACTAGTCCCTGGCTTTACACCACACAAGGCATGGAGGCCTGCCCCGGGGCCACCCACTGTGAGGGTGAACAGAAGTGTGGGGATCACCCAGGGCACCCTGCCAGGCCGCTCAGGGTGGGGCATGCAAAGGAGACACCAGTAGGCCTCCCTGGGAAGGGCCAGGCTCTTGTGTCATCAAGAACAAGGGACCAAAATTTCCCTTCCCCGCAAAGTTTCCTCACTACTAGCTCTACAGTTTTCCTTGGGGACTGTATGGTCAGAGTCCAGCAGCAGACGACGACACAGCTGAAGAGCAAGGACTAGGGTTTAACGTAAGAGCAGAGGGCAGGGCAGGACGTGATGAGAGGCTGGCACAGTGGGGGAGTTGGTGCCCCCCGCCCGGACAGCTGCCGGAACTCCAGAGTAGAAAGTGTGGCTGAGGGACAGTCGGGGCTTGGCAGGGAGGGGCTGTGGGATCAACACATTGTCCTCCTTGCATCAGCCTCCTCTGGGGTCTCCACGTCGAGGGTCATGACAGGGTATTCCTCTGCCTCGCCCCCCAGGAGCAGGTCCAAGGAGGACCCAGCTGGGGGCAGCCTGGCTGGCCCTGACACTGGTTTGCCCACCCCCAACCCGGGTGTGGCTGGTGCACAGTGGTGCAAATCTGAGCAAGCACGGCCCTCACCATGGAGGAGCGAGGATAACTCACTGCTCACCTGGCACAGCAGGAAGGCCAGCCCTGCAGCTGCGGTGAAGCCCATCTGCTTCTGGGCATGAGCCCCAGCTTGAAGCTCCCTGCAGAGAAGCAGCCCGGGGACTGACCGGCAAGGGCTTAGACTTAAAGCTCCTTGACTGAAACAGCAGATCCTAAGTTTGGGATGGTGACAATAAACAGTCGCTTAGGCAAGTTCCACTCTCAACCAAGTTTGGAGCGGTAATTCTTGCAAAGATGGGTGAGTGATTGATTAACCGTCAGGAGGTTCACCTAAGCCCAGCTCCCAGTGGGGGTCCCACTGCTCTGGTCTCCGGAAGCATCTGGCCCAGTCTGCCCTGCCCTCTTCTCCCCTGGCCGCCTCCTGTACCCCCAGAGGAGTCGGGCACTGGGGTGAGGCCCCATGAGATGGTGCCATGACCCAGACTTCCAGAAACCCATCAGCTGCAGGCCTGGGGCTCACCAGGGAGGTAGAGGAAGGGGGGAGAAAGAGCGGATGGCTCAGATGTGCCCCTGCTCCCAGCAGCCTCCAGGGCAGCCCTAGCCCCCCACCCCCACGCCGGCTCCCTTCCCCAGCCCCATGGGTAGGCACGGCTGGGTGGCCCCATTTCTCATCCCTATCGATTATGCCGGCAGAGGCCTGTAGCACAGAATGTAAATCATCGTCCCTGGGGTATTTAACCCAGGGAGGGTTAGTTGGAGGTGGCATCCCTTATAAGTCCCGCATCTGATGTTTTTATATTAATTCCTATAGTGGCCAGATTAATTTTTATTCCACTGACTGTTATCTCTTCTTCATTGACTAGGAGACATTTCTGAGCAGTGCATATCTCGTGGAGTATCAGTCATTTAGTGGGGTGCTTCCTCTGGCTGCAAGGTTTTCATTAATGAAAAAGGAATGAAAATTCCTTGGCTCCAAAGACTCAGTCTTTGGAAATAACAATGCACAGGCCAGCCAGAGTCACTGCCACGGCCACCATCGCCACCACCGCCACCTATGTGTGCTGTCTGGAGGGGTCTATGAGACCCTGACTAAGGGTGCAGGGTCCCCTGGCCTCCCCTCTTCCCTCAGCTTCCCCAGTCCCCCCCTTGGCCATACACAGGTCCTGAGTCAGGCTCTACCAAGGGACCATGCCTTGGCAGAGACCAAGTCCCCTACAGCTGTGCATATGGTCATCAGGAAGATGGCAATAGCCGTCTTGCTCTGAGGGACCCAGTTGAAGAAATAGGTCCCCTGCAGGGGAGCAAAGCAGGCGTGTTCTGGGTGATGGCAATGGCGATAGCCCTCTTGCTCTGCAGACGGGGGAAATGCGTTTGCTGTAGCCTCCCTGAAGCTCAGTACCGTGCAAGGGTTGGGTCACAGGTCACAGTAGGATCCAGCCCAGTCACAGAAATGACCCCCCCTTTACCTGCACAGTGAGGGTGCTGGGTCCCCCAGTGGACTTCAACAGGCCTGAGTCTCACATGAGGGACCCAGCTAAAGAAATGGGTGTTAGGAGGAGACAGCTGTATGCAAACACAGGTGAGTCCCTGCAGGGGAGTGAAGAAGAGGTGTTCTGGGTGGGCTCCTAGCAACGCCAGGACCATGGGTGCAAGCCAGGGGCAGAAGGAGGCGGGGAGTAGGGAGGAGACACAGAGGAGGAGAGGCTCCCTGGGGACAGGGCTGCTGACAGGAGGGTGAAGCGGGTACCGTCCACCTTGAGACCCTTACCCGCGTCTCTCCCATCCCATCATGCTCTGGGGCAGTGGATCCCACAGTGTGGACCCAGGACCAGCAGCATCAGGAACCCCTGGGAACTGGTCCTGAGGGCAGCCTTAGAACCTGCGGGGCGGGCTCACATTGTGTTTGACCAGCCCTGCCCTAGCGTTTGAGAACCGGGAGCAGTGTGGAGTGAGGGAAAGGAGCCCAGACAAGGAACCCCTGGGCTTGCACCTCACCTGTAAAATGGGATGCTTCTACCACCCGGGCAGGTGCTGTGACCCTGAATGAGTTAGAAGCTCCAGTCCAGGCTGCCCCCAGGTGGGATGTCCATAGCCATGAGCTGTTCTCACTTGCGCCCACCCAGGACCTCCCTCCCTTTCTAGGAGAGATGATTCAGACCCCACAGTTTTGCCATCCAGGGCGACTTCACTGAGCCTTTCTTCTAGGGGTCAGACATGAATCATTAAGCCCCAAACCTTTAGGATTTTGAGAATGCTGATAAATTACAGTTGCAGATGGGTAACCAATCAACCTCCCCACCGCCTGCCCCAGCCAGGGTAACCACCCGGGAAATAAAACAGAGGTCATTCCCTCCTGCCCCCACACACAGGCAAGGTCATGAGAGACCCCAACAATGATATGTAGTTTATGCGCTGCTTTCAGTTTGTGGGCAGCTGCTTCCAAGACAACCGTGAAAAAAACAAAAAAAGGTTGTTGTGATTGGGGTTAAGAAATCGGCCGTATCCAAGCGTCTGGATCCTGTAAGGAGATAATTATGAGGCAGGAGCGAAGCTTTAGAAGATCATAGGTGCTTCATCCAAACTCTTCTCATCCATCCCTTAGGCGGACTCCTGATGGGGGTCTTGGCAAGTCCCAGGGGCTGAGGAGGTGACTTAGTGGCTTGGGGTGGGGGGCTGGGCGGGGGATAGGGAGGGCCGGCACCCAGGTCCCTGCTCAATCCCAGCCTCTCTGCATCCATCTCCTTGTTCGTTCATTCCTGACACAGCCTGGGATAAAATGACCATGACCAGGAGAGGGGTCTGGGGTGAGGAGAGGGTCTGAGACAGGCCCCTGAGGGCCAGGGCTAAGGGGCGGGAGATGGAGGAGAAGGGTGGGAGGGTGGAATTATCCACAGAAATGGAAAAACTGAGGTCAGGTTTCTCAGTCACAGCAGCTGGAGCTGTTGAAAATGTGGTTCCAGGTGTCCTCAGAAGGTCTCCCTTAGGTGTCACCTAAGGGGAACGAGGGGACCTCCTTGCAATCAATGTGGAGTCTCGGTGTACTGGTTGATGAGAACATTTCTCCTGCCCCCAGAAGATGTCCTGTCTGGAGAACAGCACAGACACGACTGTCCCTTCTCTCCCATCCCCCACTACCCCAGTGCTCATCTCACAGCTGTGCTAGGAAGTGGCCTGCCTGTGCCCTTGAAGCCCGCGCCACCACTAAGTTCACTTGGGCTTCCTCTCAGTTCCATCTGTGTGTTCTCTGCAAGCCAGGTTCTGGGTCTCAGTGGGCCCCTCCTCTTCCCGCCTGGGTGCCGTGTGCCCCCGACCCACCCACACCCACTGTGCTGGGAGGACAAGCCCAAGGTCAGTCCAGCTCGGCCACGGGTCCTCCCCACGTGGCCCAGAGCCACAGCACAGACGACCTGGGGTGAGTTCTTCCACGCTGGCCTCATTCAAGGATGGGAGAGATGGCATCCACCCCCTCACAACGCAGCCCCTGTCTTGGGGGGCAGGGAGAGGGCTGAGCAGCACACATGGGGTACTAGAAGCAGCCCCACATGTGGCCACTTGGTGCTCAGGCAAGAGCTGGGCAAGGGGCGGCTGCAGGACCCGGGGCTCCCTGGAGGTCCTGGGACAGAGCCCAGGATGGGCAGGTGGGGGCCTGTCTCTAAGACGGAAGGGAGAAGCTTCCAGACATGATTGCATCTGACCTTCTCCTTGTGTCTCCTCTCTGGCATAGGGCCTGTGGTGAGCTCAGTTCCTTCATACTCCTGGGCTTCAGCGTGAGGGATCTTTGTAAAGTTTCCAATCCACAGAAAATTGCCAACCTCCGGAGGCCTCAGGGGGACCCCCGTCCTCCATACAGAGCCCTTCTCATCCCTGAGGACCAGCCATCAGCCTCCTCTGGGTGGGGAGATTGGGGAGGAGATGAGGAGTTGCTCTGAGGGAGGAGGATGCTTCTAAGCTTCTAAATCAGCTTCCCGAGAGGCCCCCCATCCTCCACCCCCCATGGCCTGGAGCACTGAGGTCTTCAGAACCTCCCAGAACATTCCTCAGTTGAGCTATCCCAGCCCAGAGCCAACCCCCAGGGAACTGGGAGAAAGAGAAGCTTCCCTTGCTGAGGATCTCTGTATCCTTATGTTTAAAGGGCCGGAGGGAAAAGAAGGATTCTGAGCTTTTAAGAGAAAGTCTCTCAACAAAACGCTTCCTGATGCTCGTCTGACACTAAAAACCTATTAAAGTCATAAACTTCTCCTGCAGAACACGTCTCAAAAATGTATTTATCTAAAGGGCATCTCTGTTTGGTCTCAAACTCAAACGCTCCAAATGTCAGGCCCCAAATGATTTATTTGGGGTGCCGTGTTCCCTCCTTGTGAGTCGTCTTCCGGCTCCAGCCCCTGCTCCTGTCGCCCCTTCTGCTGGTGTTTATAGACTAGACGGGCTCCCACTCACACTGAGAGGGCAGCCCAGAGGAAGAAGGGGCACAAAGGGGTGTGAGTGTGCACACGGGTGGCAAGCACTGATGCTGTCACCGCAGACGGCCACGCCCTTCCCTCCTGCCTCCTGAGCATACCTTGTGCCTTTGCCCAGGTTGTCCTCTTGGCCACGAGGGTCATTTCTCACGGCAGGTCACCCGACCGGCACTCTGAGTCCTCAGCAGGTCCCCACTCAGAGGGCTAAGGATAAATACAGCACAGTTAAACAAGGAAGCGGGACTTCCCTGGCGGTCCAGTGGTTAAGACTCTGCGCTTCCAATGCAGGGGGCATGGGTTCCATCCCTGGTTGAGGAACTAAGATCCCACATGCCTTGCGGCCAAAAAAACAAAAACAAAAACCAGGACGCACACTGGGCCCCCTTCAGATTGTCTAGACGGAGCATTTGAGCACGGACTGGGGAGAGGGGTACTTTGGAGCCGAGACTTCTGAGTGTTGAATAGGAGTTGAACAACAGAAGGGGCCAGGAGGAGGCAGGAAGAGCTTCCCAGGCAGAAGGAACAGTCAGTGGAGGTCAGTGGCCAGAGAACACGTGGGGAGTCTGGGACCACGGAGGGGCGCTTGGGAGCAGAGCAGAGGGACAAGGGCCCTGGAGAGGGGCCGGATGCTGAGCTCCCAGCACTAGTGAGCAGGCCCTTGGGTCTCAGGCTGCTGCACAGAGTCCCCTGACAGCCCTTCATCACCGCATCTTAATATGCACGAGCTCATCAGCCCCTTTCCAAAGAGGCCCCTGAGAGCAGGGCCCTGCAGTGCTCACTCTGCCTACAGGAAGCAGGGATTTCAGGAGGCATGGTCAGGTTTGGGGGCGAGCCTGGAGGGGAACAGAAGATTCCCCAGGGCAAGTGAGAGAGCGTGCCCAGCGTGAACCCCAGCAATGCCACTGTCGTTCTGGGCAGGGGGGTGACTACGGCATCTTCAAACCACCAGGAAACAGAGCGGCAGCTGCTGGATCAGAGAGCCCACTGGGGCTGGCGAATCGGCAGGCTCTGATTTCTCCGCTCTCCCTCCTGTGGGGGAGGTTTGGGCTAGGAGCCTGCCCAGCCCCCAGAAGCCTCCGACAGAGGCTGGGAAGGTGTTTCTTAGAGCATCAACGCCCAGCAAGTACACTAGCCACATAGGACTATTTAATTTTACATTATTATAAATTCAGTTCCTCAGTCACACCAGCCACATTTCAAGTGCTCCACAGCCACACTTGGCCAGTGGCCATCGCGTTGGAGAGCACAGAGCAGGAAGTTACCACCACTGCAGAACGTTCCACTGGACAGCGCTAGGGGATGAAGGCCTGGCTGGCCAGCTTCTCAGCAAGCAGGGAGGGGCCCAATTCGGGCTGGGTAGGGGGTCTTCAGCAGGGCTGGGAGCCTCCAGTGCGCCTAAGCTCAGGTAGCAACCCTAGGGAGGTGCTGGAGAGGAAGCAAGGAGGGCACCCTAGATCTACCTGAGAACAGCGCCCCCTCCCACCTGGGGCTGATGCAACAGCCGAGCGAGGTCTCCAGGGCACTTCCCGGGTGGGGGTGGGGAGAAGGGGGCAAGTAAGTGCCCTGCTTCTCCTGGGCCTGTCTGCAAGCACAGGGGGCTGGGGGAGCCACCCAGGCTGTGCCCTCGCACCCCGTGCCCCGCCAAGGGCAGGTGGCTGGCCCCCCTCTCCCCCTCCCCTCCAGCTCACAGTGCACCGCCTCATCACCCGCAGGCCTGAGATGGATGTGGAAGTTGCACACTGTGCCTGGAGCTGCAGCCCACACCATCCTGGGCAAGGAGGCTTTGGAAGACATCGTAGGGCGTTAAGTCATCGGACTTTCTATTTGTCAGCACACCAAGAGCACAGCAGGATTTTTCGGCTCCAAAAGACTGCCCAGGCCAGAGTCTTCACTCTGCAGATCCTGCAGACTGTAACCTCTCAGAGACCAGAGCCGCATCTTCCAGAGGGGTGAGGTGAGGCTGCTGAGAAGACGCTATCGTGGGGAGACAAAGGACGGGGCTGCTGAGAAGATGCTATCGTGGGGAGACAAAGGACGGCCTCTTGTCCCTGCTGGGGCAACGCAGGGAACTCCAGGGCACGTCCTGTCAACTCCCTGCTCCCTGCGGGCAGCGCTGTCCCCACAGCTCTGTCTTTGCCCAAAGTCAGCTCTCCAGGACATCCAGCCCGGATAAACACCCCGCCCCGTGTCTCACCCCATCTGGGGTCACTTCCGACTGTGCTGCATGTATGCGTTACGTGTTGGTGATTGTCCTTAAGAAGCACCCAGAAGGGAGGGTCTTTGTTTAGTTCACTGTACTTTGGAAAGGGTGCCTGGAATACAGTGAGTGCCCAGCAAATGTCTGTTAAGTAAATGAACTTTTCAAGAAGAAGGGCAAATGGGAAATGTGCAGACTGGGTGAAATACCGACCCAAATATGGATTTTTAAGCAAAAACAAGTCCCAGCTTTATGCTAGTTGATCATTTAAGGTTCCGTGACTGGGGAGGGGCATCCAGAGCTCCTCCCTGTGGACCCTGGTTGAACGCCCCTCCCACAAATCAGGCTCCCCTGCAGGGCTTCTGGCTCAGACCGCCCCAGCTTTGTGATTCTGCCCTCCCACAGCAAATGCTATCTGTCACCAGTTTTGTTTTGTTTTTTTTCACTGTGGCCCATAGACCAAATCGAGGAGCATCATCCATCTTACCTGAAGGTTTTGCCATTTCAGCCTTGAAACCGGAGAAGTCGTAAATAGGTTTTGCGATGGTAAAGGGAAGCTTAATTTTTCATTCACCTCTAGCTAGCAACTGATGGGGAGGTCCTCCTTTGCTCCCAGAAGCAAAAGGGAAAAGAAAGGGCTTCCCAGGGACGGGATAATTTGTCAGAAAGTTATGAGAGAGCACAAGCAGGGCTGTATAGGAAGTGTGTATTGAATGATATGACACACTGGCTTCTAATTGCTGCTGCCTTTCTGATCAATAATACATGTTGTCAAAAAGCCTTCTGTTTGCATTTACACAATGGACTGTAACTACTGCAAAGGATCCATTAAGACCTATTTTAAAAAGTGCATTCGTAAAAACTTGTCTAAATCTGCATTACAAGGCAGATTATGAAACTGCCTTGGGAGATGTTTTTTCTAAAAAGCATTCAGGCCATATCTGCCAGACTCGCCCATTCAAGCTCCCTGTTATTACCACGCTCACTTGTGAGCCAGGATGGGCCTTCTCCTTGGTGTCCTTGAGGCAAGAGGCGGGCACTGCCAGGCCTGAGGCCCCATCAGATTCCAGTGGTACCCTCGGGCTGGGGAGTCTGTGTGAGCAAGCCCCCAAAGCCTCAGTGAGGCGTCAGCATGAATCAACCCACTGCTCCCGAATGTGTAAGTATACACCCAGATAAGTGCTGCTGTGGCAGAGAGGACTCTGGGGCTCCAGGGTTCTCCCTCCTTTCACTGAGAAAGCTGCAGGTCCTATGGGGAGGGCCAGAGACAGGTGTTGGCTCCTGCAGGCCGGCCTCACTGGCTGCCATCCCCATACAGGTGTGATTCGTTACCTATACAAGTGGGGAGCCAGAGCCGAGGGCAGCAGACAGCTTGATTTAGGGACCACCTGCTTTCCGTGTTACCTTAGCAATGTCCACTGACCGCTTTGGCCTCGGCCTCAGCGTCACAGCTGATGGGAATCAATGGTGACAGTGACAGCTCATGCTGATTGCTGGGGACTCACCAGTCTTCAGGCACCTGGGGGGATGGAGCTCTGCCTTCCTGAGGCCCAGAGACGTTGCAAACATGCCGAGGTCACACAGACCAGAGACCCAGCTAGGATACAACTCAGAGCACACCTTCAACCTTCACACAATGCCACTGCCCCAAGCCTACCACCCAGACAGCTCCTTGGACTTCAGAGGACCCTGGAAGAAGAGAAAAAAAAAAAAAAAGAAAAAAAAAAAAGCTCTTTTTCTGGGGAGCCAGAAACTGTGCTGATTCTGTCAATGCTTCATTTGGGTTCAGCCTCACAACACTGCAAGGCAGTTACTATATCGTTATTTCCATGTTACAGATGAAGACGCTGAGGCCCCAGTGAGGCAGCTAGCCTGGTTCTTGTGCTGGGGCAAAGGAATGGAGAAGAGATTCTTGCAGAGAATGGGAGGGAAGGAGGGGAATGAGGAGAAGGGGAGAGCAGAAGAAGGAAGGGAGGAAAGGAAGGTGGGGCAGGAAATTCGGAGGAGAAAAACAACCCCATTGGGGGGCCCATGGAAGGGTGAGTAGGGCAAAGAGTTGAGGTCGGCCTTGTCTGAGTCTCACAGGGGGGTCTCTTATGGATATGCAGGACCCGAGGTCAGCAAGCCAAGCGCTTCACCTCTGCGCTCTCCTGGATCCTCCTCTGGTCAGATATCTGGGCATGCACGCGGGTGAGGGTATGCACCCATATCCCTGTACATGAACACAGGTGTGTGCACATGTGGGTACAGGGGTACACATATGAGGCTCCCCAGACCTTTTTCTAAGAAGAGGGCAATGTCCCCACCATAGTGTCAGATGTCCTCTCAAGACCCCCCAAGGGTGGTGGAGGGGAGTGGAAGGGCCTGAGGACTGAGGAAGGAACACAGCCTCAAATGGGCCCTTGAGGTGGTCACACGGAGCACAACCAGACATCCAGCCTGACCAGTGTCAGCCAAGGCTTGGCCAGGGTGGTCCCTGGGGGGGGCACAGGGGTGGGGCTGGTTGGAAGAATGGGCCAGGCCACCCCTCATTCTTCTGCCACAGGAGCCTGTTGGTAACAAAAGAGTTCTCCTCAGGCCCTCCCTTCCCACTCAGGTCCCTTCCCTGTGCACAGGCCTGAATGTGCAGCCTTGGTAGTTGTTACTAGCACCAGAGGTAGGGCCTGTCTACACCCAGGGGAGTCCGCCATAGCCAACTCCGGCCCCATAAATCCAAGGGCTTCAGGCTCGGGGAGCATGAGGCAGGCAACACAAGGTCTGGTGGCCGCAGGGTGGCTCTCCCGAGCTGGCAGCACTGTGCCCTGGCCTCCAGCCAGCAGGCCGGCTTGGACATCTCGGCTGGCAGAGTCCCCAGCCAGCCTGTCTTGGCAGCTCCTCCTCATGCCTGCAAGGGTGACTTCACTTTGACTTCATATCTGCAGAGTGATGTGCAGAGCTCTTATCCAGCCCTGAGCTCAGCCAGGCAAGAGGGCAGGGCTCTGTGCACAGCCAGAAGAAGAGACACTGAAATAGGGGCACCCCAGGCCTAGGTACCCTGGACCCTCCCACCCCAAGGCCCCTTGGGCTTGCATTCCTCTGTGCCTAGGTGAGGGCCAGACCACAAAAGGCAGCTAGCAGGTGGGAGTAGAACAGTGGACTTTTCCCACAGAGGCCTAGAGCTCACCTCCAACCTCCAGGACCCCCCATGTTGGGGACCCAGAGTCTTCCCTTTTGAGACTGGATGAGCATCATGTCTTGGGGCAAAAATTAAATTCTTTGGGGCTCCAGTTCCTCTTCGCTACTTGCTCTGCTACCCAGTCAGCCCCCCACCTAAGAATTCTTCTGTTTGTTTGGGGAGAGGGAGTACCTACCCTCCAAGCACCCCATTAAAGCCAGCTCCAGAGTCAGTTTCCTGGTTTCATTGGTTGGACCAGTCCTAAAGAGGCAGGTTCACAAACTAACCCTAGGACACCCCTAGAGCGACCGCGGACATTGGAAGCCACAGGCCAGGCTCACCCCTGGCGCACGCAGAAAGCGCCCAGGTTCCCCTTCCCCCACCCGGGCTCTTCCCCTCCTCCCTCCTCCGGCCCCAAGAGAGGCCGCGCTCCCACCGCGCCTCCCCCCTCCGAGAAATGGCTGAGGATGCGCACCGCGCCCGGAGCCTGGAGGCGGGGCGCCTGCCTCGTCTCCACGTCCACTCGGGCGCACCCCCGCATCCCCGTGGTTTCCCTGCCCTATCTGGGCGGCGGGGAAGGTCGAAGCGCACAGACCGAGAACGGGCGCATAGAGTGAGGAAGAGTGGCTGCTGTGCGTGCGGAGGTGCGCGGATTGGGGCTGCGGCTGGCGGGCCGGTACCCCAGGTCCCGCACCTCGCCCCTACTCGCGCCCCGCCCGGCCCGCACCCCGCGTCCTGCGCTGGTCTCCTAAACCGCGCCCCGCGGAAACCGCACCAGGCATCGCCTGGGCGGGTACCCAGTGCCCCGCCCTTACTCCCGCACCCCGCCCGCACCGGGGCCCCGCCCGCACCCGGGCCCCGCCCCCTCACCGCCCCGCCCCGCGCCGCCTCGCCTCAGTCCCGCGACCGAAGCCCGGCGCGCAGCTGCGGCGAGTACCCTGGAGCCCGCGCCCCGACGCTTTGCGCTCACAGTGTTCGTCGCGTCCGTCGCGTCCCGGCCGGGCATGGGGCAGCCCGGCTGAGCGCCGCACCCCGCCGCCGAGACCCCCAGCCCAAGCCACCGTCCCTCTCGCCGCGGCCCCAGCGTGCACCGGCGATGGCGAAGGCGACGGCCGGCACCGTGGGGCTGCGGTTGCTGCTGCTGCTGCCGCTGCTCGGCGAAGGTGAGTCCTGCCGGGGGCTGGTGCCCGCAGCGGCCGAGGCGAAGTTGGCACCGCGCGCCGAGCGGCTGAGTGGACGCGTTCGGAAACGCCTTTCTGTTTGCGGCGGGCAGCGGGCTGCGCAGTTGCCGGCCGCCCCGGCTTGGCTGCGAGCTGGGTGGTGTGGTGGGCAGGGCGCCTCGGGCCCCGCGCGCTGGGCGGGTCTCGGGCTGGAGCCGGACTCGGGTCGGAGCGGCACGCGGGCCGGGCGGCCGGGGTCGGTGCCCAGGGCCCTTGTCGCAGCCGCGCTCCCCAGCCTGGTGGCGCCTCGCGCCACAGCAGCGTCTTGCAGCGAACCGAACGGAGATTGTAGCCGTTTCGGTGCTGGTGGGGGAGGGCGGGTGAGGTAGCCCTAGAAAGTCAGCGACTTGGGCGGGGAGGAGTTGTGTTTCTGTAAAAGATTGCTCCGTCCTCGTTTCCTTGTCTCTCTACACGTCGGTGCATTCTTCCTCCAGCTCTGATACCCTGGCTAGCCGCGGGATGCGGAGGGGATCTGCTGTTTTGAAAAATGGTTGCTTTTCCCTTGTGCGTTTTTGCCGCTCTAGTCCTTAAAAAACCCAGAAGGCTGTGGTTTCTAGGGAGGCTGCCCTCGAGGGCCCGCTCGAACTGGCCCAGCGCAGCCGGCTGAGGGCCCGCCGTGGCTCCGGTCCCACGCGCGGCTTCCGAGTCCCGCGCTGATGCCAGGCGGGGGACACCTGAAGGTGCGGCCTTTGGGACCATTTGACGGCCCTGGGCTGACCTGTACCAAGCGCTTTTGACCATCCTGGAGTGGAGTAGGGGTGTGTGCCGCCAACATCGGTGCTGGGAGGATTAGATGTGGCCTTGCAAAGGCTGGTCACTGCCTCCACCCCCAAAACCCTGACGGGATGAGTGAGCCCCAAGGCTGTCGAATCTTTGCCCGCCCCCTGCCCACACACCACGAATTTTAGTTTCCCTCGAACTGTCCTTGACTTCCTCTTCTTCAGTACTCAGTATGCACCAAGTTTCCCTCTGAGAGAGGAGCTCCGGCCACCCTCCCCCACTGCTTACAAAGGGCTTTCTCTCCCTGTGGCCTTTGGGAACAGAAGAGATGGTGGTCCTCTGCGTCTGGCCCTGGGTCCTGCACAGACTCTGGGTTCACAGGCCTGCCCAAGGCTTCATTTGTGTGACTGGATCTTGAGCCCAAGAGGCAGATACTGAAGAACGGGCCCCCAGCCCATCATAGGGAAGGCAGGGGAGAAACCCTTTCTTTGACCTGGGGAAGAATGGGGGAAAGCATCGGGAGTCTGGGGGTCCCGGTGCTGTGAGGGGAAAACAGGCAGGAGGAGGCTGCAGGCAGGGCAGAAGTAAACACAAACAAGGTGTTCAGAAGACCTCTTGTAACTCGGTTGCAACTTTGTAGCTGTGGGCGGGTGATCAGGTGTGAGCCGGAAGCCAGGGCGCGCTGGGCAGCCTCAGAAGCTTGTGGAGGATTTCCCGTGCCTGTCCCACGCTTAGCCAGGGGGCCCAGCTGAGGCCGTGGGGGGCTGGAGTTGGGGGGTAGGGGTGCGACGGCGGCCTGTGACACTTGGCGGGAATGCAGGTGGCTTCTCCACAGCCTGGACGCACGGAGCTGGGTGGTCAGAGAAAGGCTCTCCAATCCAGGGAAAGCAAGTCCCCTGCCTCACCCACCCTCCCATGGGATGAGCAAGAAAGCACGATTGGTGGCACTGGGAGTTGAGAGGTGGCCCCGCGACACCCAAGAGGAGGCAGCGGGGCCCGTGGAGAGGCCTGCGGGCACCCTGTACCCGGAGTAGCAGTGCTGGGTTGAGCCTGGCTCGCAGTGAGCTGGGCCGCCGCTCCCACCCAGACTCGACCAGGCTGGGAGCAGCTCGGCTCCGGGGCGCCCTCTCGTGGACGCAGCCCTCCTGTGGCCAGGCCTGTTGCCTGGGGGATGGGCCGGGTCTCCAGAGGAGGAAAGCCTTCCAGTGCTGGCCCAGACACCTCCCCAGACGGGAAGCTCTCTTCTGTGACGGGGTGGGGACTGACAATAGGGGTGTAGGGAGGCAACCAGATGAAGAGGCAGTGGCCGGGGAAGGAACAGCACTGCCCCAGGGCTGGCAGGGGTGGGCTCGAAGGCCTAGGGATGCTCAGAGCAAGGTCCTGGGGCATAAACAGACCCTCACGGTGTGCCCCCCTCCACGTGTACACACTCTCGTTGTGTGTGAATGCACACACCTTCAGAAAAAGGTGCCAACCCAGACACAGACTCCCAGAGCGAGGCAGGACTCCTCACCCACACGCTGGTATCCGTGTGAGTGCACGCACGGGCACACACACACACACACACACACCCTTGAATCCACGCTCACACACTCACACTCACTCTTGGTCATCACTAAGACACGCTCCTGCCCTTTCTCAAGGATATGTGATCATGAGGCCTGTGGACACACACACACTCACGCAGCGTGGCTTGGCCCTTCACACTCCACCCTCCCCCAGGGAACCCAGCCCCTCTCTCTGCCACTCACACACGCTGGGACCCCCACATATGTCCCCCCACAGGGACACCTGCTCCTCCCCCCCTCATACTCAGGAGCACAGACCATCCACCCTGGGTATCCTGGAACCAGAGCTAAAGAACTTCCATCTAAAAGTTGTTCTTAGAAGAGTTTCTGGTCTTTTGCTGCTCCCGCGCAGGTACAGGCATCCCTGTGGCATGGATGAAGAAACTGAGCCCCGGCTTCTGGGGATCCCCCTGCATGTCTCAGGCTGGCCCCTCGCCCATCACCATCTCCCTGACCTCCTGCTGCTCACCAGGCCTCACATCTCTCATCTTTCTGGCCTGGCTTCTTGGGTCCCTTTTTGCTCAGCACCTCTAGCCACAAGGAAAGACCTGCCCTCTCTGCGTGCATGCCCTCTGGGCCTCTCACTCCCAGGTACTGAAGAAAGGAAAGCTGGCCAGGACTTAGCAGCCCCCTCTCCAGGCTGCTGGGCCCACCCCTGTGCTGTTGGACCTGCGTTTGCCAAGGGCCAGAGCAGCCCCTCAGCCAGGAAGGCTGCTCTGCTGACTTCTTTCTCTCTCTTTCAGCCCCTTCCCTCTTTGGCCAGAGATGAGTGGTGTCCTGCTTCACCAGGCTTGCCTGGGCCCAACCTTCTTTCTCCTCCGCCCCAGACCACTAAGCCCCTCTGGCCTCTGGGAGCTGCCTGTGTCCCACACTGGCTGTCCTGGGCTCTAGCAGAGTCCAACCTACTCAGGGACCAAGGGGCTGGGTCAGCTGGTGGGCTCCTCAGGGTGGGGTCTGTGAGCAGAAAGCAAATGGGGAAGTTTATTAAGACCATTGCAAAATTGCCTTTATTCTGCAGAATTGCTTTAGGGACAGCTAAGTAAATCACTGTTTCCTTGGTGGTGTGAAGAAAATGGGATGCATTCACCTAATGGGGAGCTAATGGCCTTTCAGCCAGGGGAGGAGAAAACTAATTTAAAATTATGGTATCTCTTAAACTGGAGCATGGGGTGCCAAGGGGAAGGGAGGGCCAGGAAGCTGCTGCTTCCCCTGAGGCCTTCCCACCTCTGTGACCTGAGAGAGGACTCCTCCATCCCCTGGTCTTCACTGGATAAGGCGATGCCAGCAGTAGCCACCCCCAGGGGGCTCATGGCCTGCCGGTCCTGTGCTGAGCACTGCCTGTCTGCTAGCTCACTGTATCCTCCCGGAACCCTGAGGGATGTGGCCTTGTTTTCCTATTTCACAGGTAAGGAAACTGAGGCTCCCACAGCCTGTGAACTTGAATCCATAGAGAGGACTTTGTGTCTCCCCACTCCAGTCCTCTGGCTTTCAGCAAGCCCCTTCTCTGAGCCAGTGGTGGTAGGGACCAGGAGTGGGGCTGAGGAGGGGTCCTGGGAGAGGAAGGTGGCCCTGAGCCCACTCACCCACTGGTGACCGTCCTGCTCGGGGCTCCAGGGGCCCTAGGGACAGCCTGGCCCGGGTCTGGGAGGGAAGTGTGCCACTGTGCTTCAGCACCCGAATCAGGAGCCCCTCGGGACCGCTGCTTTAGCTGATGTCTGGGAGTCCTGCAGGTCCGGGAACTGCCACCAGCTGGGGTCTGGTCATAGCCAGCCCCAGGGGAGGGGCGCGTGTCCTCTGGCGTGGCAGGAAGAGAGGCCTCTGTGCTGGTGGTGTAGGCTGCGTGTGTGGTCCCTGCACCCACCCTCTCTACCTGGGGACCCAGGACCTGACAGACGCTACTGTGCTGAGGAGCGGCTGGACTTCAGGGCACATGGGTACAACTGTGTCTTCTTGTCCAAGAAAGGGCCCTCCTGCCCGGGGCTCCAGGACAGACTGGGAGAAGAAAGTGCCCAACTGGGAAAAAGGCAGAGCTGGAGAAGTGCCCCCCCAAACAGTAGTGATGCCTCTGTCCTACAGAAGTGGCTACATTTCGGGTGTGGAACCCCTCCCCCTTCCCGTGGGTGTGGGAGAGGACGCTTCCTTGCGTGGGCGTAGTGTTCAGGCTCCAGCCCCGGCGTCCTCTCCTCCTCGTTTCTTCTTCTTCCTTCTTGTTTCTTCTTCTTCCTTCTTGTTTCTGCAGTTGTTTTTCTGAGTGACTCAACAGTAGCAATAACAGTAATAGTGATGGGCCCACAAACACCCCCCGAGGGACCACCTGCTGCCTGGGGAGCTTTTCGGGGCTAGGGATGCACTCCGGGAGACAACAGAAGGTCCCTTTGACCTCAGAGCTGTCTCCCTGTAGGGAGAGATGGGCAGTAAAGGAAGCCCTAAGCAGCCACTTATCTCAAATGTCTGGGTGTGATTTCAGACTGAGGTACACGGCAGGAGGCCGGCTGAGGGGTAGGGTGGGAGGGGATGGTGGGCAGCCAGGCAGGGAAGTGGCCCTCCTGGCCCTGGGCCACAGGGGTGTGATGGCAGCAGGGGTCATCTTTCGCCCTCCCCCCGCCATTTGCCTCCCCTGGGTTTTCAAGGGCCCATCTTCCATGCTTTCTGGGTGGGGGTCCTTAGCCCCTGGAAGGCTGGGGCATTGGTATGGCTCAGAGAGACTAGGCCCAGGATGTCCCTCTGAGGGCCGTGACCTGGGTGGCCTGGGGAAGGTGCTCCTGGGGGGCTTGAAGGGGTGGGAAGGCTCAGGCCTCCAGAACCCACACGGCTCTCCTCTCCCTGCCTCAGAGCAGCAGAGAGTGGCGGCGTGTTTAGGGGCTCAGGGGAGGCTGTAACTCCTGAGACAGGGCTCCATTGCACCTCAGAGGACCTTAGAGGATGGGGCCCTCTTCGGGCTGCAGCTCCAGGACACCTGGGGGCCCCTATGGATGGGACCCTCATCCTGCCCTTCTCCCCCCGCCTGGTCCTCCCACAGTCCACCTTCCCTGAGCTCTGGGGCCAGGTGACGCCTGGGCTTCCATCAAGCTCTGGCCTCACAGCTATGTAATTGTGGGAGCCCCTGGGACCCGCTTCTGTCCCTGAGGCTGGAGGATGTAAAGCCAGTGGCCCTCTGAGCTGTCCACTGGGCAAGGTGGGGGGCGGTGAGAGCAGCAGCGAGGTGCCACTGTTCCCTTAGCTCCTCCTCCGCTGGAGCTGGCACCCCCAAGAAAGCATGGTTGTGGGCACATTGACGCCAATGGGACCTTGGGGGAGGCAGTTCAGGCGCCACCTGGGCCCTCAAGGAGAGCAGGTGGCCAGCCCCGAGCAAACACCTCTGTTTGCTTTCGCCTTGTGAGTGGCTCCACAGAGTGTAGCAGCCAGGGCACCTCTGCAGAAAGGTCACCCGTGCACCGGCACAGGTGTGTGCCCACCTGGTGGTCCAGCTGGTGCAGGCTCTCCATGACATCAGCGATGCCTGGTGGGCTCTGGCAGGCAGGGACCAGTTCTGGGACCTGCTCAGGGGAGATGCCCGTGGGGGCCCCAGCCCCCCTCCCAGATTCGGGTACCAGCGGTCGCACCTTATCGCAGTCTTAAGCCTTCGCTCTTCTGACATGGGCTGCTGCTGTCTGGGTTCCGCAGGGCCCTGGGCTCCAGAGAAGTGCCTGAGGGGCAGGGTGGCCGGGAGAGGGAGGCAAAGCTCCCAGCTCTGCCCCGAGCACTGGCCCTGACCTGCGCTCTGATTGGAGAAAGGGTTCTGCTGCTAAAACAATCAGAAAGCTCCTGGCAAGACAGTGGACGTGAAAACTGGTTGCAGTCCCCCCTTTCCATGTGGCTATGAGATTGCCAGAAAATTCCGAGGGTTCTCACTCTTAACAAAGGGGGAAAGGAACAATGTAAGTTCCTAAACTTTAACTAACAGCCTGGAAAATGCTTGGGAAGATGTGCACTCTGTGTGCCAGGACCTGAGAGCGGGGTGAATGGGGGGTGACCTGGGGCACACAGAGTGATGGTGGGAGTCCGAGTGGAGGGAAGGAGTTTACTCAGTTTCTTACTCAAGCTTTCCTGCCTCTGAAACAGCCAAAGACACAGACAAAGTGAAGTGGTGGAAGACCCAGAAGCTGGGAGCAGCTCCTGGGTGGGCTTTCTCCTTGCCTGCTCCCCCATCCTGCCCTTCCAGCATTGCCTGTGGGCCGTCCACTGCTGTCTGTTCTCTTCTTTCTGGGAAGGAGAAAGGATGGAGTTGAGAAGCAGGGCTCCGTTCCAGCCGCCACTTAGCCATGAAGTGGGTGCAGCAGCCGCTGTCTCCTCGGCTGTGGAAGCAGGGTTAACACGCACTTAGCTCTGTGGGCACTAGCTTTGCCACTGGGAGGGGTTGAGCCTTGTCAGACGGGCACCTGCGGGCGGTCTCTGTAGGAGACTCATCCAGCAGGACCACACATGTGACTCCACAGGGCCTTGTAAAGTCTCCACTGTGGACCCTCTCGAATCTTTGCTTCTGCAGCCTCCCACCCACCTGTATCTGTGAGCAGGAGAGACTGTGTACTTGGGGGTGACAGAAACCCCCAGTCTCAGCGTCTCAACATAGTCTGTTTGTCTCCTGTTTGTGGTGTCCCACCCCCCTGCCCCTGTCAGCCACTCCACACCTGGCCGTGTGCACGGGGAGGGACGCAGAGCCCTGAGGAGCCAGGCCTGGAGGGGCCTGGGGCACTTTGCCCATGTCCACGGGCTGGTCTATCACAGGGTCCTTCTCTCTGCAAGGGAGGCTGACGCCCAGAACATAACATAAAATTAACTGTCCTCAAGTGAATAATTCGGTGACATTTAGTACATTCACAGTGTTGCATAGGCATCACCCCTGTGTAGTTCCAGAACATTCTCATCACCCCCAAAAGGAAACCCCATACCCATTAGGCAGTGTTGCCTAGTCTCCCCACCCCAGCCCCTGGCAACTGCCACTCTGCGTCTGTCTCTATGGACTTGTCCATTTTGGATATTTACTATAAATTGACCTTTGTGTTAGACTCCTTTTACTTCGTTTGACGTTTTCAAGGTGCATCCACATTGTAGTATGTATCAGCACTTCATTCCTTTTAAGGCTGAGCAATATCCCATCGCGTGCATGTATCACATTTATTTATTCATTCATCTCTTGGTGGGCGTTTGGGTTGTTTACACCTTTGGGCTCTTGTGAGTAGTGCTGCTGTGAGCATTTATGTGCAAATATCTGTTTGAGTCCCTGTTCTCAGTTCTCTTAGGTGTATACTTTGGAGTAGAATTGCTGAGTCATATGGTAATGCCAAGTCTCATTTTTTGAGGAACTAGAAACTGTTTTCCACAACAACTGAAACATTTTACAATCCCACCAGCAGTATGTGAGGGTTCCAATTTCACCACATCCTCACCAGTCCTTGTTATTTTCTATTTATATTTTTAAATCGTATCCATCCTACTGGGTACAAAGTGGTGTCTCATGTGGTTTTGATTTGCATTTCCTTAATTATTGGTGATGTTGAGCATCTTTTGTGTGCTTCTTGGCCGTCTGTATCTTCTTTGGAGAAGTATCTATTCAGGTCCTTTGCCCATGTTTTAATTGGGTGGGTGTGCCTTTTTGTTGTTGAGTTTCCTCTATCAAATTTCCACCAAGTGTTGCAGAGCAGTTTTTGTCCAGAGACATTTCAGTGTCTGAGCCGGAGGTCCCTTTCGAAGAGGACATGGGTTCCTCCTCCAGTGTCCTTCTGTGGGGGCTGAGTCACCATGACCCCACTGGGACCCTGAGGACAGTCTCAGAAGACCAGACCCTAAAGCCACATTGAGCTCAAATGTCCCAGAAGCAATGGAGTCACATCTTGTATGTGAGGTGCCAATGCCCAAAGACCATCCTGTGAAGGACCCAGGGGGTGGGGAGGAAGGGAGGGGTTCTGGGAACCAGTGACCCATCCTGCCCACCTGACAAGGTGGGACTCAGCAGCAGGGGAACCCAGGGCTGCCCTGTCTTGCTAAACTCTCAGTCCAGACTCTAAAAATAACCAGGCGGATCTGGTGTAAGTTGATTACTGTAATTGCAACTGTGTGATGTCATGCTGCCAGTCCCTTGAGGCCGTTTTCCCAGGACAGCAGAACGTACCAAGGCAGTGCCGTCCGCCCGCCACCCAGAAGCTTGCACCCAGAAGCTGCATGAGTGCTGGGGCCCAGCACAGGGTGGGAAGGCCTCGACCAGGGTTAGCAGGAAGGCTTTGTGGGCCCAGGCAGGTCTGATTCAACAGTCAGGGAGGGAGAAAGGAGAACTGGCTCTGGCTTCTACCCGCAGGTGCTCAGTCCCAGCAGTGCTTCCAGGGGTTCCTGTCCCAGTTCACAGCTGGGAACAGACCCAGAGAGGCTGAATGACGAGCTGGCCATACAGCAAGGCAGTGAAGGAGCCCGGCTCTGGCCTGCCTCTGCCCTTGTCTCTCTGCTTCCGCAAGTCCTACTGAGATCTCTCCTTTGTATCTAGACTCACTTCTCAAGGTGGTACTAGGACCTGACAGGGGCAGAGTGAAGGACCCTCAAGGCTCTCTTCTGTGTCCAGTGGGCAAGGGCATGTCAGGCCCCCAGCATCCATGGGCGCCCACGCACACAGCAGCCATGTCTGTGTCTGTCCCTGTCAGGCGGGCGCTGGCTGAACGCCACCTGGTCATGCCTTCCGGGGCCTTCGTCCTCTTTCACTGAGACGTGAAAGAGCAAATTTACATGAGGGGCTTTTAGGGACTCCTGCCTTTTCGAGGAGGCTGTGGATGGTTATTTATGGTTGCATTTTCCGCCTGGTTAGCAAGCAGGTGGGTGGGTGGCCCGGAGTCCCAGGTCAAGGTGCCCTGGCTTTTCCGCACACGTGTGCACGGCCGTCACTGAGCAGAGGAGCCTGGTGGCCACGTACACTGTGGGCTGGGTGGGACCCTCGGCTTAAGTCCTGGCGCGCTCTCTGTGTGGCCTCGGGCAAGGTAGCCTTTCTCTGCCTTGGTTTCCCCTTCTGTAAGACAGGAAACAAAGTTGTCGTTGTTACCTCTGGCTGTCGTCGTTACCTCTGGCAGATGTGTTGATTAAGTGGGACAACGTTCGTGAAGCACTTAGAACAGGGCCTCTCGGGAAGAATGTAGAAGTCTCCCCGGTTAATGTTGAATAAGGGTGAGAAGGGTGCTGGGGGAGGGGCAGAGATGGGCAGGACCACCTCTGTTTGAGGAGCTCTAGATAGGTGGGGTGACAGATTTAAGTCTGAATTGCAGTGCCCTGCTGGGTGTGAGGGGGGATGGTTGCCCAAGCAGTGGCACCAGGGCCCAAGCTGGGGATGTCCTGACCCGTCAGCCCCAAGCCGGGGCTGGCACACCCGCCCTTGGCTGGGGCTGCAGGGCACAAGAGCCCTGGAGCCGAGAGAGCCTGGTGACCCGCACACAGTCATCAGCAGGCCACTTGGGTGGCCAGTCTTTTTCCAGCCAGGCCTTGCCCTGGGTAAGAAATTAATTGTAACCTAATTGGCAGTTTCCTTTGCACAGAAGCCGGAAAGAACTGCCAGTGAGGCTGGTGATTAACTCGGCATCAGCTGGGAAATCGCATTTGGGCGGAGTGTCCATCATCTGAGCGAGGCCTCTGCATCTGGCCTGGGCGGGTGGGGAAGCATGGGTGGTGGCCCCGGGTACGTGCTGGGTGCAGCCTGGGCTCCAGGCCTCTGGGAGCAGAAGGCTGGGGCTTGTGTGCTGGGGATGAGTCTGGGCTGCTGGCTGCCGGGCTGCAGACCTCGGCTACACGCCTCACTCCCCCAAACTCCAGCCTCGCCCTGACGCCTTCCCCACTCTCAGCAGAGGGCTGCGTGCATGGCGTGGTGGGGTGTCAGGGGACCGGGGCCTGGTTGCGGTTCCACTCTGAGGGCAAGAGGTGAATTGTGTTTCCCAGCGTTGGATGGGGAACGTGAGGTCTACAGCGAGAGCTCAGGCAAGGTGTGCAAGGCAGAGCTTTTCGCACGTGTGGAGGAGGGTGCCTGTGCGTGCAGGGCTGGTGGTGCCTCTGAGGCACGGGCTGGCCCTCAGGTCTCTCCTCCTCCGTCCAGCTGCTCTTACAGGCCACCAGCCACCCTGTCCAGCCAGGGCCCAGGAAGACGGGCGTCCTGGGAGACACTGCGCCCCCGCATGGGGTCCCCTGCCCTCCCCACCACGGACCACACAGAGAGGGCTCAGGCTGGAGGGATGATGGTGGGAAGGGCCCGGAGAGCTGTGCTGTGTGCGAAGCCGCAAACCAGACAGGCAGGCAGGAGCGTGGGCTCTGTACCAGGCAGAGCTCTCAGGAACGTGGAGAGCCCTGGGCACCCAGTGTGTGCCAGGATGGCTGCTTGTTCCTCCTTGTGTATGGGCCCAAGCAGCTGGCCCTTGCTGGGTGCCCAGGCCAGACCAGGAAGGCCACTCAGACTTGTGGCCACCCTGGCACATGCTGCCCACTGAGGGCTGCTGGCAGCATTTGGGGGAGAAGAAATTTACGACTGGAATCAAGGCTGCACTAGTGGTGACTGGTGTCGTCATTGGGCATCAGGGCAGAAGATAGCCCTGGCATTTACTGAGCGCCCAGTGTATGCACTAAGCTGGCCATCTGTTGGGTATGCCTGCAGAGGCCAGAGTTTTCTCGATGATTTTGTAGACAAAGGCTTCAATTCGTAGCATCAGGACTGGGACAAGCTGTCAGATTCCCCCCTCAGGAGGCATTGGCTTGTGACTGAGTACAGCTGAGCTGAGCCAGGCACCCATGAACAGAGGCAGCTGGCTCTCAAAGTGAGCTGCCTGGGCTTCCCTGGTGGCACAGTGGTTGAGCATCCGCCTGCCAATGCAGGGGACACGGGTTCGAGCCCTGGTCCGGGAAGATCCCACATGCCGCGGAGCAACTAAGCCCACAGGCCACAGCTACTGAGCCTGTGCTCTAGAGTCCGCAAGCCACAACTACTGAAGCCCGCGTGCCTGGAGCCCGTGCTCCGCAACAAGAGAGGCCACCACAATGAGAAGACCGCGCACCACAACAAAGAGTAGCCCCTGCTCGCCGCAACTAGAGAAAGCCTGTGAGCAGCAACAAAAGACCCAGTGCAGCCAAAAATAAATAAATTAATTAATTTAAAAAAAAAAAAAGGTGAGCTTCCTGTGGACTGTCAACTTACTAGAGCCCACCCAGGCCTTTCCGTCACACCTCCTCTGTGCCAGGCATCAGGCAAGGTTGTGGGGATGCAGCGGTGAGCAAGACAGGCCCAGTGCTGGCCCTGTGAGTCTTTACAGTCTCTGCTTCTTTTAGCATCAGGTCGGTGCTCTGGGAGTGAAGGGGAGAAAAGCCAGCATGGCTGGGGGAATGCGGGGAGAGGGCTAAGCTGGGCAAGGGCTTGCCCAGGAGAGAAGACGGGGTGGGGGACCACGTACCCGGGGGTTGTGGGCAAGGCTGGGAAGAGTGAGCATGAGACCCGGAGCCAGGGTACCACAGCGGGACCTGCAGGCCAAGGCTGTGGGCATCGGGCCGAGCACAGGCAGCCCAGCAAAGGGCTCGGAAAGACACCTGGGAACAGGCGTGTGTGGTGGCTGCCCGGAGCAGGTGGGAGGCCGGGAGCCCTCTGAACCCCGGGTGCAGAGAAGGCAGGAGGAAACTGAGTTGTTGGGCAGGGTGCACTGAGTGGTCACACAGGACTTCTGGGGTTGGCACCTTGGCACGTGTGGGGAGGAGGTGTGGCCACACAGGCAGAGGGAAGGGCTCTGAGCCAAACTCAGCTGGCCTGGGACTGGGCTCCACCTTCTCTGTGGGGAGAGCCAGGGCCAGGGCCACGTCATGACTACTGACTGTGGGTTCAGGCCCTGTGACCTCTGTGGGCCCCTTTCCCCATGAAAAAGTAGGATTATATTTCATGACTATTAATATAAAGACAAATATAATCCAGGCTGCTTTATTATTACACAGTCCTTATTATTACATTTTTTCTTCCTTCTGACTTTAACATAAACTATAACATTTGTGTGGGCCCCTGGGCACTGTGCCCACTGTGTGCGCTGAGGCAGTTAAGAGTCGGGGGCGCATGCCCCAGCATCTGCAGTGTCAGTGCCTATTGGAAATGGAGGACCCCTGGGAGTCTAGCACTAAGGGTGGGCCCACATGGCCAGGCTTGTGTGCCCTCTCCCAGTAGATGGTGAGCCCCTCAGCCATTCAGGTCTATCCTGTACCTGGGTACTGTGGTGCTGTGAGCCAAGGCAGGAACCACAGCAGAAACCTGCAAGGGCACAGGCATTTACCTGGCTGGTGGCAGGCAGCCAGGGCAGCATGGGTGGGATGCCAGATGGAGCCAAGAATTTACTGGTTCTCTTCTTACTCGGTTCTAAAGGAAGAGTTGTGGGCACATCTTTAAAACATACATGACACCAAAGCACAGGCAACAAAAGAAAAAATAGATAAATTGTATTGCATCAAAATTTAAAACATCAAAGGACACAGTCAACAAAGTGAAAAGGCAGCCTGTGAATTGGGAGAAAATATTGGTAAATCAGCTGTCTGATAAAAGGTTACTATGCAGAACATATAAAGAACTACAACTCAACAACAACAACCAAGCCCAATTCAAAAATGGGCAAAACGGGACTTCCCTGGCAGTCCACTGGTTAAGACTTCACCTTCCAATGCAGGGGGTGCAGGTTCCATCCCTGGTTGGGGAGCTAAGATCCCACATGCCTCGCTGCCAAAAAACCAAAACACAAAACAGAAGGAATATTGTAACAAATTCAATAAAGACTTTTAAAAAAATTGGGCAAAACACTTGAACAGACATTTCTCCAGAGAAGAAGTAGCCAATAAGCACATGAAAAGATGCTCAACATTACTGATCATTAGGGAAATGCAAATCAAACCCACAGTGTGATATAACCACACACCCATTAGGTTAGCTACTGTCCAAAAAAATGGCAATGAAATTGAGTTATTTGTAATGAGGCGGATGGACCTAAAGTCTGTCATACAGAGTGAAGTAATAAGTCAGAAAGAGAAAAACAAATACCATATGCTAACACATACATATGGAATCTAAAGGAAAAAAAAAGGTTATGAAGAACCTAGGGGCAGGACAGGAATAAAGACACAGACGTAGAGAATGGACTTGAGGACATGGGGAGGGGGAAGGATAAACTGGGATGAAGTGAGAGAGTGGCATGGACTTATATATACTACCAGAAGTAAAATAGATAGCTAGTGGGAAGCAGCCACATAGCACAGGGAGATCAGCTCAGTGCTTTGTGACCACCTAGAGGGGTGGGATAGGGAGGGTGGGAGGGAGACACAAGAAGGAAGAGATATGAGGATATATGTATATGTATAGCTAATTCACTTTGTTATAAAGAAGAAACTAACACACCATTGTAAAGCAATTATACTCCAAAAAAGATGTTAAAAAAATGGCAAATCACAAGTGTTGGCAAGGATGTGGAGAAATTAGAACTCTTATTCACTGTTGGTGGGAATGTATAATGGTGCAGCCACTGTGAAAAACAGCGTGAAAGTTCTTCAAAAAATTAAAAATAAGATTACCATATGATCCAGCAATTCCACTTCTGAGTATACACTGAAAATCAAGGTCTCAGAGTGATATTTGTATGCCCCTGTACATAGCAGAATTATTCGCAATAGCTAAAAGGTGGAAGCAACCCAACTGTCAATCAGTGGATGAGTGGATAAACCAAATGTGGTATATCCATACAACAGAATACTATTCAACCTTAAGAAAGGAAGGAAATTCTGATACATGCTACAACATAGAAAAACCTTGAGGACATTATGGTAAATGAAATTAAGCCAGTGACAAAAAGCCAAATGCTGTATGATTCCACTCATATGAGGTACCTGGAATAGTCAGATTCAGAGACAAAATGTCACATGTTGGTTGCCAGGGGCTGGAGGAAGGTGGGGAATGGGAGTTAGTGTTTAATGGGTGTAGAGTTTCAGTTTTGCAAGATGAAAGAGTTCTGGAGATGGATGGTGGTGATGGTTGAAAAACAATGTGAATTTATTTTAATGACACTGAAATGTACACTTAATGGTTAAGATGGTAAGTTATGTTATGTGTATTTTACCACAATTAATTTTAAAAACTAGGATCCTCTTTACCCCCAAATTCATTATTTTCAGTAGAGCCTTCCCCGATCTGTGCTTTTTTCCTAAGAGCAAAAGTACATTACAATCCCTTGCAAAGCCAGCCTCCAGCTGGGACAAAGCATCAAGATTACAGGGTGTGTGAACATACTGCAGGGTGACCCTGCCTGAGAGTGCACATGTGTGTGTGTGTGTGTGCACGTGCACATGTGTGAATGAGCACACATGTTCTGCCTAACGTCTCCCAGTGACAGTGTTCCTCAGTTACCAGTATGTCATTTCCTGAGCCAGGGTCAGTGATTTTGTGCTCAGCTCTTCTCATGGCTGTTTGCTCAACGTCAACTGCTGGCCTCACTAAGGTGGCTAGTGTGCTAAAGGGTGCTGTGTGCCCCACGAGAGCCTTGTGAGCACAGGAGGGGCATCCACGAGGCTCCATCCAGCTCATCCTGCTGCTGACCATCCACCTGTGGCTCCCAGACCAAGCCAGAGTGTCATAGCCAAGTCTGATCTGATC
Organism: Mesoplodon densirostris; assembly: GCF_025265405.1. Lineage (NCBI taxonomy): Eukaryota > Metazoa > Chordata > Mammalia > Artiodactyla > Ziphiidae > Mesoplodon > Mesoplodon densirostris. The sequence continues at coordinate 118,373,539 of NC_082661.1, forward strand.
TGAACCACCTCCCTGGCCCCACCCCCTTTCCTATCCCCAATTCTGGCCATTTCCCAAATGTACCCAACTGTTACCCACATGTGTTCATGAAACCATTTATGTATCAGTTTGTTCCTTCCTTGATTCATTCATTGGTTCACTTATTAGTTTGTTCTATCAGACAGTTCTTTCAGGCAGAGGGTGATGTGATTTGACTAACCCTGACTGCTCTGTGGCAAGTGGCCTATGGGGTCAAGAGTGGGCTCAGGGAGACTGGTTGGCACCATGGTGTTGTCCAGGTGAATGAGGTGAAGGTTCTCAGCAGCTTGGGCGGGGGGTGGCAGAGGGCAGTCTGTGGGCTGGTGTAAGGGATGGAAGAGGCAAGGTCTCAGAGCGAGTCTGAGGTGCATGGTGCCTAGACTGGGGTGGGGAGGCTGTGTGGGTCTCTAAGCTGGACTGAGACAAGGGAGAGGATGGAGCAAGTTGGTAGAGGTGCGTCTAGCACTCGGGAGGAGGTCAGGGCTGGTGAACATGTCAGTCCTCAGCCCAGAGGCAGTCATTCAAGCCATGGGACTGGCTGCCGTTTGCTAGAGGAAAATCTGGAGAGAGAGCACCCAGATGATAAGCCGAGAAGGAGGAAAGCCGCATGGGGGTGAGCAGGCTGGCTAATCGGAGTGAAACTGGAGAGCACCAAACACAAGAGGTCCTAGAAGCAACCAGAGAGAAGAGAGAACACCAAGGAGGGACAATTAGAACAAGCACAGAGCTTTCAGAAGCAGGGCAGCGGAAACATGCCTTTGAAGGACAGAATAACAGTCCTGCAGAATTCTCTACCCAGCAAAAGTGCCTTCCAAGAATGAGGTAAAAGGAGATAGGCAACATTCCAGAAAAAGAATTCAGAATAATGACAGTGAAGATGATTCAGGACCTTGGAAAAAGAATGGAGGCAAAGATCAAGAAGATGCAAGAAATGTTTAACAAACACCTAGAAGAATTAAACAACAAACAAACAGATGAACAATACAATAACTGAAATGAAAAATACACTAGAAGGAATCAATAGCAGAATAACTGAGGCAGAAGAACGGATAAGTGACCTGGAAGACAGACTGGTGGAATTCACTACCACGGAACAGAATAAAGAAAAAAGAATGAAAAGAAATGAAGACAGCCTAAGAGACCTCTGGGACAACATTAAATGCAACAACATTCACATTATAGGGGTCCCAGAAGAAGAGAGAGAGAAAGGACCCGAGAAAATATTTGAAAAGATGATAGTCAAAAACGTCCCTAACATGGGAAAGGAAAGCCACCCAAGTTGAGGAAGCACAGAGAGTCCCAGGCAGGATAAACCCAAGAAGAAACACACCAAGACACATAGTAATCAAATTGACAAAAATTAAAGACTAAGAAAAATTATTGAAAGCAACAAGGGAAAAATGACAAATAATATACAAGGGAACTCACATAAGGTTAACAGCTGATTTCTCAGCAGAAACTCTACAAGCCAGAAGGGAGTGGCAAGATATATTTTAAGTGATGAAAGGGAAGAACCTACAACCAAGATTACTCTACCCGGCAAGGATCTCATTCAGATTCAACGGAGAAATCAAAAGCTTTACAGACAAGCAAAAGCTAAGAGAATTCAACACCACCAAACCAGCTCTACAACAAATGCTAAAGGAACTTCTCTAAGTGGGAAACACAAGAGAAGAAAAGGACCTACATAAACAAACCCATAACAATTAAGAAAATGGTAGTAGTAACATACATATCGAAAATTACCTTAAACGTGAATGGATTAAATGCTCCAACCAAAAGACACAGGCTCGCTGAGTGAATACAAAAACAAGACCCATATATATGCTGTCTACAAGAGACCCACTTGAGACCTAGGGACACATACAGACTGAAAGTGAGGGGATGGAAAAAGATATTCCATGCAAATGGAAATCAAAAGAAAGCTGGAGTAGCAATACTCATATCAGATAAAATAGACTTCAAAATAAAGACTGTTACAAGAGACAAGGAAGGACACTACATAATGATCAAGGGATCAATCCAAGAAAAAGATATAACAATTATAAATATATACGCACCCAACATAGGAGCACCTCAATATGTAAGGCAACTGCTAACAGCTCTAAAAGAGGAAATCAACAGTAACACAATAATAGTGGGGGACTTTAACACCTCACTTACACCAATGGACTGATCATCCAAACAGAAAATTAATAGGGAAACACAAGCTTTCAATGACATGATAGACCAGATAGATTTATTTGATATTTATAGGACATTCTATCCAAAAACAGCAGATTGCACTTTCTTCTCAAGTGCACACAGAACATTCTCCAGGATAGATCACATCTTGGGTTACAAGTCAAGCCTCAGTAAATTTAAGAAAATTGAAATCATATCAAGCATCTTTTCTGACCACAACGCTATGAGATTGGAAATCAGTTACAGGGAAAAAAAAACGTAAAAAACACAAACACAGGGCCTCCCTGGTGGCGCAAGTGGTTGAGAGTCCGCCTGCCGATGCAGGGGATACGGGTTCGTGCCCCGGTCTGGGAGGATCCCATATGCCGCGGAGCGGCTGGGCCCGTGAGCCATGGCCGCTGGGCCTGCGCGTCCGGAGCCTGCGCGTCCGGAGCCTGTGCTCCGCAACGGGGGAGGCCACAACAGTGAGAGGCCCGCATACCGCAAAAAAAAAAAAAAAAAAAAAAAAAAAAACACAAACACATGGAGGCTAAACAATACATTACTAAATAACCAAGAGATAACTGAAGAAATCAAAGAGGAGATCAAAAAATACCTAGAGACAACGAAAACACGAGGGTCCAAAGCCTATGGGATGCAGCAAAAGCAGTTCTAACAGGGAAGTTTATAGCTATACAAGCCTACCTCAAGAAACAAGAAAAATCTCAGTCTAACCTTATACCTAAAGGAACTAGAGAAAGAAGAACAAAGAAAACCCAAAGTTAGTTGAAGGAAAGAAATCGTAAAGATCAGAGCAGAAACAAATGAAACAGAAACAAAGAAAACAATAGCAAAGATCAATAAAACTAAAAGCTGGTTCTTTGAGAAGACAAAGAACATTGATAAACCATTAGCCAGACTCATCAGGAAAAAGAGGGAGAGGACTCAAATCAATAAAATTAGAAATAAAAAAGGGTAAGTTAAAACAAACACCACAGAAATACAAAGCATCCTAAGAGACTACTGCAAGCAACTCTATGCCAGTAAAATGGACAACCTGGAAGAAATGGACAAATTCTTAGAAAGGCCATCCAAGGCTGAACCAGGAAGAAATAGAAAATATTAACAGACCAATCAAAAGCAATGAAATTGAAACTGTGATTAAAAACCTTCCAACAAACAAAAATCCAGGACCAGATGGCTTCACAGGTGAATTCTATCAAACATTTAGAGAAGAGCTAACACCCATCCTTCTCAAACTCTTCCAAAAAATTGCAGAGGAAGGAACACTCCCAAACTCATTCTGTGAGGCCACCATCACCCTGATACCAAAACCAGAAAAAGATACTACAAAAAAAGAAAATTACAGACCAATATCACTGATGAATATAGATGCAAAAATCCTCAACAAAATACTAGCAGACAGAATCCAACAACACATTAAAAGGATCATATGCCATGATCAAGTGGGATTTATCCCAGGGATGCAAGGATTCTTCAATATACACAAATCAATCAATGTGATACACCATATTAACAAATTGAAGAATAAAAACCATATGATCCCGGGGCCTGTGCTCTGCAACGGGAGAGGCCGCAGCAGTGAGAGGCCCACGTACTGCAAAAAAAAAACAAACAAAAAACAAAACAAAAAAAAAACATATGATCATCTCAATAGACGCAGAGAAAGCTTTTGACAAAATTCAACACCCATTTATGACAAAAACTCTCCAGAAGGTGGGCATAGAGGAAACCTACCTCAACATAATAAAGGCCATATACGACAAACCCACAGCAAACATCATTCTCAATGATGAAGAACTGAAACCATTTCCTCTAAGATCAGGAACAAGACAAGGATACCCACTCTTGCCACTGTTATTCAACATAGTTTTGGAAGTCCTAGCCACGGCAGTCAGAGAAGAAAAAGAAATGAAAGGAATCCAAATCGGAAAAGAAGAAGTAAAACTGTCACTGTTTGCAGATGACGTGATACTATACATAGAGAATCCTAGAGATACCACCAGAAAACTACTAGAGCTGATCAATGAATTTGGTAAAGTTGCAGGATACAAAATTAATGCACAGAAATCTCTTGCATTCCTATACACTAATGATGAAAAATCTGAAAGAGAAATTAAGGAAACACTCCCATTTACCATTGCAACAAAAAGAATAAAATACCTAGGAATAAACCTACCTAGGGAGACAAAAGACCTGTATTCAGAAAAGTATAAGACACTGATGAGAGAAATTAAAGATAACACAAACGATGGAGAGAGATATACAATGTTCTTGGATTGGAAGAATCAATATTGTGAAAATGACTGTACTACCCAAAGCAATCTACAGAATCAATGCAATCCCTATCAAACTATGAATGGCATTTTTTTTACAGAAGTAGAACAAAAAATCTTAAAATTTTTATGGAAACACAAAAGACCCTGAATAGCCAAAGCAGTCTTGAGGGAAAGAAACAGAGCTGGAAGAATCAGACTCCCTGACTTCAGACTATACTACAAAGCTAATCAAGACAATATGGTACTGGCAGAAAAACAGAAATATAGATTAACGGAGCAGGATAGAAAGCCCAGAGACAAACCCACGCACCTGTGGTCAACTAATCTATGACAGAGGAGACAAGGATATACAATGGAGAAAAGACAGTCTCTTCAATAAGTGGTGCTGGGAAAACTGGACAGCTACATGTAAAAGAATGAAATCAGAACACTCCCTAACACCATACACAAAAATAAACTCAAAATGGATTAGAGACCTAAATGTAAGACCGGACCCTATAAAACTCTTAGAGGAAAACATAGGAAGAACACTCTTGGACATAAATCACAGCAAGATCTTTTTGATCCACCTCCTAGAGAAATGGAAATAAAAACAAAAATAAGTGGGATCTAATGAAACTTAAAAGTTTTTCCAAAGCAAAGGAAACTACAAATAACACGAAAAGACAACCCTCAGAATGGGAGAAAGTATTTGCAAATGAATCAACGGACAAAGGATTAATCTCCAAAATATATAAACAGCTCATGCAGCTCAATATTAAAAAAACAAACAGGCAATCCAAATCCAGAAATGGGCAAAAGACCTAAATAGACATTCCTCCAAAGAAGACATACAGATGGCCAAGAAGCATATGAAAAGCTGCTCAACATCACTAATTATTAGAGAATGCAAATCAAAACTACAGTGAGGTGTCACCTCACACCAGTTAGAATGGGCATCATCAGAAAATCTGCAAACAACAAATGCTGGAGAGGGTGTGGAGAAAAGGGAACCCTCTTGCACTGTTGGTGGGAATGTAAACTGATACAGCCACTATGGAGAACAGTATGCAGGTTCCTTAAAAAACTAAAAATAGAATTACCATACGACCCAGCAATCTCACTACTGGGCATATACCCAGAGAAAACCGCAAGAGGGAAGAGATATGGGAAAATATGTATATGTGTAACTGATTCACTTTGTTATAAAACAGAAACTAACACACCATTGTAAAGCAATTATACTCCAATAAAGATGTTTAAAAAAAAAGAGAGCAAGGCAAAAAAAAAAAAAAAAGACACATGTACCCCAGTGTTCATTGCAGCACTATTTACAATAGCCAGGTCATGGAAGCAACCTAAATGCCCATCGACAGATGAATGCATAAAGAAGATGAGGCACATATATGCAATGGAATATTACTCATCCATTAAAAGGTACGAAATTGGGTCATTTGTAGAGATGTGGATGCATCTAGAGACTATCATACAGAGTGAAGTAAGTCAGAAAGAAAAAACAAATATCGTATATTAATGCATATATGTGGAACCTAGAAAAATGGTACAGATGAACCAGTTTGCAGGGCAGAAATAGAGACACAGATGTAGAGAACAAATATGTGGACACCAAGGCGGGAAAGTGGCTGGGGTGTGATGAATTGGGTGATTGGGATTGACGTATATAGACTAATACATGTAATACATGTAAAATGGATAACTAATAAGAACCTGCTGTATAAATAAATAAATAAAATAAAATTCAAAAATTCAACAACAAAAAAAGAATGAGGTAAAAGTGTTTTTAAATGGAGGTGGCGGACTTCCCTGGTGGCGCAGTGGTTGAGAGTCCACCTGCCGATGCAGGGGATACGGGTTCGTGCCCTGGTCCGGGAAGATCCCACATGCCGCGGAGCGGCTGGGCCCGTGAGCCATGGCCGCTGAGCCTGCGTGTCCGGAGCCTGTGCTCCACAGCGGGAGAGGCCACAACAGTGAGAGGCCCGCGTACTGCAAAAAAAAAAAAAAAAAAAAATGGAGGGGGATAAGAAAAACACAGACACAGATTCACGTTTGCTGTGAGTGGATGAGGTGGAAGGTGAGGGCGTGGGAGGGGCAGCAGTGTTGCCAAGTGTCCAGTTACGTCAGCCATGGGTTCATGGATGTTTGTCACAGAATATACTTTCGGCATAAATGTTTTGCAAAATATACTCTGTACATATCAAATATTGAACTGGAATAAAGAGAAAACGTGAATGGGATATGGGAGGAGGGGCATGAGGTGGGCGAGGAGAGGGTGATGGTGCCAAGCACCCTTGTCTGGGCCTTGGGGCTGGAGGGACCCCCCACGGGGACAGCTGGCCCGCAGGGGGAGGGGCCACCCCCGGGGAGGAGTCCACGAGATCTGGTTCCCATTCCCAGTGAAGATGATGGCATTAGGAAACCGTCTGTTAAGGAGGTTCTGCTGGCCATAATAAAGCTGTCATCTGCATGATATGGCGCTCATCAAGGGCAGGAGCGGGGCTGCCCGGTGAGTGGATTCTGAAGGAAGGGCCTGCCTTGCACACAGATTCAGGCGCTTCTGTAACCCCACACGGTTCTCAGATCATACCATCTCACAATGTTTTTTCTTTCTTGAGAGCCCCAAATTCTGGCTTTCAAGGTGTAGTCCTAGGCCATTTCTAGTTGTCTGGGGCCCTGGGTGTGTCCATGACCACGGTGAGTGTGACTCACTCTGATTAGCCAAGAGCACCCGGTTAGGAAGTGACTGCCTGGCTCTGGCCTGGCATGGTCAGATGGCAGCACATCCTCCACTGAGGGTGGTGAGGAGGTCGAGGGAACCTCAGGGGAGCTGTGTGTGGCCCCTGATGGCCAGAGCTGATCAGGAGAGCTGATGAGGTGAGCCTACGGTCAGGGCTGGGCAGGCTCAGTGTGACTCACTAACTGAACGAGAGAATGGGGAAGGGGGGTTGAGTGTGCAGCAGTGAGAGTGTGTAACCACGTGCGTGTGAGATAAGTGTATATGTAAGAGGGAGATGTGTGTGTATCAGTCTACGTCCAGTCAGGAGACAGTACCCACACAGCAAAGGAACCAGGAGAGGTTAACATAAGAGTTGGTCAGCAGTGGTGAGTGTAGGAGAGCTCTGTGGGCCACCCTCAGGCTAAGGGCAGATACCCAGGGAAGGGGCCCCCTCCCCAGGCTGGGGTCACAGCCCACTGCACGTGGAGAAGTTGGCTAGGTTGTGCAGGCTAGCAGGAGGCGACCCTCCAGGCACAGGGGAATTGAGGCTCTCAGCAGGCGTACAGAGGCGTCTGGTCTGGGAAGCTGTGGGAAGGTGATCGCGGGGTAAGGGCATGGGCTGCTCTGGTACCGAGGGGCAGTGTACATCTGGCATGTGACTGAGCCCAGAGGATGTCCCCACACCCTGTGCCACAGAAGCAAGGGATGACAACCAGAAACTCTTGTCCACCTGTGGTGTCCTCCACCGCAAAGGAGGGTGCTCAGAGCATCCCATGCGTGTCTGAGAACGTATGCCCCTGTGACCAGTGTGGGTAAGAGTGCCTGTGTGAGTGTGCACGCACGTCTGAGCTTGTGGAGAGTTAAATGAACGAGAGTGAGGTGGGGACTTGGGCCTGGTTCTGTCTGCATCCAAATACAATTAAATGACACGAAATTGGGTCATTTGTAGAGATGTGGATGCATCCAGAGACTGTCATACAGAGTGAAGTAACTCAGAAAGAGAAAAACAAATATCGTGTTTGTACCTGGTTGGGATGTGTCCAATACAAGTAAATGACACATCCCAACCAGGTATGGAACATTGAAAGCTGCGTTTCCGGGGTAGAAGAAGGCTGGTGACTGCACGCACCGAATGAGACCGTCAGTGCCCGGGTCGCTCTACTTGTAAAGATGTTGAAGGAGGCCCTGCTCAGAGCAGAGCAGCACCTCACCCCCACTGAACCTTAGTTCCACATCTTCTCCCTGCAGGGGTGGGGCAGGGCGGGAGCAGATGGGGTCTTGGACCCATGCACCTCTGCCACCTCCTGCATGCCCGGGCATACACACACACACACACGCACACACACACACACACACACGCCGTGAAGGTTCTTGGGGTCTCTCAGCAGTGCGGGACCCGCCCCTCCTGTGTGAGCAAAACCCAGCTCCTCACCCCTTGCTGTGGTGCCGGGGCAGCCTGAGGAACCAGAGCCTCGAGGTGATGCTGACCATGCCTGTCCAGGCAGAAACGTGAAACTGTGTGGGGGGAGAATTCTGTCACCCGGTGACATTCAGGGATGGAAGGCATGGGTGGGACAGGCCTTGCAAGCCCTGCTGTGTTGACCTGCCCGAAGTTCCACGGGAGGCTCTCACCAGAGGCGGGTCTGAGCTCACAGGCCGGGAAGCCCTTCCTGGCAAAACAATGCCGGCAGGGAGGGGTGGTCAGCTGGCAGGGCCCTGGACTTCCCAGCGGGACCAGCGTCTGCCCTGATCCTGACTTCCACCACCACTTTGTTAGCCATTGTACCAAACCCTGAGATGCAGAATCTCCAGCTGTTTGACCTCAGGAAAGCTGCTCACCTCCCAGCCTCAGTGTTCTTACCTGTGAAATGGGGCAGTGAAGGGATTTGCGCATGGTGATTGTGAATCCGAAGTGAGAGCTTTGTGCGATATGTACCTGGGCAAAGGTGAGGCCTGTCTGCACCTGCTCCGGCTGCTCCTCCTCTCCCCAGCCTGCCCTTCTCTTGTTCACAGTTGAAGAAAACGAGGTCCAGAGGAGGCCACCACTCCCCAGAGGCTGCACAGCCCCACGAAACTGGACACCCGCGACGGCCCGTCCCAGGCTCTCCTCATTCACCCACCAGGATTGGCCGCATCATTTGTGGGGCCCAGTGTGGAATGAAGATGTGGGCCCCTTGTTCTAGAATTTTGAAGGATTTCAGGACAGTGACAGCAGAGCCTTAAACCCAAAACGGGGCCCTGTGGTCTCCCCAGGCTACACCCCCTTGAGGCCAGCCCTGCACCCACGTCCTCATTCCCCACCTCGGAGCATGTGTTTTTCCATCTAAAAGTGTTTGTGACAAGGAGGAACATTAAGGCAGCCATGCCCTGAGCAGGGACCACCTGGGAGGCATTTTAAGTGCATTTAAGTCTGTTTCTGCTCACAAGCATTGCCCAGCCCACAAATCCCTTTAGGCAGCAACAGACTGAGCCCCACACAGATCCCGTAGGGCCTGGCTCTGTGAGATGAGAGCGGGCAAGGCCCATTCTCTCCTGCACATGTGGTCTGTATGGTGGGGACTGGACCAGCTTAGAGGTAGGGGCTCCTGGGAGCTCGGCCCCCTCCTACCTCCCAGACCCCGGACCACTGAAAGCGCATGCACTCCAGGGGGCCCCGGAGGAGGAGCCCCGTTCTGGATCTGTTCCTCCCTACCTGGCAGGTGGGGCAGGCCTCTCCCCCCGCCACAGAAGACCCATGTGTAAGGACCCCCCGCTGGTGGCTCCAAGGGCAGCTGGTTCTTGCACAGCTGACCGGGGACGGGTTGGGGGGCGTGGTGTGTGTGTGTGTGTGTGTGTGTGTGTGTGTGTGTGTGTCCCCAGAGGATGAGCCGGCAGAAGCTGTGTTCCTCTCCTGTAGGCTCAGTCGTCGCACAGCGTACTCTCGCTGGTACTCCGGGGGCCAGAACGCAGACCTCACCTCTCCACGGAGGGGTCTGGCAGACCACGGAGAGCTGGTGGCCTAGCAGGCTGGCAGACACAGGCTGCCCTTGGCGGTATGCTGTCCTGTGGACCAACAGCCACCCTGGGCTCCCCACCGGCAGAGTTGCCTGCAGCTCTGTGAGACGGGACCCGCTGGCAGCATCCCAGATCACTAGCAGTCGGTGCGCGCCTTTCTGCCAGGGTGAGGAGGACGCCGGTGGCCCTGGCCCTGGCTGAGCCCCCTTCCCACCCAGCGTGGTGTCATGAGCCTGGGCTGCCGCCAGGCCACCACCCTGTCAACCACTGGGAATTACAGTCTCTCATCCTCTTTGTGGCCAGGAATGCAAGCTTCCCAAGAGAAGATGAGTCCTCGGGGACCGCCTTCCACTGCAGGCTGGTGTTGCTGACTTGCGGTCACCACGCAGGGCTCAGCGGGGCAGCGGGCACGGTGGCGGCAGGGCCCGGCCCGCTGTGAAGTGGGGTTGAGCAGGCCGGAGAGGGGTGTGCTGCTGGAGAGACTGCCGTCTGAATCCCAGTTCTCTGGCTGGCTGTGTGTGTGCCCTTGAGCGGGCAGACAGCTTTCTTTGGTTCCCGCCTCAGTGTCTGTTTGCAAAGCAGTGGTCCCGTTTGCACCCCTGTCTGGGATTGCGAAGAAAATAGAGGGTCGGTGTCGGGGTGGGGGGGGCTTGGCCTTGTGCTTTGTCGGTCCAGCCGGCTGTGCTCACTGCACACCACACCGCCGCGAGGCGGCGGGCCAGGTCCTCTGGAGAAGGCGGCGGTAGAGGGACGGGAGACCTTTCCTTCTCCTGTCCACGGGGCAGTGAGCAACAACGTCCTTCCCCCTGCCCGGCCACCCCCCACCCCAGAGCTCCCACTAGACCCTCTGACTTGCAGCCTTCGTGGACTGTTGGTTGGAGGGAAAGGAAGCCTGGTTGCTGCTCGTGATTCAGGCCCTTGTCTTGGGGCAGCAGAGCTGTGCCTGGTTCTGATCCCCCTTCCGAGCCTTCCTTCCCAGACTCGGCCTTCCTGGGCAGGGTGCTGCCATAGGCTGGGAGCCCATCTGATTTCTGTGAGGAGCACAGACCCGGGGTTACTCTGCCAGGCGGCGCGGTGGGGCTCCGGCACGCTCCTAGCCAGGGACGAGCCCCATCAGGGACCGCTCTGCGGCTGTCCCTCCCCTCCCGTTGGGTGACTGTCCTCTCCTGTTGGGTGAAGAGACAGCACAGGAAGTACTCCTGCCTTTGTCTCAAGAGCAGTGATGAAGATGTTAAAAAAAAAATCAATATGTAAGTCATAAATTGGAAGAAGATATTTTCAAATGAAGAAAAAAGGAAAAAAAGAGCAGTGGTGAGCAGTGTTGTAGGATCCTCTTTGGGGCCCCAAACTATGAGCTGCTCCCGGGAAGCTCGAGCCTGTGGAGTGAATCCTAGCTGTGTGGGAGGACCTGTCAGCCGTGGCCCATCACTCGGCCCAGCTGGCAAAAGGCCTGCTCCAAGCCGGTGCCATTGGCTGCCCTTTAACAGGATCAGGGAAGAGTCCAGTCTTGTGGCCGTTTGGGGCTGACACAGCCCTCTGAGCTGCCTGCCTGTCTGTCAGCATCAGCTACTAAATCCCAAAGAAGTCAGCCCTGAGTGCATCTGCGGGGCAGCCTGTGTCTTCTTGGGCCAGTAGGGAGGGTGTGGGGACAGGAGGGTGGCATTCAGCCACGTGTGGGCAGCTCCTGCCGGTGGTCTCTGCCAACGAGACCCCAGAGTGGGGGAAGCAGTGTCTCAGCTCTCCCTCCCCAGAGTTCCCCAGTGTGACTTCTTCCTGCGGCTCCTTGAGCGACCTCCCCCTTGGATGGCAGGCAGTGTGATGCTCTGGGGTGGGTCCTCCCCCAAGAGACTGCAGGGCAGGAAGGCCGCCGCACAGAGCCTCTCTCAAGGCACTGGACTGGGTCCTGGAGGTCTAGCCTGCCCTTCCCTGTACCGCACCTGCAGAGGCCCAGTAACTCTGGGTCCCACTGCAGGGACAGTGCTCCTACGGAGCAGATTTCTGAAGGTCTAGTAGGTCAGCGCTAGGCGTGCAGCCCCCTTCCCTCCATCTCTGTCTTTAGTGTGGGGTGTGCAGGGCCAGGCCTTTGGCTCTAGCCAGAGCATCGCTCTCTTTCCCCCGCCCCCTTCCTCTCCCCCTTTCACCTGATCCCCTTTCTCTTTCCGCTCCTTCCCTCTCTCTCCCTCTGTCTCTCTCCTGCTCTCTCCCTCTCACCCTTGCTCTGTGGTCCAGGCCTGTCTGGCAGGGCAGCACCCACACTGGGCACTGGGCTGGCAGGACCGAATGCACACTTCCCTCCAAGTTGGCATTCCCAGCCTGGCTGCCTTTGAGGTCATCCTTGGGAAACCTTCCACAGTGCAAGCAGCCTTCTAGTTTTCTTACTGTTTTACCTCTTTGGGATCCAAAAGGTCTTGCCTGTTCTCTTCACCTGACTTCACCTGGCACTTGATTGTTTCCCACACCCAAGGGAGTCCTCAAGGGCCCAGGCAGACCCAGGGTTCCTCTGCTTGTGCGGACTGGACCGGCCACTCACCCCCAAGGCTGCAAGGGAAGCGGGATGTAGGTGGAAACAAACTGATTGAAAGGAGAAAACGGTTACACAAAAGTACAGTGTTTCTCATGTTTGCTTTGTGCATTGGTACTTTTTTGTGCTTCATAGAGTAGGTTTTTAAGCATTTGCAGGTTTTTAAAGCATTGCTTGCCCATTTATCCACCTTTTTAAAAATTCTTAATATTTTTTAAAACTTCTTGTGATGAAAAATGCTGAACATATACAAAGTCAGCAGAGTTAGTAGGATGAGGGCTCCTGTGAGCTCACCCAGCTCAGCCATGGTCAGCATCTGCCTTCCTCGTGGCATTTACAGCTCTACCCACAGTCCCTTGGCGATCAATTTCGGCAGAATCTACATAGGTTGAAGTGCATAAATCTTGGCTGTACACTGTTAACCAGTGGATGTGCCTGTGTGAGCCACGCCCGTATCGGGATACAAAGCCTTTATGTTCCCCAGAACATGCCTCCTGCCCTTCCTGGTCTGTTGCCTCCCCCGCCACCAACAGGTAGCCAGTCTGATATCTGTCGCTTAAAATCAGTCTGGAACCGTGCCATGTGATTCTCTCATGCTGCTCCTTCTACTTGGCAGGATGTCTGTGAGATCCGTCCAGACTGTCATGTCTATCAGTGGCCCTGATGGACCACCGTTTGCTTATCTGTTCACCCGCTGGAGCACATCTGGACTCTTTCCAGTTCTTGGCTCTGTGAATAACCCCAGCATTTGTGAATAAGTCATTTGATGGACATACGTTTCCATTTCTCTTGGATGAGTGGAGTGGAATTTCTGGGTCATGTGGTAGGAGTGTGATTGACTTTAGCTAAAGATTTATTAGTGCTCTGTTCATCTTCGGTGACTCCTGCCTGCCCTGCTTGTCTGGCAGCGTCTTGTACACTTGAAAACTCTGGCTCCAGGTGATTTGCTCAGAAGCCTGGGTGAACTCCCAGCTGAGTGGTTCACCTGCTTATTAAACTTGGGTAATCGAGAACGATTTTGCAACGGTTTTAAAGCTGCCTCACTTCCTCCTTTTTCTGTTTTAAAGTGGTGTACTTTCAGCTAGTGTTTTTTATTTAATGTTTAGTTAGTTAGTTAGTTTGTTTGTTACTTATTTAGTTGCACTGGGTCTTAGTTGCAGCTTCCAGGCTCCTTATTTGTGGCTCGCAGTTCTCCTTAGTTGCGGCTCACCAGCTCCTTAGTTGCAGCAGGTGGGCTCCTTAGTTGTGGGATGCGAACTCTTAGTTGCAGCATGCATGTGGGATCTAGTTCCCTGACCAGGGAGCAAACCCGGGCCCCCTGCTTTGGGAGCACAGAGTCTTAACCACTGCGCCACCAGGGAGGTCCCTCGGCTAGTGTTTAGCTATATAGATAATTGTGTGTTGATGTACTTAGGACTACAGATGAGAAAGACCTACTAAGATCAGAATTTCAAATTAGTGAAATTTTCTTTTCTGGTCCACAAAGAATCTATTATTAAAATGTAAAATGGGGGATGATGGGATGAGTTGGGAGATTGGGATTGACATATACACACTTTGCATACTATGTATAAAATAGATAACTAATGAGAACCTATGCTATAGCTCAGGGAACTCTACTCAGTGCTCTGTGGTGACCTAAATGGGAAGGGAATTCAAAAAGGAGGGGATATATGTATACATATAGCTGATTCACTTTGCTGTACAGCAGCAACTAATGCAACATTGTAAAGCAACTATACTCCAATTTTTAAAAATGTGAAATAAAGCCACTGGGGAACACTGGTCTGCCTAGGAGGCCTGCTCTGGGTTCCGTCGTCACCGTCATCATCCCTCCCTCATGTGCTTCCCTGCTTCCTGCAGCCCCACTGGGACTCTACTTCTCAAGGGATGCTTACTGGGAGAGGCTGTACGTGGACCAGCCAGCTGGCATGCCCCTGCTCTACGTCCACGCCCTGCAAGACTTCCCCGAGGAGGTGCCCAGCTTCCGCCTGGGCCAGCACCTCTACGGCGCCTACCGCACACGGCTGCACGAGAACGACTGGGTCCGTATCCAGGAGGACACGGGGCTTCTCTACCTTAACCGGAGCCTGGACCACAGCTCCTGGGAGAAGCTCAGCATCCGCAGTAAGGGAGCAGCCCTGACCCCTACGCACCTCATTGCCCCCACCCCCGACCCTCGCCTTAGCCTCACACAGCACACATCACACCGAGGGTGGCTTCCCCTGTGGCTCCTGCTGTGTGAGAGTGGAGAGAGTGAGATGAGGCTGGCCTGCCTCTGTGCGCAGCCAGTGAGGGAGCCAGGGTGAGCTTGGGGACCACTGATGACCCTTAGGCCTTCGGAGGCTGTTTGGATTTTGGAGAACCCACGTGAAGGCTTTGGGTGCTCTGTCCGTGCAGGAGCCAGATGCCTTTTCCAGTTGGGTTAACAGGGATTTGGGGTTGTGAGAGAGGAGTTAAGAGGAGAAAAATCCCAAGATCTCGCTTTAGCAAATGGTCTGCAACCTGCTGGAGAAACAGCAGTTCCCACGGAAAGGGTGGCTCGCAGTTCTCCTTAGTTGCGGCTCACCGGCTCCTTAGTTGTAGCAGGCGGGCTCCTTAGTTGTGGGATGCAAACTCTTAGTTGCAGCATGCATGTGGGATCTAGCTCCCTGACCAGGGAGCAAACCCAGGCCCCCTGCTTTGGGAGCACAGAGTCTTAACCACTGCGACTGCACCACCAGGGAAGTCAGCAGCAAGCTGCCCTTGACACCTGGCAGGGACTTGGGCCTGGTGCCAGAGATGGAAGTGGAGCAGGGAGGAAGGCCTGACCAACTCCTCAGAGCAGAGGTCTCAGCTGGAGTGTAGGCCACGTGGGACCCTGAGACTTGTGGGGAGCAGGGGTCGTGGAGCAGAGTTGTGCCTCGTGGCACCAAATGGTGATCACACACCCAGTAGTGCCCCCCTCTGAGCCCCTCCACTGTAGACATGGCCTCCCTGGACCCTCACACCAGCCCTGAGCCCCCGTGTGCGCTGAGAGACAGGCGGCATGCCTGGGAACACGGAGTGGGTGGCACCGCCCAGCAGGGGCAGAGTGGCCGCACCCATCTGCCAAGTGAAGCCAGGGTCCCCAAGTAAAGCTGCCCCCCGTCAGGGCACCCCAGGCGGCTCCTGGAGGAGGTAGCACCTGACATAGGTCTTGGCTCCGCACACACTTAGTTGCCGCCGTCTGCATCTCGAGCCCCCAGTGGGGAACTTGAAGAACCAGGACCACTGGGGTGGAGGCCAGAGTGGAATCTGCTGAGGATCTGAGTTTTGTAGGAGGCCTGTTCTGTTCGTGATTGGAGAGTGACCTCGGGTACCTGTCGGGTCCAGTCAGGAGAGAAATCAGTAATTTGAACAGGGAAAGTTTGTATAGAGAATTATTAACCACAGCAGGAGATTGGAGCAATGGAGGACAGGCTAGTAAGAAGCACAGAGAACGAATGAATGCGGGAGGAGCAGATGTGAGGGGCAGCCACTTCCGCAGGGCTGAGATAGAGGGCCCGGGAAGAGCCCCCGACCCCAGCTGAGGTCCAGACCAGTTGGAGGGGGAGCTGCTGTGGTGCCTCCATGCTGGAACTTGCCAGAAATACCCTGTCTAGGTGCTGGGGAAGTCTGTGTCTCCGAAGACAGTGAAACTGCCTGGGGGGCTGGGGTGGGGACATGGATTCCCTGGCAGTCCAGTGCTTAGGGCTCTGTGCTTTCACTCCCGAGGGCCCAGGTTCAATCCCTGGTCGGGGAACTGAGATCCCGGAGGCGGCGTAGCCAGAGATAGAAAAATAGAATAGAATAGACTAGAATAGAATAAATGAAAGTGTTTTTAAAAATCAAAAAAAGAAAAAAGAACTGCCTTGGGGAAAGGGGCAGGGCAAGAGCGCTCCCTGGGGAAGCTCTCCACTTGGTGTTAGACCCGGGGTTCAGGGCACCTTCCTGAGGAAGGGTATTTGAGCTGAGACCTAAAAAACAAGAGAGGTGGGCCGGTGAGGCAACCCCCAGGAGGTGGCGGCTGGGCCAGAAAGCCCAGAGGAGCCCTGTGTGGACCCTGGTGAGGACTGGGCTTTGCCCCAGACCCGAGCTCCTGCCCCCTCCCTGTTCCGTTCCCCACCGCTGGGCAGGTGTGGCTGACACCCCGGCGGGCCTGATGACTTCTCTCTCTGCAGACGGTGGCTTCCCGCTGCTCACCATCTACCTCCAGGTCTTCCTATCACCCACGTCCCTTCGTGAGGGCGAGTGCCAGTGGCCGGGTTGTGCCCGAGTGTACTTCTCCATCATCAACGCCTCCTTCCCGGCTTGCGGTGCCCTCAAACCCCGGGACCTCTGCTTCCCCGAGACGGGCCTGTCCTTCCGCATTAGGGAGAACAGGCCTCCCGGCACCTTCCACCAATTCCGCCTGCTGCCTGTGCAGTTCCTCTGCCCCAACGTCAGCGCGGCCTACAGGCTTCTGGGAGGTGAGTGCCCACCGCGTGGAGCCTTCCTCGGTGCCCGCTGAGTGCCAGGCACGGCGCTGCGGTCCCTCTACACAGGCCGTCGAGTTTACTCTGCACCACCCCATCATCCGTTCATTCAGAAGTCCACGAGTATCTCATGTACGCCTGCCATGGGCCAGGCACTGTTCTGGGGACGAAGGATGAGAGAGTGAACACATCAGGCCAAAATCCCACCTGCCTGGAGCTTCCATCCCATGGGAGATGGAGACCACACACGTGCTAAGGAAATTGGGTGGCCTCTGAAGGGACTAGGTGGGATGTAAAGCTGAGAGGGTGTGGAGTGGTGGAGACCACTGTCTCAAATCAGATTGCTGGGAAAAGGGGACACTGGAGCAAAGGGGGGGTGCCAGGCAAGCAGAGTGAGCCCCTTCAAGAGCACCAAGGTGGGAGCCCCATGTAGCTGGAGTGCAGTGAACCGCAGGGCAGGGTGGAGGCTGCTGAGGGCAGAGCAGTTCCAAGTAGGCGGCAGGCTTCCTGCCAAGGGACTGGGGAGCCATGGAAGGTGTTTGGGAGAGGGGGTCATTGACAGGACATACCTTACCTTTAAGAGCTTAGTCTGGCTGCTGTGTTAGAAATGATTGGGGGTGGGTGGTTTAGGGGGAAGCAGAGAAACAAATTAGGAGGCAGGAGAAATCCTTGAGAGAGGAGGAGGTCTGGGGTGAGGGTGGAAACCTTTGGGCAACAAGAAGGATCCTGCAGGATATCCTGGTGAGTTGGGTGCGGGGTGTTGAAAGAAAGAAGGGACCAAACATGGTTCCAGGATTCCACCTGAGCAGCTGCAAGGACAGTGGACCTTGCCACAAGATGGTCCTGCCACAAGATTGCCCTGGGGAGGCCAAGAGCACGGATGTGGGGAGGGGAAGGGAATTGGATCCCAGTGGAGATGAGAGAAGGCAGCTGAGGTGCCATTAAACCATTTAAAGGCAAGGAACTGGGACTCAAAAGGGACACTTACAAGCTGGACTTATTAGTAAGTAGAACCTGGATTCACACCAGGTTGATGGCATACACACGGTAATAATGTTGAAGAAAATCTCAGTAGCGTAAGGAAAGCAGTCACTCACACTCTCCCAGCATCTTTTCATTTATCCTGCAGCAGGGATAGAAGTCTTTGTGCAGAATTGCCGGCAAAGTGTATGATTTAGCGTGCTGCCTTTTTCGCCAAAAAAAGGGTTTTTTGTAACCGTAAACAACAGAGGGACATGTTTGCATGATAAGCATTTCCCACATGTGTAATTCACATGTAATGTGTGGCTCTGATGTGATTTCCCACTGAGTGGAGTTGACAGCCCTCCCGTGCTTGGCTGTGGGGTGGTCAGTGTTGACCTTCAAGCCTTCAGCCTTTTCCCTTTTTTGGGTCATTTCTGGAGGATGAATTCCAGGACAGGCTTGGCTTGAAGAGTGTATTGTTGTTACCGGTCCTCCCTCACTGGGTTGTGGAAAGACACGTGAGTCACTGAACGTACAGCAGTGTCTGGCAGGGAACAGACACTTTTGCCTTCATCATCTCCTCTTCTGGTGAGGAAACTGAGGCACAGAGAGACAGAACCACCAGCCTTGGGCCACACAGCCAGAAGGTGTATAGGACAGCGATTCAAACCAGGCAGTCAGAAATATTTGTGTGTTAATATAAAATCACACCAAATGTCCACCATGTTTGTTTCCAAGTGGTGGAATAGCTTTATTTCTCACATTCTCTAAAATAAGCACATACCACTTCCATAATTAAAAAAAAAAAATTCCTAAATTTTTTTTTTCAGAAACCAGCAAATGCTGGGAGCTGAATCTCTGGGCTGAGCTGGTGCCAGCCCTCCCCACAGCAGAGGCAAGGTGTGTGAAGGGGTATGCCTAGCCCTCCCAGGTGATCAGGATGAAGACCTGATGTAGGCCTCCTGGTCCCTCTGTTCCCCGTCAGCACCAGTGCAGGCTGCAGCCACAGTGAAGCTCAGGGCACAGTCTTCACTGCAAACTGTGCTTGGAGCACCGTGCCCCACTGTGGAGCCGAGGAGGGGCCAGGGCCCGGGGCCAGCATGCACCCCGGCTCCATCCACAGGGCCCCCGCCCGTGCCACGGAAGGCAGCTCACCCTTTCCCCAGCCCGGGGTTCAGCCTGGGGTTCCTGGTCTGCTTGGTGCGCAGGTGAGAGTCTGCCCTTCCGCTGCGCTGTGGACAGCCTGGAGGTGAGCACGCGCTGGGCCCTGGACCGCGAGAAGCGGGAGAAGTATGAGCTGGTGGCTTTGTGCACGGTGCGCGTCGGTGCGCGAGAGGAGGAGGTGATGGTGCCCTTCCCCGTGACCGTTTACGACGAAGACGACTCTGCGCCCAGCTTCCTCGGGGGCGTCGACACCGCCAGCGCCGTGGTGGAGTTCAAGCGGAAGGAGGTGCCTGTCCGTTTGTCTGGTGCTTGTCTGGTGTCTCTCTGTTCCGTGTCTGGATTCCTCCATCTGCCATTTATTCCTCGGTCTGTTCAGCGGTTCGTCTAGCCATCCAGACATGTGGCTGACCATCCATCTAACTATTCGTCTTTCATTTGTCCATCAGTCTGTGTGTCGGGGTTTTCTGTCGGTGTCCAGGACAGCTGAGGAGGAGAGAGGAGGCCAGCCCCACCGGCACCCAGCTGACCACTGCCTTGGGAGGCCGGGGGACCTGAGTGCCCAGTCTGTGTCTGACGCCGCGGGTGGGGCCCCAGGGCTCACATCGGCAGGGATTTCCCTGCGCCCAATCCCAGCCCCACCCTTTTCTGGTCCACGCAGGTGGAGCGTGGCTGCCACCTGCTGGGCCTCGGACTGTCCTGCAGCTGGCAGGCCGCAGGAGCAATGGAAGGGTGGGAGCGTAGTATGTTGTCACTGCCTGCTTCTCTGGGCACCCCAAGAGCAGGTTTGGCGGATGAGCCGGTGAGAGGAGAGCACATGACACAGGGGAATGTCTCATGAGCCTGGCAGGACCCCCTGGTGGTGACACTGGGGAGCCTGGTTAGCAGTGAGAGCAGAGATGCCCTGTGACTTTGCTCAGAACCTTCCTCGTGACTCTCTCCAGCCTGGTGTACAGAAGAGACTTGGAGGAGAGCATTCTGGTGGATACCTGGGCTTGGATCCCAGGTCTGCCATCTGTCACTCTATGACACTGAGCTAACTCCTCCGCCTTGTGGGGCCTGGTTTCCTCAGAGAAGAGTAGGAGTGCTTGCCGTGCTCTATGGGGACCTAGATGAGGTCTTCAGCAGAGCACCAGGGCATGTGCTCTCATCCATCCTTATGGGGCATCTGTAGATGCCTGTCACACCTGCTGCACAGGTGAGCTGCAGTGGCCCAGGAAGGGTGACCAGGACAGGCTGACTAGGGGCCCCAGGGAACTTGAACCCAGGTCAGTCTGTCCCTAGAGCCAGCTCTGACTGCACACACCTGGTCCACTCGTGGGGCACGTGCCTTTCCACGGTCTCTGGCTTTAAGGGCCCTAACTGGCACCCCCTGTTCTCTGCAGGGCACTGTTGTGGCCACACTACGCGTCTTCGATGCAGATGTGGTGCCGGCATCCGGGGAGCTCCTGAGACGGTACACAAGCACGCTGCTCTCCGGGGATGCCTGGGCCCTCCAGACCTTCCGACTAGAGCACTCGCCCAACGAGACCTTGGCCCAGGCCAACGGCAGCTCTGTGCGGGCAACCGTGCACGACTACAGTAAGAGAGGCCACATGTGGCCTGGCTGGGCCCCCTGGGGAACTGGCGGCCCACTCTCCTTGGACGGGGCAGCACCCAGCACACACAGACGCCTGTCCTGGCCCTCTGAGCACCAGGCAGCCGCCCCTTCCACTCCTCCTCCCAGCCTTTGTCTCTGCTGGGCTTGCCTGGTCCACCTTGGTGGGTGTTTGCAGGCTGTCCTCTCCATGAACTGTCCTGAGGCCGACGCTGTCAGGACACCCCGTGCTGGCCACGCCAGGACTCACTGCAACACGTATGTCATCACCGAGGCCTCCCTCTGGCCCCTGGCACCTGCTTTGCCACCTCCCAGGTGCCCAAGTGCCCAGGGGTTATTGCCCCCTCCCCCCACCAGCAAGTCTCTACTCACAAGGGGCTGATGTATCCATACAATAGCAGCTCAGTGTCTTAGAGTCAGAGGGTTCCCCGATGACTGTCCTGTCTGGCTCCTGGAATGCGCCCACCCTCAGGGCTGAGCTCCAGGGGCCCGCAGTGCTCACCTGCAGAACGGGGCATACTCATCCTCAAGCTTCCCTGCCTCCCTCCCCTGCCCTCCTGCCCGTGTTTTCTGGGATCACCTTTCAAATACCCCACTTGCACTTGGGTCCTTGTTTGGGGGTCTGCTTCTGGGGAACCCAGGATCACTGGTGTCTTTACCCCTTTCTGGCTGGCCTGATCCTATTTGTTTCTCATCCTCCCCTCCCCCACCAGGTCTCTGAAGCCTTCTGTCCTGTGTGAGGGAAAACGTCATCCTCGCCCCTGCATACTCACTCGGGTGCCATGTGCACCAGAGCTCCCCCTCCCCCGTTCTGTCTCCACTAAACTAAAACCTTAGCCTTGGCACACGGCAGGTGCTCAGGAGCGTGGAGGCTCCCGGGTGCTGGAGGCCTGTGGAATCCAAGGGTCCACAGGAGGCTGCTGCTGTTGAGGGTTCTCAGGGACTAGCACAGTCTTCCCAGGGCCTGCCTAGGTGGTGGTGGTTCTTTACCTTGTGTGGCCTACCCCGCACTCACATCACACACACACACACACACACACATACACACACACACACACACATCCCCAAGGTTACCTCCAAGCTGAGAAGGGTCTTCTGGGCTCCCAGCTCAGCACAGCGACTCACTACTTTTAAATAGTAGTTCTACCTTAATGCGTCCCGCCAGGTCTGTTATCTGTGTCCGAGTGGGAGGAGGTGCCTGTTTCCACATGTGTGCGGGGAGGAGGCGTGCAGCGGCGTGGGACAGTGGTCCCAACCCGCAGGGCCCCCGCCCATCATCACCGTGTGCCGTCCACACAGACACACCCCCTCCCCCACCCCCCGCAGGGCTGGTTCTCAACCGGAGCCTCCCCATCTCCGAGAGCCGGGCCATGCAGCTGGCCGTGCTGGTCAACGACTCGGACTTCCAGGGCCCGGGGGAGGGCGTCGTCCTCCTCCACTTCAACGTGACCGTGCTGCCTGTTAGCCTGCGTCTGCCCAGCACCTACTCCTTTGCTGCGAGCAGGCGGGCCCGCCGCTTCGCCCAGGTGAGCCCCCAGCCTGCTGCCTGCCTGGGGAGGGGTGTGGAGGGGCAGGAGACCCCCAGGGTGGGGTGCTCTGTTGAGCAGATTTCAAGCAGGGCTGGGGGGTGGGTGACACCCCTTCCCTGAGCTAAGTAGTACACGGAGTGGCCCCAGGGAGCTGCAGGCACGGGGCCAGGAAGGCTGGGGCCATGGAAGACTGGGACGGTCATGAGCAGGGCTCGTGGGCTTTGTGGGCCCCTCTTCTTTGCCGTCTCCTTCCTTGGCATCTTTAAAACCTTTTGTACTCATGAAAGAGCAGCGCCAGGTAAATCTATGCATGCAGACTTGGAAAGACGTTCCTGGTGAATTAAGTGAAAAAGTGGTTTGCGTAAGTGTTGGTCTCAGGTGGCTCCCTAGGTTCAAAACAAAGTCCTCATTGCTGGGAATTTGCAAGTGTGCAAATGCAGGCAGCAGTGAAAGTTGGCGCCCTCTGCAGGGAAAGACAGGGAGCGCTTCTACTTTCCACTAATCTGCGAGTATGTTTACTAGAGCTTATTTTGCATTTGTCATTGGAAAATAACGATTAGAAGTGGAAAAAAATTAAAGTTATAAGTATTCGTCAAAGGAGATAAGGGATAGACAGGAGTGATCTCTTTTTCTCACATTAGCCAGTGTG
This sequence comes from Mesoplodon densirostris, assembly GCF_025265405.1. Taxonomy (NCBI): domain Eukaryota; kingdom Metazoa; phylum Chordata; class Mammalia; order Artiodactyla; family Ziphiidae; genus Mesoplodon; species Mesoplodon densirostris. The sequence goes on from NC_082661.1 coordinate 118,396,622, forward strand.
TAACGTTTTGGTGCAGTTCTTCCGAGAATGTTTCTCTTAAACACTTTTTAAAGTTCACTTGTGGTTACAGCAAGCACATGACTTAACGTACTGCATTCTCCTAGTGGGGCAGCGGTGGCCACATCCTCTTTAGAACGTCCCGTTTAGGGCCATCTTCTATTTTCCTGTGGTTTTGCCAGTTTCTGTGGTTGGTTCCCTTACCTCTTGGCAGCCACCTGGGGCCAGCAAACGAAGAACCCCACCCTTGGACACATCCAGGCTCCCCAACCTGCCACCCAACCTCGGGCCTTTCCTAGAGGCAGGGGTCAAGGGTGGTGGGAGGTGACAAAGCAGAGGGGCCTGAGGGGTGTCTGCGGGGTTGAGCGGGAGTAGGCGTTGCTGGAGGTGGGTCACCTGTGCTCCAGCAGACTCAGGAGGGCACAGGGACCCGGGTCCCAGTCCAGCCTCAGACTCACTATGGTCTCTCACCGGCTCCCCAGTTTTTATGATTGTAAATTGAGGATGATGACCTTGGGCAATGTTGAGGGTCACTGGAGAGAGTGGAAGTGAGCCCGGTTTGTACAGGGAAGTGCTCGGAGCCCAGCAGGTATTTTTGTTGTGGCATCAAGCATGGGCTTGGAGGAGCCTGGCCCTGCCCTGGGCCTGAGTCGGGCTGAGCAAGGGCATGGTGCGTGGCTGCAGGCAGGACCCTATCCCCGCTCCCCCCACCAGGCCCCCAGCCCTCAGCCTTGACTAGTCAGAGCTTCTGATCTCAAGCCACCGCAACCCTTACGGTAACTCAAGTGGCTGAGGGGGTAAAAAGGAGAGTTCAACTGACCAGCTCCAGGCCCCAGTGACCACAGCTGCCCGCCTAGCATCCCTGGGAGAAGCACCTCTTCTCTCCCAGGAGTTCCATCCCAAGTCTCAGGAAGGCCCCCTGGGTCCCGTGTGGGACAGACAACGATGCTGCATGAATCGTGGCCTGGGTGTCGTGCTCTGACTAACCAGGCGAGTGACCTAGCTTGGGCGTGTACCTCCCCAGGTGGGAACTGGTGATCCCCAGAGCAAAATTGGCCTGGCCAGAAGAGAGGGAGGTGTGTAGGAGGCATACAGGCTGCCTTTGTGCCTGAATGAGTGAGCAAGTGAGGGATGAGCTGGGCAAGCCGGCAGCACCTCCCTGGAGGGCCAGCCCCAAAACCAAACCCCAGTGCCCCGTGTTCTTTCACCTCCGGCTCTGAGGGGCAGGTATGGATGGTGGTTCCATGGTCTGGACAGGGCAGGACCAGGCAGGCGGGTGGTCTGCAGGTTCCGGGGGCATGCAGGATGGGGACATGGGGAGCTACCGTCCTGGGCTGAGTAGGAAACTGACCTGGGACTCAGGCTGCCAGGGAGCCCCTCCAGCCACCATCACAGGTGGTCCAGCCACCCAGCTAAGGATTCCCTGTGTCCCATGCCTAGATTGGGAAAGTCTGTGTGGAAAACTGCCAGGAGTTCAGTGGCATCCACGTGCAGTACAAGCTGCAGCTCTCCAGCGCCAACTGCAGCGCCCTGGGGATGGTCACCTCGGCCGAGGACACCACGGGGACCCTGTTCGTGAATGACACGGAGGCCCTGCAGCGGCCCGAGTGTGCCCAACTCCAGTACACGGTAGTGGCCGTCGAACGGCCAACCCGCCAGCAAGCCCAGGCCCCACTGCTCGTCACACTGGAGGGGACATGTGAGTGCCAGGGCTGCGGCGAGGGTCGGGATGGACGGGCGTAGTAGAGCCTCGGGCTTCTCCCACAGAAGGGCCCCGGTCCTGCTCCCCCTCACTACCTGGTGGCTTCCCTGAGCCTTCTTCCCTGTAAGATGAGAAAACGGTGCACGCTGCACAGCCAAGCTGGAAGGATGACGGGGGAAAGTGTGAAACAGTTTAGCCCAGAGTGACAGCATTGTGGACGGTCACTGCTGCCCGTCACCTCTGTCAACGCGTCCTACCTGTGCACTTGCTTTAGGGCTGCCAGATACAATAGAGGACCCAGGTTAAATGTGAATTTCAGGTAAACAACAAGCAATTTTTTTGGTGTAAGTACGTCTACTGCAACTTTTGCGGTGTCTCTTAGAAGACAAACTTCCAAGCGTGTCACCGTGATATTAGGGACGTATTTACACAAAGCAGGTATTCACCGTTATCTGAAGGTCAGGTTTAACTGGGTGTCCTGTGTGTCACTGGCCGAGTCTGGCCACCTCACACCCTCCCTCCATACTTATCTCAGCCCAGTAGCTATCCCCGCTGTGTGACTGTGGTACCACCCCTTCCTCAGCAGCCCCCTCACTGCCCTGCGCCCCGGTGCTTAGTTACTACCTCCCCTCTGGGCTCAACCCGTGGCGACAGCTCAGCCAATGCTGCCCTCACCCATGGGTGCTAGCGGCTGGACACAGGGCCCAGGCTGGCCCCCTGTGACTTGCTTTCTGCCACCCCCAGATGTGGCAGAGGAGCCAGGCTGCCCCCTGTCCTGCGCGGTCAGCAAGAGGCGGCCCGAGTGTGAGGAATGCGGCGGTCTGGGCTCTCTGACGGGCAGGTGCGAGTGGAGACAGGGAGACGGCAAAGGTAGGCCCTGTGCAGAGCCGGGTGTTCGGGAGGGTGATGACGGCTGAGTGGAAAGGGCGTCTGTGTGGGCCCTGCCAGCCTCTGCGATGCCCTCCACCCCTGCCCACTCTGAGTCTCTCCCCCAGCGCCTTGTCCCCTGCTGCGACTCCTGATGCCAGGAGAGGGTGGACATGAGTGCAGGGTGGCATGAGGACATTGGGGCTGTTTATCACCGTGGGATCACAGGTGCCTGAGGCTGGACTCGCTCTGGGCTTGAGAGGGTCTGGGCCAAAGTTGGGATGTGCTTCTTTTTATTTTATTCTAAATTTCTGTACATATATTTGTCCCTAAACTAGATGTGAATTGGCATCCGTGTCTCCATTTCTCCACCCATATACACATAAATTACATGTACATTTGTGAATATATTCACCCAATGCTTTTATTTTTTTTTAACTTTTTATTTTATATTAGAGCATAGTCGATTAACAATGTTGTGTTAGTTTCAGGTGCACAGCATAGTGAGTCAGTTATACACATACACGTATCTATTCTTTTCCAAATTCTTTTCCCGATTAGGTTGTATGTAATATTGAGCAGAGTTCCCTGTGCTCTACAGTAGGTCCTTGTTGGTTATCCATTTAAAATATAGCAGATTGTACACGTCAATCCCAAACTCCCTAACTATCCCTCCCCCTAACCTTCCCCCATTCACCCACTGCTTTTATTTTTTTTTATTTCTTATAAATTTATTTTATTTTATTTATTTATTTTTGGCTGCATTGGGTCTTCGTTGCTGCTCACGGGCTTTTCTCTAGTTGTGGTGAGCAGGGGCTACTCTTCGTTGTGGTATGCAGACTTCTCACTGCAGTGGCTTCTCTTGTTGCAGAGCACGGGCTCTAGGTGCACAGGCATCAGTAGTTGTGGCACGTGGGCTCAGTAGTTGTGACTCGTGGGCTCTAGAGCGCAGGCTCAGTAGTTATGGCGCACGGGCTTAGTTGTTCTGCGGTATGTGGGATCTTCCCGGACCAGGGCTCGAACCCATGTCCCCTGCACTGGCAGGCGGATTCTTAACCACTGCGCCACCAGGGAAGCCCTCACCCACTGCTTTTAGACACATAGTTCACAGACCCTTTTCAAAGATTCAAAAGGTGGATGAGTATAAGGTAGGTATTACTAAACAACCAAAAGGTGGATGAGTATAAGGTAGGTTACACTGTGCACATCATTCATAGTTGGCTTTAGTTCATAAAAACACAAACCTTAAAAAAAATTCAAAATATCCAAAATGATCTTCAGAGAAGCTCTACCTGGGAGATCCCAGCCCAGGGAGCGTGGCGCCAAGCAGGAGGGGCCTGCACAGCCTTGGGCTTAGCCTACTGCTGGCTCCAAGCCTCGCCCACCGGTGTGAGGGTCCCGCTCATGGTACAGCCTAGAGAGGGTCCCAGCCTTGTCTGGTCTCTTCTGGCCTCCTTGATGTGAGCCCGGGCACAGCCCTGGGACTGCCCAGCTCCTCCAGCCCTCACTGCCTGGGCTGCCCTGTACACCCCGGACCCCCAAGCTCTCCCCAGGGATGGGCTCCACGTGTGGTTTTTCTTGGCTCAGGCCTCGCTTTGCTTCTCCTTGTGGGGGGCGGTGCAGGCTTGGCCTGGGAGGCCCTGGGGTGTGGCCCTCCCGGCTCTGGCAGTCTGACCAGGACGGGTGCTCCCTCATGGTAGTAACTGCCTGCTGTGTGCCATAGGGATCACCAGGAACTTCTCCACCTGCTCCCCCAGCATCAAGACCTGCCCCGACGGCCACTGTGACGCCGTGGAAAGCAGAGACGCCAACATCTGCCCCCAGGACTGCCTCCGTAAGCACCGAGCCTGCGCGTGTACCTGAGCAAGGGCAGGGCCTGGGAAGGGAGTGTAGGTAGCAAGCTGAAGGGGCTTGGACTCCCACCTGCACTCAGCCAGGCCAGCCAACTTCCTGGGTTGTGTGTGCTGAGCCTTTTTCTAACATTTCATTTGAACAAAGGGCTCTCCTCCCCCAAGACTAGCGCCTGCTGGCCTGACCCACCCACTCCAGTGTTGCCCTGGCCGGCTCACGGGCATGCAGCGCCCTGTCCCCCATTCCGCTGGCTCCAGGCTGCCCCTGCTGCCCGGGCTTTGCTTCTGAAAAGTAACCGTGTGTGGACCTCAGCAAGGGCCCTGGGCAGCCTGTGGGTTCCTCCTCTCGCCCGCTGTGGCCAGGGGACTGGTTTGGGAGCCTGTCGTGCTGAGACTCCTGCCTGGGTGACACAGACTTCTGAGCTCACTGCACTCCCTGGGCCTGAGAGTGGTGACATCAGGTGGGGAGGGGCCTCTCACGCTCCTGTCTGGGTGGTCTGGCTGGTCAGGTCCCCCCGAGGCTGAGTGGGCTGCTGAGTGAGTTGTGTCCATCATCAGGGGGCGGCAGCATCATTGGTGGGCACGAGCCTGGGGAGCGCCGGGGGATTAAAGCCGGCTTCGGTATCTGCAACTGCTTCCCGGAGGAGAAGAAGTGCTTCTGCGAGCCGGAAGACAGCCAAGGTGAGCTGGCTGGGGCCACGCGGGCAGGAATCCCTACACCTCCCTGAGCCCCAAGGAGCCAGGGAGGAAATTGCGGGAAGGCGCGGAAACCCAGGAGACGTTTTTCCTTCCCTCCGGGTCTTGGTTCCCCCATCTGTGCAGACAGGGAGCTGGGTCAGGGCCTCTAAGACTGCCTTCTGGCCTGAAGTTTGGTGTTGTTTTTGGGGTTTTTTTGGCGTGCCATGCAGCTTGCAGGATCTTAGTTCCCCAGCCAGGGATTTTTTTTTTTTTTCACATCTTTATTGGAGTATAATTGCTTTACAATGGTGTGTTAATTTCTGCTTTATAACAAAGTGAATCAGCTATACATATACACATATACACATATCCCCTCCCTCTTGCGTCTCCCTTCTACCCTCCCTATCCCACCCCTCTAGGTGGTCACAAAGCACCGAGCTGATCTCTCTGTGCTATGTGGCTGCTTCCCACTAGCTATCTGTTTTACATTTGGTAGTGTATATATGTCCATGCCACTCTCTCACTTCTTCCCAGCTTACCCTTCCCCCTCCCCACGTCCTCAAATCCATTCTCTACGTCTATGTCTTTATTCCTTTCCTGCTCCTAAGTTCTTCAGAACCTTTTTTATTTTGTTTTTTTAGATTCCATGTATATGTGTTAGCATACGGTATTTGTTTGTCTCTTTCTGACTTACTTCACTCTGCATGGCAGACTCCAGGTCCGTCCACCTCACTACAAGTAACTCAATTTCGTTTCTTTTTATGTCTGAGTAATATTCCATTGTATATATGTGCCACATCGTCTTTATCTATTCATCTGTCGATGGACACTTAGGTTGCTTCCATTTCCAGCCAGGGATTATTGAACCCGTGCCCTTGGCAGTGAAAGCACAGATCCCTAACCACTGAATCACCAGGGAACTCCCTGGCCCGAAGTTCTGTGGTAAGGATTGGGCTGGAAAATTATTTCTTTCACCAGGTAACTCAGTGTCTGCTCAGACTGTCCCTGTGCAGGGCCTTTGCTGGGCCCATGGCATTGGCCAAATGGGTCCCCATCCTCCTAGCCAGAGCCTCTAGGTGCTTCTTCTGGGACAGCAGGTGCCCCACTGAGCACATGTGGATGTGCTGAGCCCAGGGATGCTTTTCTGGTATTTGGGTTGTTATTGCACAGCCCTAGGTCCTGGGCCACTTTTCTTTCCTCCCTCCTTTATACTGACTATAAAGAAAATACAAAAGACATCAGGAACACAGGGGAAGAGCTGCACTTCCCCACCAGCGCCCCTGGGCCTCTGGCTTCAGTGCAGCATTCTAGGGTGGGTGGATGCAGGTGTGCGTGACGTCCGTTGTGTGACCTTAGGCAGGCTGCTTATAAACTCTCATTCCTTCTGGAAAAGGGTGGTAACAGTCTCCAATAGCAAAAATGTACAGAACAGTTCCTGCTGTGGGCCGCTTCTCTTGGAGGGTTGGCAATTACTCTCGGACCTTCACACCAGCAGTGCTCTCCAGGATGCTCGAAGCTGGTCACAGCAGACACTTCCCGGCTGTCCTGGGCATGGCGGGCTGGAGAGCTGCTCTGTACCAGCTCCTGAGGGTATTCGGGGTCCCCCTCCCGGGGTGTCATCTCTCACGGCCCACCCCCGCTGCCTGCAGACCCGCTGTGTGATGAGCTTTGCCGCACAGTGATCGCGGCAGCCGTGCTCTTCTCCTTCATCGTGTCCGTGCTGCTGTCCACCTTCTGCATCCACCGCTACCACAAGAACGCCCACAAGCCGCCCATCGCCTCAGCTGAGATGACCTTCCGCCGGCCTGCCCAGGCCTTTCCGGTCAGCTACTCCTCATCTGGTGCCCGCCGGCCCTCGCTGGACTCTGTGGAGAACCAGGTCTCTGTGGACGCCTTCAAGATCCCGGTGAGGTTCCCCTCGTGGCCTCGGGGCTGGAGAGGCAGCCCCCCCGGGGGGAGGGGGCCTGCAGGTGGCGCCAGCCTCTGGTCTCGGGCAGCTGGGAGGGGAGGAGGGGACGGGTCACCTGGGGCTAATGCGTTCTCACCCACCGGGAGGACACCCTGAGCATTCCAGCAGCCCCCTGCCTTCACTGAGCGGCCTTCCAGGGAGGGGCGGAGAGCATGGAGCAGGGTGGAGAATGATGGGTGCTGATTTACATGGACTGAGATCTGGGCCGTTAGGATACGGGGAGGGTGGGCCGTGCTGAAGCTGACCGGGAGCTATCCTGCAGATGCCCCAAGCGCTGGGAGGAGGAAGGCTTGGGGGAGGCGCTGAGGAGGACTGTGGATTTTATTCTCAGAGGGTGGGCCCCCTGGGGGTGGGGCCCATGTTCTGCCTTCATTTCCGCAGGCCGCTCTCTTAGGAGTCTGTGGGGTGGGAGCCCCGTGATGAGGCACTGTCCCCATCCCGGCGAGAGAGGCTGGCAGGCGGGGGCTTGGTCAGGGTGGCAGCAGCAGAGACGGGAGTCTGTCTCTGGCCCCAAGGGAGGGGGCACTGAGGGGCCTCTAGGGCACCTGCGGAGGAGCCAGGCCCGGGCCTGTGGGTGGCCAGCTGATGAAGAGTGCCATCCAGAGCCAGCAGGCTTCCCGAGCCCCTCCTGCATGGCAGGGCCTGGGCCTGCGGTCAGCGTGTGCGCATCAGACACCACCCTGACCTGACCAGGCCACTCCTCTGCCTGCCGTGCCCTTCAGCGTGCTTGCTGGGAGTGCCCAAGTTGCTGGCAGCCTGGTGCTGGGAGGGGCTGAGGGAGGTGGCCAGAGCCGAGGCTGAGTAGGGAGCGTTGCGCCGTGCGCAGGAAGCTCGGCACCCGGGGGCCACAGTCCGCAGCCCAAGGTAGGAGGTAGCCAGGGTTCATAGGAGGTGCCACCCAAGGGGTGCTGGCCCCTCAGTGAGGGTCTGGGCCATGAGGGCTATTCCCCAACGTGGTGGCCACAGAGGCCTCCCTCCTGACTTCCCTAGTTCTCATCGCTCTGCAGCTGGGGTTCTCCAGCCCCAGCAGCATCTCAGCCTCCACAGCAGGCGCGTGGGACAAGCCGTTTGAGTCCTTTGAATGCCCTGGCGGTTTGGGGCTGAGGTACACGGTGAGAGTGGTGCTCGTAGGTGCGTGCGCAGGGGGTACTCTTCTGCAAAAACCACCCTCGGCCCACGTTGCCTCCAGCCCAGAGCCCAGAGCAACTCAGAGCCGGGCCCAAGGTCTGGGGGCCCCGCTGACCAGCTCCGAGGTCTTCGATGCACTATGCAATCTTTTGGCCTTTGTTTTGTCTTATGTAAAGTGGGGGGAATGGTTTTTAACATTTTTAAGAGGGTCAAATCAGTGATACCCACCTTAGCGCAGTCTCTGTGAGCAGTAAACTGTTATCCAGTGCAGTGTGGACACCAGGGCGGTGGTGACCGTGTTGTCAACATTGACCCTGACTGTGGGTTCTTGGGGAACCTGAGATACCAGGACGCCCGGGAACTGGCTGGAAGGCGCCCCTGGCCATGGTGCTGAGAGGAGGCTGCCTTGCTCCCAGATGTCAGAACTCAAGCTCTGTTCACTGGGGGGCAGTGCGTCCCCAGTAATGTCATCTCCGTGTGTTAGGCGAGCCTGGCAGGGCACAGCGTCAACAGCACCTGAAGCCACACCCACTCACCACCCAATTGCAGCGAGGCTTGGGGTAAAGGATGCCCAGTGCTGGCGCAGGAAGGCAGGTTCCAGACTGGATTCAGCATCCCCAGAATTCAAGTACATGAGCCAGGCTGGGGGTCTGGGAAGCTGCCCCGGTGTGGTCTTGAGTGGGCATGGTACGTGGATGGGACTTCGGTGGGAAGGCAGGGGCGTGCAGGTTCAGGGTAATGACTGGGCCTAGGGCAGGAGCAGGCTCTTCCACGCGTTGGGGTGGAGGTTCCCAAGGAGCATAGTGGCACCTTTCCAGGGGCTGCCACACAAGGAGAGTGTCCTTGACACTCCCACCAGTAGCCAGGGGTCCTGGGCTGGTGGGCAACTTGGGCCCCTGTTGCCAGTTCGGTTCTCTTAGGAGTTCTGGGGGGGTCTCTGGAAAGGGTGCCTGAAGATCTGGGCTGCTGGCCAGTCAGTGCCTTGTGGCCTGGTGTCCAAAGCGGAGACGGTGCTGAGCAGCTTGGGCCTGACTCCCAGGGAAGAGGCCATGCTCCCCTGTGAGCACCTATGGGTGCTGAGTAAGCCCTGAATCCCTCATTGGACAGACAAGGACACGGGCCTGGGGTGGCACAGGGCATCTTCAGTAGACAGGGGCCAGCGAGGGTACGGACATACGAAGTCCAGGCTGGTTTGCGGCAAGACCTGCCTTCCCGTGGGGGAGACACATCATGTCACGGCACCTCAGGGCCTGACTGTGGGGTCCTGCCCTTGTACATGGTGACGGTCAGTTGTCTGCACACTGGAGCTTGTCCACCAGGTCTCGCCTTCTTCCTTTTCTCACCATCTTTCTTCCCTCTCTTCTTGTCTCCCTTCCTTCATACCCAACCTAGGAGGATCCAAAGTGGGAATTCCCTCGGAAGAACTTGGTCCTTGGAAAAACTCTGGGAGAAGGAGAATTTGGAAAAGTGGTCAAGGCAACGGCCTTCCGGCTGAAAGGCAAAGCGGGGTACACGACTGTGGCTGTAAAGATGCTGAAAGGTATCTGTCCAGGCAGTACACAATGATGGTTCTGCCACGCACACCTGCGGGAGCCCCAAGGGGTGGATGAAGCCACGCGGCAGCCAGGGTTCTGGCAGCTGGCCTGGTGCCTCCTGAAGAGGCCCTCCCGTTGCTCTTCCTGGGTGGCTGCCGTCTGGGGATCCCCACCGTGGATGATGTGGGCTGGTGTGGTCCCTGGAGAAGCAGGGTGAGGACGTTCCTCCCTTGGAAGGCTCTGGAGTGGTGCTACTTCTGTACCAGTGTTGGGTAAAGATCCGAGTTTAAATTAAAAGCCCTTTTGGTTTTGGACTGACAGCTCTCCCCAACCCAGTCTGCTCCATTCATTTCTCTCAGCCAAGCATCCACCAGAGTCCTGGTGAAGAGACTACCTGTAAGGACCAGTCCCTGCCCCCTAGGGCCCTGCCTTGCCCAATCCCCACTGGTCCTCAGTGGGTCTGCCCCACCCCAGTCTTGCTGCAAGCTAGGCATCCTCACTGGTGTTTCTCAGCAGAGACTGGGTAGATGGCCCTCTGCCACAGCCGGGCTCTGGCCCAAGTGGACCAACTGAGGGCCCAGTGGCCGTGCAGTGGACACAGTCGGCCGATGCACACGTGGGTTCAGCAGCCAGGGGGCCATGCGGTGCAGAGTGCTTCTGGATACTTGCCCAGGCCCTCAGACTGGGGTCGCCCCTTGCCCACTAGACCCCAGGCCCTAAGGGGCACAGTGAGACTGGCCCTGGGTCACCCACATGTGGTCCAGTGAGTCCCAGTGCCCATCTCCAGATAAGTCTGCACCCAGAGGAGGTGACACAGCTGGGCCCTGGGCTGTGGGACCACTGACCCGGGAGGACTGTGTAGCCACAGCCACAGCTTTTGTCTCAGAATACCTCCACACCCAAGCTTCTGGTGGGAGCCCGAGCACGCTGTCCACCCTTGGGACGTGCGTGCTCAGCATGGCTGGAGGACTTCTGTGATGTCTGGCAGTCTCCGCCTTTCTGCAGGGCCTCACCCGCCACTGTTGAGTGCTTGGTCAGCAGGTGTTTGGGGACAACAGGGAGTCCCTTTACCTTCCCAGAAGGGTTACTGAGGGGGGTCTCTGTGCACCACTGTCTTTGAGAGATGGTGATTGCAAGGAAATACTGCCATTTGTGTGCACAGCCCAACCCCGGGAGGCTTTCCGTGGAAAGATCTGCTCACGTGGAAGTGTGCTTCTCGGGTTCTTACTCCCCGGAGGCACACGAGGCTGCTGTTGACCCTCCCACGGGCTGAGAGTAGCCCCAAGCAGTGGGATCCTTGCAGGCCTCGTCTGAACCTGGGTAGGATGTCTCTGAAGGGGATAATGGGTCTGTGCAGACCACCCTCCCCCACCCTGGTGTGGGTGCCGTGACCCAGCAGGGCTGCAGAAGGGGCTAACAGAAGGGACCGCTTTGCAACCTGCTGTGTTTACGTGCATTTCAGAGAATGCCTCGGCGAGCGAGCTGCGGGACCTGCTGTCAGAGTTCAACCTCCTGACGCAGGTCAGCCACCCGCAAGTCATCAAGCTATACGGGGCCTGCAGCCAGGACGGTAAGGCCAGCCAGGGACGAGCAGCTGCCAGGCGCAGACCAGGGGGCTCTGGGCCACTCCATTCTTCCTCCTTCCCCTTCCCCATCCTTTCCTCCTTGGGTGCCTGTTCTCTCTCCTCCTGGAAGCAGGATCTCTGGCTCTGGCTCCTGCCTGGAGCTTGCGTGTCAGTGAGAGGGCCGGAAGGGGTGCAGCAGGAGTGCTTGTGTGAGGCCTTCCCCTCAGTGTGTTCCCTGGGCCTGCCAGGGCTGCCATGAGGTCTCTGGGTACATCCTGGTTGTCAGCACCCTGCTCCAGGCAGAGCCCCCAAGGCAGGGAGCTCCAGAAACGAGCACTGCCTCCTGGGCATGGGGAACCAGACATGCCATAATCTCCGGGTGACCCCAACCCCAGCCCTGCGTGGCAAAGGCATTGTCACCATCTCTCACATAAAAGCATCTTGCTCTGCTGGTATTCCAAACCTGCTGTGCCACCCAAGGGACCTCCCACTGTGTGTGTGTGTGTGTTTGGTGTGCGAGGGAGACGGGGCTGGCAGGGAGAGGGCAGCAGGGACGCTGGTCAGCGCCAGCAGAACTCAGGACTGGGCCTCAGGCAGGACTGCAGCCCAGAGCTGCTGAGAGCAGACCAGAGCAGGGAGCAGGTGGCCCCAGGCAGGTCCAGACCCTGCCTCTGTCAGCCGTCCCCAGGCCGTGCTGTGGCAGGACCGAGGATGCAGAAGGGCCTGACATCCTAGCAGCAGGGGGTGCTTCCCAGGACGGTCCTGAATGCAGTGACCGCCTGCCTGGGGCACCCAGGCAAGAGGTCATGCTCAACCACCCACGCAGCTGACTTTGGCGTGGCCCCCGCAAGGCGGAGAGCCAGTGATGTGAGAGTGAGCTGGGGCTTAAGTCCTCAGGCTGCCAGAACACAGGCATTTGCCTCCCAGAGCAGGGCTGGGTCTGTCTGCCCAGGTGCAGAGCCTGCCCAGGGGCCCTGCGGCCTGGCCCGTGCTCTGGGAAGCAGTTGCCCAGAGCTGGCCTGACTTCCGCCTGCCCGGGGCCCCGCAGGCAGCCAGCCCACAGCCCCCTCTGCCCCCAGGGCCGCTGTTCCTCATCGTGGAGTATGCCAAGTACGGCTCCCTGCGGGGCTTCCTCCGAGAGAGCCGCAAGGCGGGGCCCGGCTACGTGGGCAGCAGAGACAGCCGCAACTCCAGCTACCTGGACAACCCGGAGGAGCGGGCCCTGACCATGGGTGACCTCATCTCCTTCGCCTGGCAGATCTCGCGGGGGATGCAGTACCTGGCCGAGATGAAGGTGTGTGCCGTCCCAGCCCTGCCCTCCCCTCCGCCTGCCATGGGCCTGGATTTCAGGGGTCCCTGCCGTTGTCTTCCTTGCAGCTCGTCCATCGGGACTTGGCAGCCAGAAACGTCCTAGTAGCCGAGGGGCGCAGGATGAAGATCTCGGATTTTGGTCTGTCCCGAGATGTTTATGAAGAGGATTCCTACGTGAAGAGGAGCAAGGTACCAGGCCTGGGGCGTGCCAGCCTGGGGCTCCCGGGCTGGGTGTGGGCAACCATCAGGGTACCCACAGGGTAGGGGCAAGATTTTTATCTGGAGAAGATAAAGCAGATTTTTAGAGTATAAATTTCCAGCCCTCATCCCCAAACCCTTCCCCAGTTCTGGGCCCCCAGAGACCCAGCTCAGGACTCAGCCCCAAGTCTGTTCCTTCTCTTCCGCAGAGCCACACGTGGTCTTGCAGAGCTGCCCGCTGGGTAGTGGGGACCCTGCAGCTTCTCTCGCTTTTGATCACTATCGTTTTTGAAGGTCACCTAACACTGCAGAAAGAGCAACCTTCTCTGCAGTTGTTCCTCTTGATTCTACAGAGCGAAGGTCACTGTTTGCTTTAGTCCTTTGCTTAGAGGAGAGAAACGAAATAAACCCGAGCTTGCTATTCATTCCTTGTAGAAGGGAATGAATCGCTTTACAGGTGGGGATTCTCCTGGGACGAGGGCCTGGGAACCCCTGCCTAAGAGAGTTTGGAAGATGCACCAGGAGGCCCTGGAGACAGGGTCTGGAGTCGCAATGTAGGGATTTCAGAAGCTTTTTCCGAGTCACTGAAACAGGTGGTCAGGGGCCCTTCTCGGGAAATCTGGTTCCCTGGCGTGGTCCAGTTCTCTGTGGCATTGGTCTTGACCCTCTTAGTTCTGTTGCCCTCTCAGCCCCTCTCCTGCTGCAGCCTCTCTGTGACAGACTGGACAGGGCCAGCTCATGGGTACCTTCAAGATACACAGCTAACCTGGCATTCAGAACATATGCTGCTCAAAAAGAAAAACACAAAAAGTGACGGCATATATACTTCAGCTTTGCTCTGAGGGTCAGGAGAAGACCTGGTGTTGCCAGGGGCTGTGAGGGTGATGTTTCATTTCTTCTGGGGTGTCCGTTGTGACAGCACATCTCAGAAGTGCTGAAGGGGAAGTGGAGAGGGGCTGCTCCCTGCCCTGTGGAGGGCGGTGGGCAGAGCTTTCCTGTTGACACATAGGTCCTCAGGAAAGCCCCGTGTCATGAAGCAAGAAGCACAGTGTGGCCAAGCACGTCCCCCAAGAGCACAGGCTGTAGGCAGCGTTGTTAGGAACACACCCCCCTGAAACAGTCACACTTCATTAAGGATATAAATCCTAAAGAAAAAAAATTTTTTTAATTAATTTATTTTTGGCTGTGCTGGGTTTTCATTGCTGTGTGCGGGCTTTCTCTATTTGCGGTGAGTGAGGACTACTCTTCGTCGCGGCCCGTGGGCTTCTCATTGTGGTGGCTTCTAGAGCATGGGCTCTAGGTGCGTGGGCTCAGTAGTTGTGGCTCGCGGGCTCTAGAGCGGAGGCTCAGTAGTTGTGGCGCACGGGCTTCATCGCACTGCGGCCTGTGGGATCTTCCCGGACCAGGCTCAATGTCCCCTGCATTGGCAGGCGGATTCCTAACCACTGCGCCACCAGGGAAGCCCAAGAATACTTTTTTAAAAAGGAATTATAGTAAACGTTGCATTGAAGTCTAATGCATGCCTTTTTTTAAAAAAATTGATTTTTGCCTTAAGGCTGACCTATTTGTACTGAAAAGCTATTTCTCGAGTTGCATTAGAAAGGATTTGTTAGGTCTGACCCCAGCACCTCTGTGGTAGGGGGCACTCTTTCAGAGGATGCAGAAAGGGCCCTGGGATAAGATAAGAGGTAAAAACCAGCCCGAAGGCACACACACTGATTTCTTCCCTCAGAGCTTCTCAGAAGAGCCTTTAGTTTGCTTGTTTGCATCCGAAGTCCCCAAGATGGAAAATGCTGGATGTCAGTTTCCCAAACTCGTTCACCCTCAGAAATCAAGGGAGACCTCGCTGCATGGTGTTCCTGGGCCACCCACTGGGCAGCAGCAGCCAGGGAAGCGGCCGTAGGAGGACCTGGCTTGTGCTCGATATCAATTTATTGGGTTTCTTCTCAACAGGGCTGTGGTGCGTGACAGGCACACGTTGAGTAGATGTGAGCAGGCCAGCTGACTCCCTCTGGTGTCTCAGCCAAGCCTGGGAGGGCCAGGCTGGGGCTCCGGCCCCTGCGAGGCACCAGTCCTGTACCCAGGAACACTCTGCTGTCATTACTCAGCATCCCCTCAGAGCTGGAAGAGCCTGGAACGTGGCACCCCCCTTCCCACCCCCCACCCCCGCCAGTTCCCAGGATGTCAGAGCTACGTTAATGTCTTTCTTTCACACCCTCTTTAGGGTCGGATCCCAGTCAAGTGGATGGCCATTGAGTCCCTCTTCGATCACATCTACACCACCCAGAGTGACGTGTGAGTGGGTGTTGCCTTCCCGGGGAGGGGGGGAGGTTACACGTGTATAGGGCCATGCCACCTGTCTCAGCAGCTCCACTGGGGAACAGTGCTGGCCCTGAGTGCCTGTCAGCTCATGCCAACCATCCACAGTGAACCCTCCAAGCTGTCGGGGCTTTGTGTATTCACTCAGCAATTGGCGAGGGCCCAGGCAGTAATTCTGAAAGCTACTACTTTCAGAGTGTAAGGGTGTGAGCCATGGCTGCAGACCCCCTCACCTCCCTCCCTCTCCCTCCCCTCTCCTCTCTGGGTGTCTCTGACACACAGGCTCAGCCAAACAGTTCCCCTCCTGTGGGCCTGAGCACAGGCTGGGCTCAAGCAGGTCCCTGAGGACTGGTCCCCGCCCATAGGCAGGGGTGGTCTTGAGTGAGTTTCTAGGCAGGTGCCCCAAACTACTCCAAGTTGGGGACCAAAACTCAGTCTTCCAGGTCCAATTACATTTTTGATAGTTTTCAAAAATACAACAGACTTGTTTCCAAGTGTTCTGCTCTGAACAGGCTTGCATATTTTGAACAATGTGGGCTGTGAAAAGGCAGTTCTTAGACAGTTTTAACAACTGTGTTCTGATTACAAAGTTGACCGTAAGAAAATTGGAAATGAAGGGGAAAGCAAAATGAAGAGACTAAAAGCCACTAGGATCCCACCACCCCTAAGTAACTACTGCTGGCCCTTGCAGGCATGACCTAGAGTTTTCTGTGGCGTGCAGGTATATGCTTTTTGTTACTGTAAGTGGACTCGTGTGTTAATACTGTTTTGTGGTATGATTTTGTCCCCACTTCACAGTAAATTTTCTCTCATAATTAAGTATGTTTTCTATAGCAGTGCTTTTTTTTCTTCTAAGATCTTACGAAAATTTGCAAGCACACAGAAAAGGTGAAGGAACTGTGCAGGGAGCCCTCTGCCCTGTGGCCTAGGTCTCGCCTACGTTTTGATGTGCTTGCTTGGCTGCCCTGTGCCATCTCTGATGCTTCAGAGCATCACCTCAGGGGCCAGCCGTGTGCCCTTTTGGGTGAGGGGGCTGAGCTTGGGCAGCGGCTTGGCAGGGGTGGGGGCAGGGCAGGCAGATGGTTCATCCCCACCTCTATTCCCCACCCCATCTGTTAGGTCAGCACAGGCTGAAGCTGTGAGCACTTGGGCCACTCTCTGTACTGGGGACTCGGGGTCAGACGCTGCTGGGGGGATGAGTGTCTGGTGCACAGAGGGCACTGCAGACCCAGTGCAACCACTCACTGGTCCTCTTGTTCCCTGCAGGTGGTCCTTCGGTGTCCTGCTGTGGGAGATTGTGACCCTGGGGGGCAACCCCTACCCTGGGATTCCTCCAGAGCGGCTCTTCAACCTTCTGAAGACAGGCTACCGGATGGAGAGGCCAGACAACTGCAGCGAGGAGATGTGAGCAGGCTTTGCTCTGGCCCAGGCTTCCTCAGACACAGACACACTGGACTTTGACGGGAATGAGACACGTGCACTGATTCTTTCCCGCTTCTGGGCAGCCCTGGGTGCCAGCCCAGGGCGAGCTTGGTGGCGGGTAGTGACAGGCAGGGCATGACGGGGCAGAAGTCAGAGAACCACCCTTGGGTGTGACGGCAGATGCTGGGGACCCTTGACTCCACGGGGGGCCGGGTTGGCCTCCTGGAGGCCTTCAGGGGTGAGGGGGGTGGAGCAGGACGGGGGGAAAGGTGGTGGAAGGATGAGAGGGTGCTTCAGACCGAGGGAGCAGCTTGAGCCAAAGGCCAGAGACCTGTCCCAGGATGCTTGGGGAGGGGTGGGTAATTCAGAATGGCCCCAAGGGCGCATATAGGGGAGTACACAAGTGGAGGCACAAAGGCAGGCAAGGAGTGGGCAGGGGGAGCCTGGACTTTAGCCCTAGGGCACCAGAATCTTCTCATCTGATGGTGGTTCCATCAGACGATTCTCAGAGGACAGGTTGAGAACACATGAGAAGGGGTCATCTGCAGGCAGAGAGACACCGGTCCATTCATTCTATGAAGTCTGTCGTGCGCCTGCCACGTGCTTGGCTTGAGGCTAGATGGGGGAGTGCAAGGCTGAGTAGGTGCCACCTCCCTGGACGGCCTGGGATGGCAGGCAGGGGCCCAGCGCACACCCACATGGTAGGTCCAGAAGCCTTGCAACCATGCCGGGGCCCCAGGGGAGGGAGGAAGGTACAAGTCAGAGTGTGATTGGCAGGTGTTTGTGTTCATACCCAGTTCGTCCTTCATAAGAGTTTTAATGACCAGCATTTCTGCCTTAGCCATCATAGCACCAGACGCTGTGAGCCCCTGCTGACCCCTCAAACTCTGACCCACCTCAGAGAAGGATGTCAGTGACACAAAAACAGCTTTGAGGTTCGGGAACAGAGCCCCTGGGGCCCAGGGCACTATACTGAGTTTGGTGGCTATGACCGGGCAGTCCTTGCTGGATTGTCACCGCCCACCTGTGTGTCCCATCAGGTACAGTCTGATGCTGCAGTGCTGGAAGGAGGAGCCAGACAAGAGGCCAGTGTTTGCCGACATCAGCAAAGACCTGGATAAGATGATGGTTAAGAGCAGAGTGAGTACCCGGAGCCGATTCCTGGTGCCGGCTTCCCGCGGGCCTCCCGCCCGTCCGCAGAGTTCCCAGCGTGGCACACAGAGCGAGGCTGCCTGGAGGGAGTTGGTCGTGCTGTCCCCAGGGGGAGCCAGCGACTGAACCCTTGTCCTTAATCCAGGCCTTTTGGGCTTCTTTTATTTATTTATTTTTTTGAAAGATATAGAAGTATTTTACTTAATGAAGTCACAAAAATGTATAATTTTTTTTACAACTTTATTGGAGTATAATTGCTTCACAACGGTGTTAGTTTCTGCTTTATAACAAAGTGAATCAGTTATACATATACATCTGTTCCCATATCCCTTCCCTCTTGCGTCTTAAATCAGAAAGAAACCAAGATTTTTACCTTGACCCTTAGGAAGAGCCCTCCACAGATAGGGGTGGGAGGAAAATATTCCAAAGCCAAACAGAATCATTTTCAATAACAGAAGATGAGGAAGTAGAGTTGAAATGACTGTGTCCTAAATTCATATGCTGTCAGGGGCCCGGCTGGGGGTGGGAAGTGACTAGAGACCAGCAGAGACTGCGACAGACAGGAGCCCACCAGCTGCCCCTGAAAGGCCCCTCACTGTGGACACTTGTCACCTGTAGGAACATGAGTGCCGGCATGCCGGGTCTTCTGAATTTTAAGGGATATTTATGTTGTTTCCCAGTTTTTAATAGCAAGTCATTTAAATTTCCAAAACCTCTGTGTGGGCCAAACAGTTGTATCCGTGTGCCTCCAAATTTCCAACTCCAGGTGACTGAGGAAGTCAACAAAGTTTCCACTAATACTGATTAAGCAATCGCTGACTCCCATGTTCTGTGTTAGATGCTGGGCATGCAAGTCAACAAAACAGGCACAGACCTTGCCGTCGTGGTTTCGTCCTTCCATTGACACATTTACTAAAAGTTATTTCTTCAGAGCAAGATGCATGGACTCGGCCACTTGTAATAAAACTCAGCATCAGAGCATCAGTGTCCCGTTTGGGTGAACCCTGTGAGTGCAGGGTTGTCCTAAACAAAGGCGATAGCTGATGCCAAGAGATGGCCTTCCTAGAACAGTGCCGAGAACCAGCCAGCAAAACGCTGGAACCATTCTTTACACATTGAACCAGGGAAGTGGAAATGGCAGGTATTCAAGAATCGTCATGCTTGGGAGCTGAAGCCTATCTATAGCAGTGTCCTCTGCAAAACCCACATCAGTGCCTCCGATTTCTGAGTCCTGACATGATGTTCAAGATGCTTGGAGGGAAGCAGAGAGTGCTTCTTGGCATTCTTGCAACGAGTCACGGGGCTGCAGCGAGCTCTCCCAGAGCCCTAGGTTTTGTAAACAGGCCGATTCTCCAGTGCTGGGCCTGGTGCCCCCAGTGCTGCAGAGAGAGAACTAGGACAGTGAGGGAGCACATTTGTGCCCCCAAGGAGGTGATTTTCTAAGGAGGAGCGATGAGGACCACGGAGCAGGGCCAGGCGAGGCAGAGGCTGGAGGAGCTCAGTGCTGGCACCCTGGCGAGGGAGGGGCTCAGGTCTCACAAGAGGCCAGTAGGCATGGGGTGCGACTCTGCCGGGGCTTCTGCTCTTGGGCAGGGAGTGGCGGGCGTGTCCAGTAGTGGCCTGCGCCAGGGGTGACCAGCCCTCTCTCCCTTCCAGGACTACTTGGACCTGGCCGCGTCCACCCCATCTGATTCCCTGCTGTACGACGACGGCCTGTCAGAGGAGGAGATGCCCCTGGTGGACTGTAATAACGCTCCCCTCCCTCGAACCCTCCCCTCCACGTGGATTGAAAACAAACTCTATGGTAGAATTTCACATGCATTTACTAGATTCTAGCCACGTTGTTCCTCTCTGCACTGTCCTTTTTCTCTGTAATGCTTTTTAAGAGTGTTTCTGGTCTGAGTGAAGCCAAAGTCTGCTCTGAACCTTTTTGTTTGTAAATGTCTGACTTTGCATCCGTTTACATTCAGGCATTTTTTAGTATTATGTTTTTTTAAAAGGATGTGAAAATATGTGTAATTACCACACTGCCCAGCAACTTAGGACGATAGAGAAGAAAGACAGCAGGGCAGAACTCTCAGGGGATATTGAGAAAATGATGACTAAGTCATTTCCTGCGTGGGTATCAAGTCATAGTACTTCTAATTTAACTACTGGGATAAATTTACCTGATCTGGGGAGGCATTTAATTTAGAAAGGAGGAACCAGCACCACTCTGCCTGCACTAGAGCACACAGCCAGTGGCCACTCCCCCAGACCCTGCCTGGGTGGAAGGCAGCTCTTGGAGGCCACCTGGTGCTGGGGACCACCGTGGCGGGGGGAGGGGAAGGGGGGGACACACGCAGACTGCTGTTTTCACATCCTTTGCGTTACAAACTGTCATGACACTTGTCACTTACGAAGTCAGTACAAAAAGCTGGAGCAAAATGCTTTTTGAAAGAACGTAGTCTGTGGTGCTGTGGTCTTGCAATGGACAGTAAATATGGTTCTTGCCAAAACTCCTTCTTTTGTCTTCGATTCAGTACTTGAAGTTTTTTCCTGTTTCCTAACTTCATCATGGATTGTTTTGAAATCTTGGAGTTTCAAGCATTTTTCTGCCGAGATTGTTCCTTTTGCATGCCTCCTGGGTCACTGATTCCTTACTGGCTAGTGCTACCTGCCATTTGTCCCGTCGACGCTGTGGGGCTCGCCTGCGTGCACCCTTGGTTTGGAAGATCCTCTCCTCCGTGGTAGGCTGGGATGGAAGACAAGTAGCCTCCTTTACTTTAGAGAACTTTTTATAGAAAGTCTCCTGCTGCAGTAAGCCACGTAGTACAGCAAGGTGCTGATGCTTTATGCTGCCTTCGAAAAAGAGTTAAACAGGTCAACAAGTATTTATCAGATTTGAGAGTCTGAAGCTTATACAAGTCCAAATTGGTAGTTTCTGGTAAGCTGCAGTTACCAGAGAGCACGTGATGTTTCCCCCCAAATGGTACCCATGTTTTGGAAACCTGGAGCACGAAACTCTGCAGGCAGTTGGCCCAGAAACCAGAAGTTTGGTTTGAACCTCAAAGGGAGTTTTGCCAAGGCCTTACTGTCTGCACATGAAGTTTGGGTTCTTCAGTGCAGAACAAATGATCTGTTTTCATTTTTAGGCATGTCAGACCCGAACTGGCCTGAAGAGAGTCCTGTACCACTCACGAGAGCCGATGGCACCAACACTGGGTGTCCGAGATATGCAAATGATAGTGTATATGCTAACTGGATGGTTTCACCCTCCGCGGCACAATTAACGGACACGTTTGATAGTTAACAGTTCTTTGTGAAAGGTAATGGACTCACAGGGGAAGAAACATACCGAGAACAGAAAGTCTGCTGGCCCCTCCTTGCACATTTCACACTGGCTGGTGATTTTCCCTCCCAGCAGACGTAGCGCTCTGGACGAGTGTTCTGAGTCCAGCATGTAGGTGTCCCTTCCTCTTCAGTCCACGGCAGCACCCAGCGCTGGTCTGGGTTCAGCAGTGAGCACCACATACTCCGTGCTCACACGTGTGGGTCCCTCACGCACTATCCGAACTGTTTGATTTTTCCGGCTGCCGCCAAACGAGGCCACACGATTTAAACATGAAGCACACACACCAAAAAGGCAGCAGGAAAAAAAAAAAACTGGCCCAGACAACCTGTCCTTGTTCAGAACGAGAGCCCGGCCAGGCCTCATAGGGTTGTCAAAGCCCAGCCAGGGCTGGAGAGGGAGAGGGGACCTCGGGACAGGCCTCAGCTCAGCCTTCGAGATCCTGAGAATGTTTTGTTTTGTTTTGTTTTGTTTTGTTTTGTTTTGTTTAAATCATGTAACTTTTTCTTAGGGAGACATTTGATTTTTATCATGATTAAAATGATTCTTAGATTTAGCACAGTGGAGAGACATGATGCCGCATTTGCTGTGTAGGTAGGTGGTGTGAGGGGAGAGGGCTCCCAGGACACGGTTGTTCCCATCACTGAGTAATCACTAACCCCCTGACGAGAAGTGTGTGGAGGAGTGGGGCCGTTGAGTGGAGTGCCCTCGTGTCCAAGGACTGCTGACCGCAGAGACTTGGCTGCTGTGAATCCCTGCACCCCACAGCCTTCAGCGTCCCCCCGTCCAGCGCTGAAAGGTTGCGGAGGCTCATCTCACACATTAGTGGGGTGGGACTTGTGCTCAGTTTCAAAGGGACAGTTCAGCTAGTTAGGTTAGAAGTTGCATCGACAGTGACACCTCTGATTATGATTCTGATGGAAAAGACAGTGTTTTGGCTCTTATAGAGCTTGTGTGAAAAGGTACACTCTTCCTGTGTTTGTAACGTAATGCTGCTATGGCAAGACATTTTTGTTTTTTAGGTTCTGACCATGACTCATAAGCTTCTTGTCATTCTTCACTGCTTGTTTGTGGTCACAGACACTCAGCACTCCTCCCATCCTGCCGGGGTGGCTTTCGGGAAGTCCTGGCGGCTCTTCTTTCTGTCCCAGCGCTGTCACTTTGCAGGAGAGGGTCAGTTACCAAAACACTGCCTGGGCTTCATACTTAAACCACTGTGAAAGGACTTAATGTCTTCTCATTAAAATACTGGATTTTATAACCATTTCACAAAAGCAGTAAAATTATGGCATTTTTGTGGCCAAGAAGGCTTGGATGAGTATGTGGAGGAGCCGTGTGTGTGTGTGGTGTGTGTGCACGTGCGTGCATGCCCATGTGTGTGCACACACACCCAGGAAGAGCACTGGAGAAACACTTACTGCAGATGCATTGCGGCTTTAGTTTGGGCCATTGTTCAGACACGCTGTGTGATACTTTCTTTTACAAATATCTAGTTGTGGTAAACTTTTGGGTTTCAGATGTGCTTAATGATAACCTTGTTAAATGCAGAAGTGGGGATAAACTTCCTCAAGTTATTGAGAATGCCTACTCAGTATGAGTGGATGCAGCAGGTTTGTCCTTGGCAGGGTGAGAACTCCAGGTCTAACTGGTTGACCCAGTGATGGGGAATTAACCCTTGACTCATCATCTAATTGTCTATTCCTAAATTATAAAGGTACTCATACTTATTAGCCCTATCAGACAGAGTTTTCATATGCATATATACAGAAATGACTAACTATTAAGCATTACTGAGTATTAAGTAGCAATCTGTCCGTTATTAAAATTTGTTAAATCTATTTATGAAAGGTTATTAAACCATACCATGTTAATTAGCTTTTGTAATCAAGGTGACTAAGAAAATAATCTCAGTTATGTAAATAAAATCGTGTATCTTAAAATGTGTAAACTTCTTTTTGCTTTTTAACTTCCTGGTTGGAAACATCAGGTTTCTGATTTTGAAGTTTCAATGTAAGGAGTAACATGGCACAAGGGAATCTGTTGTGGTGACCACCAGGGAAGTGAAACTAACTGAAGGACTAGGAGGCTCTTGGTGATACTATTGACTTGTCTTGCATAATATGTACACGAACAGCCACATTTATAGTCATTGTTAAAACTCAGCTCATCTCGCCATTCAAGGAATTCCTTCCTTTAGGTTTCCTTCCCTAAAATAGAGCAGCAGCCAGTGTTGAGTTCAGGTATTCTCCAGCAATTTGCTGACTGCTTATTTCTTGAAGCTGGAGTTGGACAGTTGTGGGAGAGAATGTAAAATGCATAGACATGACTGAAGGTCCATTAGAGGAAAAATTTTGACCCGAACCACTATGAAACTTAAAATACTAAATGCTTCTGTTTATGTCTTCCTGTTGGGCTGTGTAGGAATGGTATGAGCTCCTCCTCAAAAACCTGGCAAGGAGCAGGTGGGTCAATAGGGAAATGGGAGTTGTTACCAACATAAATCTGATCTGTGGTTGCCTTGTGCATTGGATGCTGAGGGCCTGTGTCCTGTCCTGGGTGCACGTGTGCACACACAGTCACGTGCCCACATCACCCAGGGGCTGCCCCAGGCCCACGGTGCCACAGCTCCTGCCCTCAACACCTGCATCTGTTCTCAGCTTCCTCCTTCAATCTGGACCACAGGGACAGGAAATAAACGTAATTTCTGGGGTCAGTTATTTGCTACAGCCTTTGCCTCTGAATGTTTAGAAACCCATGCTGAGAAAAGCTTATACTAAAATACTAAAAACCCCTTTTTCAAGAGCAGAGAACTTCCATTAGCGGGGAGGGAGAGAGAGAGAGAGAGTGAGTGTGTGTGTGTGGTTTATTTTTCTGAAAAAGCACATTCTCCACCAACCTCCACAAAGAATGGCATGAGGCCGGCTTATTTGGGTGGAAATGTAGTTTGAATATAATGTCTGAGAACAGGTCTTGGACAAATACTTAACATATAAGAGAAAATTCAAAAGGAAAGCATAATTTCCCCCACTATAAATAGAGCATTTTCCCAGGCAGAGGAGCAAATGGTTTCCTCTCCTCCTTTGAGCATGTTAACATGTAGGATATTTGGATGGTGGTATTTAGGGTGGTTCTAAAAAGTGCCTAAGAAATCCTTATCTCCGTGGCCCTGGAAAAGATGTAGTAAGAGTGGGCCCGAAGGGCACATGGAGCGGTTAGGGCACACCTTCCCTTTAGCGTGAACTTGCACGTGGTGCTTACCCTCTGGGTGGGCCTGTACATCCAGAAAACGCCGTCCACTGATGCTGCCTGCCCCACCCCGCCCCTTCTCCATGGCAGCAACCTTGGTAGCCTCATTCCGAACATTGTAGGGACTTCCCTGGCTGTCCAGTGGTTAGAACGTGGCGCTTCCACTGCAAGGGGCATGAATTTGATCCCTGGTTGGGGAATTAAGATCCAACACGCCGCGCCGTGCCGCGCAGCCAAAAAAAGAAAAAAGAACTTTGTAGAGTCTCCCGCCTCTTTAGGGAATTGGGATTCACATGAACGATTCTTGGCTGAGATCATGAGAAACCAGAACCTGTATGTAGAAAGTTTTTCAATGTGGGGCACATTGCTGTTCCTGCAGCTGAGGCTGGATGGGTGGCTGGGTGACAGCTGGGAGCATAAGCTTCACACCCAGAGTTAGAGGCACGTGTGTGAACACTTGAAAGAAATCCTGATTAATCTGTGCAACTCAGGCTTTCATTGCTGTGTCAAATGGCAAGATATTTTTGCAGATGTTTCTGGTATGTGCTAAATCACAGGGCCTGGCCAACGGAGATCTCTCAGGGGAGCTGTGACAGGGAGGCCGTCTTGCTGTGGCAGCTTCAGGGACATCAGTGTCACAGGGAACTGGGCTAGGCAGTGTGGAGGGAGCCATGACCAGAGACCACGCCAATCACTGTGACTTCAGGACTTGGGTTCCACATCGGGAGAGACCATAATCCTGCATCCTCTCAGATGACACTGAGCAACTCAAGTTCAAAATTGGTATAGGCAGGCAAGGTAAGGAAAGTACATTCTAAAACTAAGGGGAAAAAAAATCATTTTTCGAGAAAGAAACCATTTTGATATTTCATACGCAGACCGTATTTACCACGCACTGTCAGTTTCTTGAATAAAAGTTCGAAGTTCATTTTTTGTGTCCCTATTTGTTGATGTCAGTTTTGTCAACGGTACTCTTTTTGGCTGCACTTGTTTCTCACCTGTAGTCCAGTCCTTTTCTGCACTTGTCATTTCCCCACAGAGGAAAGTCATTCCTGTGGGTTGGGAAGAAAGAAGAACGTAAGGCTGCCTTTTGCTACCTGAGGCAGGGAACTTTGTTCGGAGGACTGCAGGTACCCCACACATGCCTGTGTCACAGCCTCTGTCCTCGGAGTTTCCTCTCAACAAGAGCATGTGCCTTGCTCCATATTTTCTACCTTTTTTCTGGGAGTTTTTTTTTTTTTTTTTTTTTTTTTTTTGCGGTACGCGGGCCTCTCACTGTTGTGGCCACTCCCGTTGCAGAGCACAGGCTCCGTATGCGCAGGCTCAGCGGCCATGGCTCACGGGCCCAGCCGCTCCGCGGCATGTGGGATCTTCCCAGACCGGGGCACGAACCCGTATCCCCTGCATCGGCAGGCGGACTCTCAACCACTGCGCCACCAGGGAAGCCCTTCTGGGAGTTTTAAAGAGCTTGAAAATCTTCCTCGAGGCTCTGTGGCCACAGGGCTTGAGAGGCCATAGCTCTTGGATTGCTCAAAACTCCAGGGTGAAGGGGTTGAGGGACTTCATGAATATATAGAAAGAAAAGGTAAGATAATAGGAAACAATGGGTAAGGACCGGAAGGACACAGAAGCAGGAAGGATTCCGATGCCTCACAGGACAGTCACTGGAAGAAGTTAAAAGAAGTGTTGTGGCAGAAAATTCTTTTTGTTTTGTTTGGCTGCACCGCTGCAGCTTGTGGGATGTTGGTTCCCCAACCAGGGATCGAACCTGTGCCCCCTGCGGTGGAAGCTTGGAGTCCTAAGCACTGGCCTGCCGGGGAAGTCCCCAAAAGTTGTATTTTTTAAGAGAGGTAAATTACCTAATAATCTTTAGCTTTGCAGAAATAAGTAAGACCACCTAAAGGAGAAGGAGCAGGGGCTATTTATTTTGAACTTAACTATAGCAAGGGAAGAGGCCACCATCACTTGCTTTTGGCAGAGACTCAAAGGCAGGCAGGGGAGTGGGAAAGCTTTACAGGAAAAAAAAAGTAGTGGGGAGGCTTCCAGTGTACTGTGATTGGAGGCTGTTTACATGGGGAGACTGGAGGCAGTAACTAGGAACAGAGCGTCTTGTGATCACTTGGAGAATATATTTGGTTTTCTCTAGTTGGTTTCAAGTTGGAAATTGGGGCCAAAAAAATGGGGAATCTGGCAGTCATTGACTAAACTCTGACCGTTCTGGGCTAGTTACTGCAGAGGGTGTGGGTCAGAGTTCTTGGGTCAGAGATCTTCGGTTATATGTGGTCTGGCCATTGTCTGTTCGCATATTCAGTCCTCAGTTCCCCCCTTTCGCTAATTTTCTTGCTTGAAGGTTGATGAATTCAGGTAAGTTTAGAAGTCCAGATCTTCACCACTTAGAGACTGATTGTTCAGTCATCTCTGTGGTTAACTGTACTGTGACCTTTCTGTTGTATCATCATGGTGATCATCTGACGAGAAAGTGGCTGCACAGAAGCATTTGAGACCTGGATAGAATGCAGTGGATCAGCATTATGACCACTAGGACAAAAACAAGAACAGTTAATAACCCCTGTAAGATGCTTTGAACCAAGAACCCCAATCCAAGCCAAGAACAAATCCCATATAGATCATGAGGATCAAATTTAGAGAGCCCAAGTAGCTTTGCCTTAAGGCATTGTATAGTCTGTCTCAGCTTCCCTGTTTCATTGATCCAAGTGTGGTATTAGGAATGGCACAGATCATAACTAACCAACAAGAAATCTAGAGCAATGCACCTGTCCATCCCTACTTGTGCCAACAAGATGGGACTGATCTGTGTTACATCTAGGGAAGAAGTGGTACTGCTAATGATTTCTGCCAGAGTTAGTGATAAGTTTCTTACAATCCTATATGCATGGTTCCTACCGATGGGAACACTGCTCTAATTGTTCACATAAATAGTAAGTAATTCCCCCAGGTAGAGTGCTAAATAATCAAGGGTGACTGTTTTGGAGCTTGGAATTTTCAGCCTTGGTAATTTACAGACTTATACAGACAAGACTTGTACAGACAAGTCTTGGAATATTATTCTTAACGTGCATGGCATGAGATGTTAGTCTGAAGCAAACAGGACCAGGCATCCTGACCACAAAAGATGTAATATCTGGTAGGGATACGTGGAGATCTAGGAAAGAAGTTGTTCGTGACAGAAGGCTGGAACCAGGGCTTACATGAGTTGTGTTACATGTTTAGATCTCTGTTGGTCTCTTACAGGTGGCAAATATTTGACTCATCACCCTATGAAAGTTATTGAATTCCAATTTAGAATTACCTAAGGTCTGGTCGATAGGTTGTAATAATTGGTTCTTTTTCTGGGAAAGCAGAAAAGTCACAGGTTAACTTGTTTAAGGTTGTTTTCCATGTTGCTGCAAATGGAACTGCCAACAGCTGTAATTCCTTATTGCCTCCCTTGATGAGATGATAACTTCTTTGTGGTTTTCATCATGGGGTTCTGGGGATGGAGAGTAGATTCAGCAGTCAGTTTAAGATCTAGGGCAGTGGTTACTGCTTGGGATAATCTAACAATGGCATTTAGAATTAGTATGCTCTGACCTAACCATTGTAATAAAGAGAAAAAACAAGAGAGGAAAAGGTCCATTATTGGTGAATGACAACCAGGGATCTATAGAAAATGACAAGAAGAATAAGCAAGCAAAGAAAAAAAAAAAACAAGAATTAGGGTCTTGATCCGACATCTTGGGCAGAAGTTGTCCACTGTCCTAGGTCATCTGTTGTTCTAAAGGTCTTGAGTCAGCTCTCTGGTTCTGAAGATCAGCTGCTTTTAGAGGGTCTCAGAATCCTCAGTTTGAGGTCCCCTATTGGAATAGCCCTCCAATTGTGTGGAATTCCAGATTGCTTCCTAGTTGTGAAAGGTGAACCCAAGGATTGACGCCCTAAAGTTTCACTGCTGTAACATATTCCCTCCCCAGGTGAAGGCAAAAAGGTATTGACTGTCATTATTCAGCCTTAAAAAGGAATGAAATTCTGACATGTGCTGGACATGGATGAAGCTTGAAAACATCATGCTAAGTGACATAAGACAGACACAAAGAGATAAGCACTAGATTATTCCACTTATATGAAGTACTTAGAAAAGTCAAATTCATAGAGACAGAAAGTCAAATGGTCGTTGCCAGGTGCTGGGGGAAGGGAAAGTGGGAATTTAATGTTTAATTGGTACAGAGTTTCAGTTTGGGGTGATGAGAAAGTTCTGGAGATAGTGGTGATGGTTGCGTAACGATGGGAATGTACTTAATGCCACTGAACTGTATACTTAAAAATGAATAAAATTGTAAATCTTACGTGTATTTTACCATACACACACAAAGAAAACTATTGATTGTCTTGTTCTAGAAGCACACTGAAAAAGCTGAGCAAAGATTCACTACAGCAAGTGGCTTGCAGGATGGTATTTGAGTTAGGAAATGAGGAATAACAATTTCGTTGATGGCCCTGCGGTCTTAAACCTGTCCACTGGTTTCTTTACTGCCAGGATGGGCAAGTTACAAGGGTGGGGTTTGAGAAAACCTTTGGAGCTAAGGCTTTCAACTATCTGTTTGATCCCTTACTATGCTTATGTCTTCAAGGGATATTGGGGAAGCTTAGGTAGTGGTTTGGTAAGATCTATATGAACTTTAGTAGGTTCTGCTCCAATTATTTTTCCATATCAGTGGAACTTTGAGCCCATAGAGTATCACGTTCTGTTTCAATACTTGTCTGGGGTATGCACTAAATATAAGGGAGAAGGCAAAGGTATATCCAGAACAGAATCAACTTGCTTATGAGTAGAGGAGTCCTCTGGAGTCTCACAAATAGTCCCAAATACTCTGGTGTATATTTAATATTGCAAAGTAAGTCTCTCCCTATTAAATTTGCAGAGGTGGTATCACAGAGCAGCAAGGAATGTTTGCAATCAAGGGCTCAAGGCTTACAGTTAAGGGCCGGGAGATAGAGAACAGCTGTGGATTATCTGAAATGCTTACCACCTATGACGTATGTTTGTTTACTGCCAGGCACAGTTTGAGCAAAGGTGGCAAGGTTTAATGTAGAAAGATTAGCACCAGTAGCTACCCGAAACTGATGAGGTTACCGTCTATAGTGGCACTGTGTTCCCCACAAGATACATCTTCACCTCCAGAACCTGTACATTTGACCTTATTTGAAAATAGGGCCTTTGTAGATGCAAACTGAGATGCGGGCATACTGGATTAGAGTGGGCCCTAATTCAATGATTGGGGGGTAATTGGGACACAGAGAAGACACGGGGAGAATACCATGTGAAGATGGAGGCAGATATTGGAGTGATGCAGCTACAAGCCAAGGGTTGCTGGCAAACCACGAGAAGCTAGAAGAGGCAAGGAAGGATCCTCCCCTGGAGACTCTGGAGGGAGCATGGCCCTGCCGACACCTTGATTTTGGACTTCTAGCTTCCAGAACTGTGAGAGAATACATTCCTGTCGTTTTATTCTACCCAGTTTGTGGTAATTTGTTACAACAGCCCTGGGAAGCCAACACACTTTCTATATTTATAGTTAATTCACCTGAGTGTTTAAGGGTATGGTAGGTATTGTGTGCTTTTCCTTCCTTGGAGCATGGTCGTTAACCTGAACTGAGAGATTGTTCTTGGTCTCGGTGTTTCTCTCATAAGATGAGACAATCTTCTTCCCAGTGTCTTTTCTGTTTATGATATCTGCAAGAGTCCTTGTCAATAGGTGGTTGGTTGAGGAGTACGCTACCTGGCTGATCTGCAGGGCCACAAGTTTATCTGGGGTCCTGTCTTGTTTTTGTTCTAAAGTCCTTTAGAAATATTTGCTGGGTATTGTTGTTCAGGTCAAGAGGCTATTTCCCATTTTAATTTCTGTTTTTGAACTGGGTCTCCAATTTCAGGTTTAACTACATTAACAGAATGAATGATGAAAGGGCAACTTTTTAAACTCCCAAATGTTGCTACAATGTGTTTTCTAGCCTATCCCAAAGATCTCTTATAGATTCATCTTTTCTGTTTGCATGATGGAATTATGGCTCAATCTGTTTTTATTGGAAATGTTTTAGGTAGGGATTTTAGGAGACTTCACCCTACCTTTTGAGTCTTTTTGTGGATTCTCAGGTTTATTATGGAAAGAAGGAGCCTGTAGACTCCTTTCCAGGTGAGTCCACTCAGCTTTTCCATTCAGGATTTAGCACCTGATGTTCTGAGCAACACGTGTACAAGTTGATAGAGGTCAGGTAACCTTGGATCACATACTCCCCCAAATATTCTAAATTATTCTATGAGTAGTTGCTGGTCTTGTCTGGGTTTGAGAAAGTCCTTAATTATAGCTCTTAATTCAGCTTGGATCCAAAGTTTAAATTCTACAGTTGCTGGCTTCATACCTAGTTCATGAGAGGAATGGACCTTCAGAGGCAAATGGAATTGGGGGGTCTTAGGAGAGTTGTTGGGGAGAGGGAAGGGGCTCTGGACAAGGGAAAGAAGAAGGAGTGGATGGAGGCTGGTAGTTAGATCAGAAGGATGGGGGGAAGGAGGGAGAGTGTATGCAGGAAGGCAACTGGGGGACAAGCAGAGGAAGGTTTTTCTAGGAAAATGAGTCTAGTTCGTTGTTGCTTAAATTTGTCAAATTTCTCATTAGCTTTGGCCAAAGAATCGTTTAGGGAAACAATTTCTGAATCAGGATTCTATTTGGTGACCTCTGAGTACCAATCAAAAAATGCTACCACTGGGCCTGAGAAATCTTGTTCCCTTTCTTTTCTAATGCATCTCTCAAATGAACAAACTTGTTCACATGGAATGTTCAGAGTGGCCACTGAAGGCCCAAAGCATCCTTGGTGAAGTTTTGCCATTTAGAGAGATAGACCCAAGAACTGGGATTGCAAAGAGACCACATAAAAGAAGCAGAGTTTTCCTGGAGGAGGAGAGGATTTAAACTTAGGCAACACCATGAGAGCTGGCAACAGTGGGTAGGAATGTAATGCTTGTGCACCTCATGTCTCTCTGGACACAAAATCGAGATCGAAGAACCCCATCCAGTTTTACTGGCAACTGCAATAATGTTGGTCCTAGTGGATGCCAGTCTGGTGAGAACCCCAAACTCACAGGTCAGTGAGGCTGGCTGGAGCAACAGGTTGTAGGGCCTACTATGTCTGTGTTCTACACCATGATTCTCCTTCTTATGACAACACTTTTAGACAGTACAACACAAAACAGTAACACAAAAGACAGATGCAAAAGAATGAACTGATTCTATCAAAGATGCCAAACAAATGTGAACCAATAACAAAAGCTGAGTACCAAACTGAGAATAAATAGCCAAGGAACTCAACACAAAGAGAGCAGAAGTAAGACCCAAAACCAAGAACTGCAAGGCACAAGTAGGCCACTGTGGGTGCCACACCTGATTGAAGGCTGTAGTCTGAGGTAACAAGCAGACTATGATGCAGACCGTATCTTGGCGGGGCTACCAGGAAAACTGGAAGCAAATGAAGATTGCCCACATGAAACAGGCAAAGGCTATTTATTCAGAGCTTGTGGTAGCCAGGGCATGAGACCCATCACTTACTTTTGGCAGAGACTCAAAGGCAGGCTAGGGGAATGGGAAAGCCTCATAGTTTAAAAAAAAAAAAAAAAAGCCTCAGATTAGAGATTGGTGGGAATTTTTTTTTAAAACTACATTCTTCTGATACTAATCATTACCACAGTTATGCTTTAGTATTTTTCCCAAGTGAACTTCTTATTTTATAAGCCCCAGTATATTATCCATTATCTGCCATAGAATTTGAATTAAGCATTATCTTCTCTCCAAATTCAAATTACATACATTTAGTATTTGACTTGGCAGTTAATAATAAGCTTACAATTTAAATCCATTGATGGCAGAACCTCAATTACTTTAAAAACAATTCTAATGGAGGATTCAAAGAACAGTTTTAAAGAAATGACCCTGTGCTATGAGTTCATGCCAGGTCCTGTCCTGGGAGAGCTTATGCAGTTTCCTCTCTGAGTTTCCATTTTCTCCATTGTAAACTAAGGACCATAACCTACTCCACAGGGATGTCAGGAAACTCACGCTAGAACATAACCAGCCAACCAGACCAAAACCTTAATTACGGCAGGCAGAAAATGTAATCAGGCATGCCGTCTGCTCGAGGAGCTGGTCAAGTGGTAGAGATTCTGAACAAGAGAGGGATTGTTGCATGTTCTTATTTTAACCAATTCAATTCATATTTGTTTGTCTGTTTGTTTTTGCGTTACGCGGGCTTCTCACTGCTGTGGCCTCTCCCGTTGCGGAGCACAGGCTCCGGACGCGCAGGCTCAGCGGCCACGGCGCACGGACCCAGCCGCTCCGCGGCATGTGGGATCCTCGCAAACCGGGGCACGAACCCGCGTCCTCTGCATCGGCAGGCGGACTCTCAACCACTGCGCCACCAGGGAAGCCCCAATTCATATTTGTTGAACGCTTACTATGTGCAAAGTACTGGGAGATGAAAAAGACATGGTCCTTACCTTCAGGAGCTTACAGACCCATGGAGTCTATGACTAGATGAATTCTTTACTCTTGGGCCAGGTTGAGGAGGAAGGGGTGTTAGAACCATAAATGTTTTCATTTGCTCAGAAGTGACATGAGTGAGGAGTGAGATCCTGAAGTTGGGTAGAGACTGGACATTCAGCAAGCCTGGCTTAGAAGTAGGCTGTCCAGACTCTCCTACCCATGGAATTCCCCACAGGACATATCCAAGGAGACCATCCAAGTTAAAGATATCCCTACAACCATCATCCAATGAAGACAGCTGTGATTAGGAACAGATTCCCCCTGCAATGCTGCCACTCCTACAGGATGTACCACCACAGTCGCCCCAGACTTCTGCTCTAACTAATGCACTTAATGATAACAATGAGCTCTGACTGCCTGCCACCTACCTACCAAGCACAGTGCCAACCACTTCAAATGCAAAATTGCGTTTAATCCTCACAACAATCTTAGGAAGCACGTACTATTATTGTCCCCATAACACAGCTGAGGAAACTGAGGCTTAGAGAGGCTAAGCCCACATAGCCTGCCAAGGTAACCCGCTAAGGAGAGCAGAGCCCAGATGGAAGGCAGATCCCCTCTTAGCACAGCCATGTCCTGCCCAGACACAGGCAGGGTCTGGTGCTGCCCGGTACCCCCTCACCTGCTCAGCTCAGGGCCGGACAGAGTGCCTTGGGGATGTCCCTGGAATAAGCATCTGAGTGTAGGGGATGTCAGGGCCACCCACTAAAGTCATACAATGTGAGACCTCGAAGCCATTTTCCAGAAAGTCTACCTCAACCCCCTCCTTTCACATATACGGAAATTCAGATCCAAAGAAATGGAGTGACTGGCAGCCCAAGGTTTCCTCGCTGGGGCCTCACGCGCAGCCCAGCCCTCCTGAGGATGCTCGGACACTTCTGGCGACCTGTCAGTCCTTAGCTAAGTGCCCACGCAGGCACTCATCGCCCCCTCCAGCTCCCAGGGCAAAGGCTCCCGGGCAGGAAAGCGCTGCCATCCCCCGCTGAGTCCCTCCCTCCTGCAAAGCCAGCCGTCCGGCCGGAGCTGGTACTCCCATCCCTGCAGACGCTAGCTCGGGTAAGAGCGGTTTCCTTCCTCCCGCACTCTCCTAACCTCCACAAATCGTTTTTTGGGCTACACGCGCGCGCACACACATACAGACACATTTGTAGCGG
This sequence comes from Mesoplodon densirostris, assembly GCF_025265405.1. Taxonomy (NCBI): domain Eukaryota; kingdom Metazoa; phylum Chordata; class Mammalia; order Artiodactyla; family Ziphiidae; genus Mesoplodon; species Mesoplodon densirostris. The sequence goes on from NC_082661.1 coordinate 118,430,628, forward strand.
ATACAGGGTTAATCAGTACTCGACGCCAATTACTGAGCTTTTCTATGCCAAGCACTGGGCGCGGGACGGGCGTGGGCGGGGCCGGGGCGGGCGCGCGCCGCGGCGGCGTCCTCATTTCCTCACGCGCGCCGGAAGTGGAGGTTGTCGGCGCGGCGGCGCGCCCGGAGGGTGGGCGTGGAGGTGGTGGCGGCCCCGGCGTGTCGGGCGCCGCCCAGGTGTGCCCGCGGCTGGGGAGGTGGCGGAGGGGCGGCGGTCGCCGTGCGCAGGCGGGTGAAGTCGGTGAGTATCCGGGCCACCCGGCCTCGCTTGCCCGCGGCTCCCAGGGCTCGGGCCCGGCCCGTGCGGGCTCTGGGGCGCGGGCCCTGGACTGTGGGTTCCCGTCGCTGTCGGGTCACCTCACGGACGAGCTCTCCTGGGGGCCGTGTCCCCGTGGGTTCTCCGCAAGCCCTCCGGAGTCTGCTCCGGTGTCAGGAAAAGCCGCGGTTTTTCAGAGCCGTTTGACTTGGCTTTTCAGAACTGTGCTGCCGGAGACCGTTGGTTTGCGTGTGTTTTATTTTTATCACTTTTTTTTTTTTTTTTAAACCAACTCACCGCCATCTCTGCTCCCCTCAGTGGGTAAACTTTGTAGTCAGCTGTTACCGCTTTATTGCGTTAAATTAGTATTCTCTGGCGGCAGCCTTTCTATGCCTGCCAGACGCTAGGCACCTTTAAAGGATGCATATTTGTGTAGGAATTAGTGGCCCCGAGGAGACCACAGGACGGGAAGCCTCTTGCATTTTTAGACTTCTTGAAAATTACACTATTCCTGAGCAACTTGCCGAGGAATAATTTGTAAACGCCATAGTGAAGTTTTTATTTATGATGTTATTGGCAGAATGAAAGAATGAAAATTTGATTATAAACCTGAAGCTTTTATCCGTCAGACTACTTTTGAGATGTATATGCGATGTCTGGACATTTAACTATCATTGAAGGTTCTCAGGAGCTGGGCCTTGATTTTTGCTGGAGTTAATGTTGTATTAAAACAGGACTTCGAACGTGGAAGTAGGAATCCAAGTAGTATTTTATGACTGAGGATGTTAACGTTCATTTTGTATTATTATTCTGATACCATTTGTCTAAAGTTGTCTTATTACTTAATGTAAAAAGGATGTTGGATATCCAGTATTTATGGCTCAGAGAATTTTGAGATAAGTAAACACAGTTTTCGTTCCCTCAGTTTGGAAATTACATTTTTTTCTTAACTTTTTGATTGAGATATAAAATATCTATGAAGTCATCAAGCGCATAAATCTTAGTTGTACACCTCAGTGAATTTTTATGTTTTTATTAACTTGTGCAACCACCAGCTTTCATATTATACCTGTAGAACATTTCCATCATTCCAGGAGTTTCCCCCTGCTTCTTCCAAGTCAGTTATACCCCTGCCCACCCCCCATCAGTATTCTGATTTCATCATCTATTAGTTTTGTCTATTTGGGGCTTGATATTAATGGAATCCTACAGTATACTCAGCATATTGATTATGAGATTCATCCATAATGTTTCATGTATCAGTAGTTAATTCTTTTTTTATTGCTGTGTAGTAATCCATTGCATCATTATATGACACTCCTCTGTTGGTGGATATTTATGTTTCCAGTTTTTGTATATTATGTATTTTGAAGAATGCTATGAACATTCTTATAAATGTCTTGGTGAACATCTGTGCATTTCTGTCAGCTGTGGAATGGCTAAATCATAAGGTAGGTGGAAAATTACGTTTTAAACATCATGGAGTCTTCCTTTTTTTTTTTTTTTTTTTTTGCGGTACGCGGGCCTCTCACTGTTGTGGCCTCTCCCGTTGCAGAGCACAGGCTCCGGACACGCAGGCTCAGCGGCCATGGCTCACGGGCCTAGCCGCTCCGCGGCATGTGGGATCTTCCCGGACCGGGGCACGAGCCCGTGTCCCCTGTATTGGCAGGCGGACTCTCAACCACTGCGCCACCAGGGAAGCCTGAGTCTTCCTTTTTAAAAAATACAATTTGTTATTTTAACTTCTATAACATTAAAGATTAGTAAAAAGCATAACTATTATGATTTCAAGACTTAAGTGATTCATTACCATATTATTATTATTTACTCCTTGGATTGCACATCTATGACAGTCTTCTACCAGACTGTCATTATTTGTTTAACTGTCTGTTAGACAAGTCTGTTAGGTAGAGCTGGTGATGTTCTGTCCCTGAAGCTTGTTGTATAACACTTAGGTAAGAACTGTGTTACTCAAGTTAGTGGTTGCTAGGGGAAATGAAACACCAAAAGGATGTGCCTAAAAATGGATTGAAGAATCATAGGATTGCAAGTCAAAAAACTTACATTGTTGTTGTCATACTGCACAGTCCTAGGATAAATGTAAACTTGAATTATAAGGTTAGTTACAACTGTGAATTTACTATAGGAGTACAGTGATTTCCACCTGTACTGAAATACTGATATATTTATAATGGGAACAGACAACAAAAATCACTAAACATTTGTGGGAAATCAGTAGCATGTAAGAGATGGCCCAGACTGAACAGATACAAGGACTGGACCTGAAGCAATGTAGCTCATGGAAGAAAAAGAAAAAAACTTTAAGGTAAATGTTAATATGCATAGATTTTGGAGGGTATCATGCCTACTGAACATATACAGGCTGCCCTGAAAACACACAATCAGTTCTTGAATATTAAAACATAGAAAGTAGGGAAAAATAGCTAACGTGGAAAATGGATCCAGGAGAGGGCCAGTGTACATCTAATAGGAATTCCAGGAGGGAATAGAAATTAGAAGAGGAGAAATAACCACAGAGGTAACAGATCATGAAGGTAGGAGTATCCAGGCAGAATCTTGGGCAACCTGATTAGACTTCTAATCTGAGACATGGAATGCTGGATGACAGTGGAGCAGAGTTTTAAAAGTGCTCGTTGGACATTTTTTTTTCCGTTGGACATATTTCGAATTCAAAATCTTATCCCTAACCGAGCTATCATTCAAAGTGGGGGCAAAATAAAGTCATTTTCACCCAGAACCACTAGGAATACCTCAGGATGTACTATATCAAATGAAAAATTAATCCAAGAAAAATAGATGTGGAATTCAAGAAACAGTGGTCAAAGAAAACAGTAAAACTTATTTCTTTACTCCAAGGCATTGATAACTATAGCTAAGAAATGTAATGCAATGCAAAGGAAGGATTCATAAACCAGAGTAGGTAGTTTTCAAGTCTGTAATCTGGAAGAAATATTTAACGTGATTTTAAAGTTGATTGGGAAGGTGGGTAATAAGTAAAGGCATGTTGGAAGGCTTATCCTGAGTATCTACGCTATAGATACTGACCAGTTACATGTTGGAATGAATGCTTTAAGGAAATTTGTCCCAGCAATTCCATTAACAGGGATTTATTCTATAGATGAATTAACATGTGGAAAGTCATGTATATACATATAAGACTATGTCTGCTGAGATGTTAATAGTGTCAGTAGATTTAAAAGGATACACAAGGGACTTCCCTGGTGGCGCAGTGGTTAAGAATCCGCCTGCCAATGCACGGGATGTGACTTCAATCCCTGGTCCCGGAAGATCCCACATGCGGTGGAGCAACTAAGCCCGTGCGCCACAACTACTGAGCCTGCGCTCTAGAGCCCGGGAGCCACAACTACTGAGCCCACATGCCAAAACTACTGAAGCCCGTGCACCGCAACAAGAGAAGCCACCGCAATGAGAAGCCTGTGCACTGCAACAAAGAGTAACCCCCACTCACCGCACCTAGAGAAAGCCCACTGCAGCAACGAAGATCCAACACCGCCAAAAAAATAATAATAATAAATAAATAAAAGGATACAGAAAAACTGGAGAGGGGAACTGGGCCTCTGGGATAGAAGGGAGAGGTGTCACTCTATGCCCTTATATAGTGTTTAACCTTTTTATCACGTGTATTTATTTTGTGGAATTTTATAAATATAAGAAATTTTTAGGAGTGTAAAAATTGTAAGCGTTTAGAGCATGGATTGCCAAATCTGGCTGACCACCTGTTTTAGTATGATCTGTGACCTAAGAGTGGCTTTAATATTTTTAAGTGCTTGGGAAAAAAAGAATAATAGTTTGTAACATGAAAATTATATGAAGTTCAAATTTCAGTGTCCATTGGAACAAACCTGTGCCATTCATTTACGCACTTTGTGCTACAAGGCAGAGTTAATTGGTTGTGATCTTTGCTACTTGACTCTTTACCTAAAATGTTTGCTAACCCCCGATTTAGAGGCCAGAAATAGACTTCCATATATATAGGAATTTTGCTTATGATTAAAGTGGCATTTCAAATTAGTGTCAAGAGCATGGATTGTTTAATAAGTGGTAAGAATTGACTATCTATTTGAGGAAATACATTTTATAGTAGGATTATTTCTGGTAGGGAAGCCAAAATTGAGAAGTAATACAGGAAAAGCTTGATAGGTTTAACCATTAACAACAACAAAACAAAACTTTGAGTAATGGGGAATAATACCTAAAACTTACTGAACACTTAATGCTTGTCATGTTTTACTTGGTTAATTGTTACAATAATACTCCAAGGTAGATGCTATACCTGTACCCACTTAACGGGTGAGAAAACTGAAACTTATAGAGATTAAGGAACTTGTCTGTGTTGATGAGTTAGAAAGTGGTCGAGCAGATATGTGAACTTAGGCTATCTGGCTCCCAAGACTTTTATACAGACAAAAACTGAAAGAATTATTTGTAATTTGTTAACACCATTGTATAGATACTATCTATGTCAGCACATCTGGATCTACCTCATTCCTTTTAGATAGACATTCTATTGTATAAATGTCTGCAGTTTACTGAACCTTTCCCCTACTGATGGATAAAGTTGCTTTTATTTTTTTTAGCTGTTACATATAACACTAGTAAACATCTTATGCATGTGACTTTATATACTAGTATGAATATTTCTGTAGTTTAGCATCTTAAAAGTGGAATTGCAAATTGTTGCACTAAAGGGCATGTGCATTTAAATCAAATTTGTCCTCCAAAAAATAAGAATGTGTGTGTGTGTGTGTGTGTGTGTGTGTGTGTGTGTGTGTATTTAGTTTATCGTTCATCAAAGGAATTGTAACACCTTGGAAAGAACCTTGGCCATCCAAGCAAGTGATTTCTTTTTACAGAGGAAGCCCAGAAAGGTTAAGTATTATGCTCAAGATTACATAACTGTTAAGTAGCTATGACACTTGACTCAGTTTTTACTGTGCCACAGGCTGCCTTTGGCACAATTTTCTGCTTTATTTATAAAGATATGTGTATTACTCCCATTTGTTTTGCTGAAATCCACGTACCATAAATTTAATTTTCCCTGGAAACACTTGTCAAAATGATCCATCTGATGTTACTTGTTCTTGGCATCCAACACAGTGGCTGTCTTAGTCAGTTTGGGCAGTTATAACAAAGTACCGTAGACTGAGTGGCTTATAAACAGCAAATATATTTCTCAAGTCTGAGATCAGGGTGCCAGCATAGTTGGGTTCTGGTGAGGATCCTCTTCCAGGTTGTAGACAGCCAACTTCTTGTATCTTCACAAGGCAGAAAGAGGGCTACTTAATTCTCTGGGCTTTCTCTCATAAGGACACTAATCCCATTCAGGAGGGCTCCACCCTCATGAACTGATTATCTCCCAAAGGCCCTACTCCTAATACTGCCATATTGGGGGTTAGGATTTCAACATATGAATTTGTCGGTGAGGGGGGGAATATTCCATTCATTGCAGTGCCTGACATACAGTAGGTACTCAAATATTTGTTGAATGCATGCTGCCTTTTGGTGATCACTATTTCTGAATATTTACAAAGTATTTGTCCAGTGACCTTACAGAATCCATGTATCATTGTAATACTCATCAGTTGCTCAAGAAGTAAAAAGTTCTAATTCTCTCCCTTACATGTGTTTGTACTTCATAATGTTTTAGTTTAGTCTGCTGACAGAGGTTTTGTTTTCCTAATAATTTTTGTGACTTTTTGTTGTTTAAAGAATGAACTCAAAATTATACATTTAGTATTTGAAAACTTTAGAAATTGTTCAGAAAATTTAGGAAGATTATACAGACTAGAACGTTGAAAATAAATAGATTCAGATTCAAATGGGTTGCTTGTATTTTGCAGAAAGCAGTAGGCTACTCTTATTGCAGAAGTTAGTTTGGCACATTGCAGTGTAAGCATCCTGGAAGTGATTATGAAATGTTTATTGGTAGTTTCATAAAATTATAGAATCAAATGTTTGAGTAGAAACTGGTTAAAGGTCATATTATTTAGGGATCATTACTGTAGAATGAACTATCTTTAATACTCTCTTGTTTTCTCAGAAGCACAAGGCAAATAGAAAAGATGTAACAAGACTTTCAGAGTAATCTAAGTACTACTTTTGTGGGGGCCAGGGCCTGGTGTATGCTTCGTTTTGTCTTTTTAAATCCAGATTTGTAGTCAACAAATCTTCATATTTGTCTTAATGAACAAAATGGAGTTTACTTACAAATGCCTCTTTGGCACTACTAAACAGCTTCATTGAGGTATAATTGACTTACAATAAACTACACATGTTTAAAGTATAAAATTTGATAATTTGAATATACTGTATATACCTGAAATCATCACCACAATCAAAATGATGGACAAATCCATCACTCCCAAAAGTTTCTTTGTGCCCTTTTATAATTCCTTCCTGGTATGACCTTCCCTACCCTCGCCCCATCCCAGGCAACCACTGACTCCTCTGCTTTCTGTCACTACAAATTACCTTACGTTTTCTAGAATTTATATAAATGGAATCATACTCTTTCATTGTACTCCTTTCTTGTTGGGCTTCTATTATTGAGATTCACCCATATTGAAACGTGTATCAGTAGTTTATTCCTTTTTATTGCTGAGCTGTGTTCCATTGTATGGCTGTATTAGTTTGTTTATCCATTCACTTGTTAATGGACATTTGAGTTATTTCTAGTTTTTGGCTGTTTCATATAAAGCTGTCATGAACATGTGTACAAGTCTTTGTATGGACATATGCTTTCATTTCTCTTGGTTAAATATCTAGGAATGGAATGGCTCAATCAAATGATAGGCTTATATTTAACTTGTTAAGAAACTGTGAAACCATCTCACATTACCACCAGCAGTGTATTAAAGTTCTAGTTCCTCCACATTGTCACCAACATATCAATCTTTTTAATTTTAGCCCGTCTAAGATTAGCCATTGTGGTGTCTCATTTTGGTTTGAATTTGCATTTCCCTGATGGCTAAGGCTAACAGTGTTGAGTATTTTTTTTCATGTGCTTATTTGAAGTGTTTCTTCAAATCTTTTGCCAATTTTTTATTGTGTTTGTTTTGTTATTGCATTTTGATACTTTTAAAAATAGATTCTGAATACATGTCTTTTATCATATATATGCTTTGCCCATATTTTCTCCCGGCCTGTCACTTGTTTTTCCATTCCCTTTATAGTGTTCTTCAAAGAGCACAAATTTTGTTGAAGTCCAGTTTATCAGTTATGCTGTTAGTGTCATATCAAAGAAATCTTTGCCTAATTCAAGGTCACAGAGATTTTCTCTTATGCTTCTAGTTTTATATTTTAAGGTTTTCATTTAAATCTGTGATTCATTTTGTGATTTTTTTTAAATTGAAGTACAGTTGACTTAAAGTATTAGTTTCAGGTATATGACATAATGATTCAATACTTTTATAGGTTATACTCCATTTAAAGTTATAAAATATTAACTAAATTCCCTGTGCTGTGCATTACATCCTTGTATCTTATTTACTTTAAACCTAGTAGTTCGTACCTCTTAACCCCCTTCCCCTATTATGCCCTTCTCCCCTGTAATTCATTTTAAATTATATCCTAGTGCATATGAAGCGGTATCTCATTGTAGTTTTCATTTGCATTTCCCTATTGGTTTATGATGTTGACCATATTTTCATACACTTATCGGCTTAATCTTTAGAAAAATGTCTGTTCATACCTTTTGTTCATTGGGTTATTTATTTTTTTAATGAGTTGTAAGAGTTCTTTATATATTCTAGATGCATCTTATATATTCTAGATGCATCTTATATATTCTAGATATATATATTTATATATTCTATTATATTTTCTAGTAGATATATGTTTTACAAATATTTTCTCCCATCCTTTTCACTTTCTTGATGATACCCTTTACAGCACAAAACTTTTTAATTTTAATGAAGTCTGATTTATGTATTTGGTCTTTGGTATTTTGATGTCATAGATCTAAGAAACCATTGCCTAATCCAAGGTCACAAAGATTTACATTTATGTTTTGTTTATAAGTGTATAGCTTTATAGTTTTAACTCTTACATTTAGATGTTTGACCCATTTTGAGTTAACTTTTGACTATAGGGTGAGGTAGAGATTCAGTTTCGTTCTTTTGCTTGTGAGTATCTAGGTATCCTAGCACCATTTATTGAAAAGACTGTTCTTTTCCTATTGAGTTACCTTGCCACCCTTGTTGAAAATCACTTGACTTAATGTGAAGTTTTATTTCTGGATCCTAAATTCTATCCCATTGATCCATATGTCTAGTCTTATGCTAGTTCCATGCTATCTTGATTACTGTAGCTTTGAAGTAAGTTTTGAAATGGGAAAGTTGAGTCCTCCAATTTTGTTCTTCTTTCTCAGTACGATTTTGGCTGTTCTGGGTTCCTTGAATTTCCATGAATTTAGGATAAGCTTGTCAATTTCTGTAAAGCTGGGAATCTGAAGAGGATTGTGTTGAATCTGTAAATCAATTTTGAGAGTATTGCCATCTTAATAATATCAAGTCTTCCAGTCAATGAGCATCGGTATCTTTCCACTTATTTAAATCTTTAATTTCTTTTAACAGTGTATTGTAGTTTTCAGAATACAAGTCTTGTACTTCTTTTTTTTTTAGTTGAAGTATAGTGGGTTTACAATGTTGTGCTAATTTCTGCTGTACAACAAAGTGACTCAGTTATACAAACATATACATTCTTTTTTTATATTCTTTTCCATTGTGGTTTATCCCAGGAGATTGGATATAGTTCCCTGTGTTATTCAATAGGACCTTGTTGTTTATCCATTCTACATGTAATAGTTTTCATCTACTAACCTCAAAATCCCAGTTCATCCCTCTCCCTCCCCCCTCTCCCGTGGCAACCACAAGTCTGTTCTCTATGTCTGTGAGTCTCTTTCTGTTTTGTAGGTAGGTTCAGTTGTGCCGTGTTTTAGATTCCACATATAAGTGATATCCTATGGTATTTGTCTCTTTTTGACTTCACTTAGTATGATAATCTCTAGTTGCATTCATGTTGCTGCAAATGACATTATTTCATTCTTTTTTATGGCTGAGTAGTAGTATTCCATTGTATATATGTGCCACATCTACTTTATCCATTCATCTGTTGATGGACATTGAGGTTGTTTCCATGTCTTGGCTATTGTGAATAGTGCTGCTATGAACATAGGGGTGCATGTATCTTTTTGGATTGTAGTTTTATCTGGCTGTATGCCCAGGAGTGTGATTGCTGGGTCATATGGTAATTCTGTTTTTAGTTTTCTGAGGAACCTCCATACTGTTTTCCACAGTGGCTGCACCAACTTACATTCCCACCAACAGTGTAGGAGAGTTCCCTTTTCTCCACATCCTCTCCAACATTTGTTATTCGTAGACTTTTTAACGATGGCCATTCTGACTGGTGTGAGGTGGTACCTCATTGTAGTTTTGATTTACATTTCTCTAATAATTAGCGATGTTGAGCATCTTTTCATGTGCCTACTGGCCATTTGTATATCTCCTTTGGAGAAATGTCTGCTAAGGTCTTCTGCCCATTTTTCAATTGGGTTGTTTGTTTTTTTGTTGTTGAATTGTATGAGCTGTTTGTATATTTTGGAGATTAAGCCCTTGTCAGTCGCATCATTTGCAAATATTCTCTCCCAGTCCTCTGTAGGTTGTCTTTTTTTTTTTTTTTATGGTTTCCTTTGCTGTGCAAAAGCTTGTAAGTTTAATTAGGTCCTGTTTGTTTGTTTTTGTTTTCATTTCCATTGCCTTGGGAGACTGACTTAAGAAAACATTGGTACGATTTATGTCAGAGAATGTTTTGCCCGTGCTCTCTTCTAGGAGTTTTATGGTGTAATGTCTTATGTTTATGTCTTTAAGCCATTTTGAGTTTATTTTTGTGCATGGTATGAGGGTGTGTTTTAACTTCATTGGTTTACATGCAGCTGTCCAACTTTCCTAGTACCACTTGCTGAAGAGACTTTTTCCCATTTTATGTTCTTGCCACCTTTGTTGAAGATTAATTGACTGTAGGTGTGTGGGTTTATTTCTGGACTCTCTTTTCTGTTCCATTGCTCCATATGTTGTGTTTTTGTATGAATACCACACTGTTTTGATTATTGTAGCTTTGTAGTATTGTCTGAAGTCTGGGAGAGTTATGCCTCCTGCTTTGTTTTTTCCTCAGGATTCCTTTGGCAATTCTGGGTCTTTTATGGTTCCATATAAATTTTTGAGCATGGGAAATTTTCTTTTATGGTTCCATATAAATTTTTGATCATGGGAAATTTTTCCATTTCTTTGAATCATCTTTAATTTCCTTTACTAATGTTTTATACTTCTCAGAGTATAAGTTTTTCACCTCCTTGATCAGGTTTATTCCTAGGTATTTTATTTTTTTTTGGTGTGATTTTAAAAGTTTTTTGTTTTTTTGTTTTTTTTTACATTCCCTTTCTGGTATCTCATTGTTAGTGTAAAGAAATGCAACCGATTTCTGAATGTTAATTTTGTATCCTGGTACTTTGCTGAATTCGTTTATTAGATATAGTAATTTTTGTGTGGAGTCCTTAGGGCTTTCTATATATAGTATCATGTTATCTGCATATAGTGACAATTTTGCCTCTTCCCTTCCAATTTGGGTACCTTTTACAGTAAGTCCCCTACATACGCACCTTCAAGTTGTGAGCTTCCAAAGATTCGAATGTGCGTTCACATGTCTAATCACGTAAGTTAGTTCTGTTTGAGGAGAACTAACTGTTAGTTTTAGAGGCAGAGGACCTGGACGTAGAACGGTACACAAAGGTTGCAGCAGCCATTCAGAATACAATCCAGTACTACTGTGTCTTCTATGACAAGAAAAAAAGAGCTACTACCCAGATATCACTGGATCATTTTTTCAAGAGGTTAGATAGAATTGAATCCAGCAAGGAACCAGAACCTGTGCCACCAACGTCAGGCATGAGTGAAATTGCAGCTTGCCCTCCATCTCCTATTGCTGATGATCCTTCAGCTCTACCATCTCCCACCTCCTCTCCCTCCTCCAGTCAGTAACTCTTCTTGCCTGTTCACTTGATGCCAACCCCTATATGCCAGCTGTTGTACTACTGTACTTTTCCAGGTACTGTACTGTAAGATTAAAAATGTTTTATTTTTTGTGTTTGTTATGTATTATTTGTGTGAAAAGTATTATAAACCTATTACAGTACAGTACTATATAGATGATTGTGTTAGTTGGGTACCTAGGCTAACTTTGTTGGACTTATGAACAAGTTGGACTTACGAGCATGCTCTCGTAATGGAACTCTTTTGTATATAGTGGACTTACTGTATTTCTTTTTCTTGTCTGATTGCTGTGGATAGGCCTGCCAATACTATGTTGAATAGAAGTGGTGAGAGTGGGCATCCTTGTCTTGTTCCAGCTTTTAGTGGGAAGACTTTCAGCATTTCAACATTGAGTATTATATTGGCTGTGGGTTTGTCATAAACGGCTTTTATTATGTGGAGATATGTTCCCTCTGTACCCGCTTTGGTAAGAGATTTATTGTGAATGGATATTGAATTTTGTCAAATGCTTTTTCTGCATCTGTTGAGATGATTATGTGGTTTTTGACTTTTCTTTTGTAATGTGGTGTATTACATTGATTGATTTGCGTGTGTTGACCCATTCTTGTGAACTTGGGATGAATCCCACTTGGTGGTGGTATATGATCTTTTTTATGTGTTGTTGGATTCAGTTTGCTAATATTTTGTTGAGAATTTTTGCATCTATATTTATCAAAGATATTGGCTTGTAACTTTCTTTTTTGGTGGTATCTTTGTCTGGTTTTGATATCAGGGTGATGGTGGCTTCATAGAATGTCTTTGGGAGTGTTCCCTCCTCTTCAGTCTTGTGGAAGAGTTTGAGAAGGATCGATATATGTTCTTTGTAAGTTTGGTGTAATTCACCTGTGAAGCCACCTGTTCCTGGACTTTTGTTTGTAGGGAGGTTTTTTTAAAATTACTATTACAGATTCTATTTCACTGCTAGTGATTGGACCGTTCAAATTATCTGTTTCTTCTTGATTCAGTTTTGGTGGGCTGTATGTTTCTAGAAAGTTGTCCATTTCTTGTAGGCTGTCAAATTTGTTGACATATAATTGTTCATAGTATTTTCTTATGGCTTTTTATATTTCTGTGGTGTTGGTTGAAATTTCTCCTTTTTCATTTCTTATTTTGTTTATTTGGGTTCTCCCTCTTTTCTTCTTGGTGGTCCTGGCCAGAGGTTTGTCAATTCTATTTATCCTTTCAAAGAACCAGCTCTTGGTTTTAGTGATATTTTCTTTTTTCTTTTTTTTTTTTTTTTGCGGTATGTGGGCCTCTCACTGTTGTGGCCTCTCCCGTTGCGGAGCACAGTCTCTGGACGCACAGGCCCAGCGGCCATGGCTCACGGGCCCAGCTGCTCCGCGGCATGTGGGATCTTCCCAGACCGGGGCACGAACCCGTTTCCCCTGCATCGGCAGGCAGACTCTCAACCACTGCGCCACCAGGGAAGCCCTTTCTTTTTTTTTAATCTCTATTTTATTTATTTCCTCCCTGATCTTTATTATTTCCTTCCTTCTGCTGACTTCAGGTTTCATTTGTTCTTTTTCTAATTCTTTTAGGTGGTAGGTTAGATTGTTTACTTGAGATTTTTCTTGTTTTTTGAGGAAGGCCTGAATCACTGTCACTTCCCTCTAAGAACTGCTTTTCCTGCATCCCATAGATTTTGTATGGTTGTGTTTTTATTGTTGTTTGTCTCAAGGCATTTTCTAATTTCCTTTCTGATTTCTTTGTTGACCCATTGGTTTTTTAGTAGCATGTTGCTTAGTCTCCATGTAATCATTTTTTTCCTCATTCATTTTCTTGTGGTTGATTTCTAGTTTCATGCTGTTGTGGTCAGAGAGGAAGCTTGAAATAATTTCTGTACTCTTAAATTCGTTGAGGTTAGTTTTGTGCCCTAGTATGTGGTCAGTCCTAGAGAATGTTCCATGTGCACTTGGAAAGAACGTGTTCTGGTTTTTTTTTTTCGGATGTAATGTCCTGAAAATATCAATTAAGTCTAACTGTTCTGTTGTATCATTTAGGATCTCTGTTGCCTTGCTGATTTTCTGTTTAGAAGATCTGTCATTGATGTGAGTGGGGTGTTAAAGTCTCCTAATATTATTGTATTCCCATCAGTTTCTCCCTTTATGTCTGTTAGTGTTTGTTTTATGTATTTGGATGCTCCTATATTAGGTGCATATATGTTGACCAGTGTAAAATCATCTTCTTGTATTGATCCTTTTATCATTATATAGTTTCCTTCTTTTTTTTTTTTTTTTTTTTTTTTTTGCGGTACGCAAGCCTCTCACTGCTGTGGCCTCTCCCGTTGTGGAGCACAGGCTCCGGACGCGCAGGCTCAGCGGCCATGGCCCACGGGCCCAGCCGCTCCGTGGCATGTGGGATCTTCCCGGACTGGGGCACGAACCTGTGTCCCCTGCATCAGCAGGCGGACTCTCAACCACTGCGCCACCAGGGAAGCCCTATAGTTTCCTTCTTTATCTTTCTTTATGGCCTTGTTTTGAAGTATTTTGTCTGATCTTTATCTTTCTTTATGGCCTTGTTTTGAAGTATTTTGTCTGATACGAGTATTGCAACTGTGGCTTTCTTGTCATTTCCGTTTGCATGAAATATCCTTTTCCATCTTGTCACTTTCAGTCTGTGTGTGTCCTTTTCCCTAAGATGGGTCTCTTGTAGGCAGCAGCATATTGTAGGCTTTTGTTTTTTTACCCAGTTTGCCACTCTGTCTTTTGATTGGAGCATTCAGTCCATTGACATTTAAGGAATTATTGATACATATATATTTATTGCCATTTTAAAACTTGTTTTCCAGTTAATTCTGTTTTTTCTTTGTTCCTTTTTCTTTTTGTGGTTTGATGATTTCCTTTTATTTTATGCTTGTGTTCTTTTTGGTTTTTGTGAATCTGTTGTATGTTTTTGATTTGTGGTTGCCCTGTTTTTCAAGTATGTTAACCCCTTCCTATATCTGCTTGCTTTAGATTCATAGTCATATAGCCTCTAACACACTCAAAAAAAAGAATCTACATTTTCTTACTCTCCTTCCCATCCTTTTGCTGTTCCTTGTGTTTATCATTGCTTTCACAAATAGGTTTTTTCTCTTTTTTTTTTCCTTGTTGCTCTGTATACCGGCTAATTTAAGTGATTTACTTCCAGTTGTGATTTCCTCCTTCCTGTATCTTCCTGCTGCTTTTCTGTTTAGAGAAGACCTTTCAATATTTCTTTTAGGATAGGTTTAGTATTGCTGTATTCTTTTAGTTTTTGCTTATTTGAGAAATTCTTTATTTCTACTCTATTCTAAATGATGACCTTGCTGGGTAGAGTATTCTAGGTTGCAGATTTTTCCCTTTCAAGACTTTGAATGTATTTTGCCACTCCCTTCTGGCTGCACTGTTTCTTTAGAGAAATCAGCTGATAGCCTTATGGGGGTTCCCTTGTAATTAACTCTGTTTTTCTCTTGCTGCCTTTAGAATCCTTTTTATCTTTAACTTTTGCCATTTTTATTATAATATGTCTTGGTGTAGGTCTGTTCAGGTTCACCTTGTTTGGGACCCTCTGTGCTTCCTGTATCTGCATATCTGTTTCCTTCTTTAGGTTTGGGAAGTTTTCAGCCATAATTTCTTCAAATACATTTTCAATTCCCTTTTTTCTTTGTTCTCCTTCTGGAATCCCTACTATGTGTAGATTGGCACACTTTATATTATTCCACAGGTCTCTTATATTACTTTCATTTTTTTTTTCATTTGGCTTTCTGTCTGTTGTTTTGATTGGGTTATTTCCATTATTCTTTCTTCCAGATCACATATTCTTTCTTTGCATTATTCATTCTGCTGTTTGTTGCCTTTAGCTCAACTTTCATCTCAGCAAATGAATTTTCCAATTTTTCTTGGCTCCTCCTTATAGTTTCTAGTTCCTTTTTACAATAATCTTCATTTCTGTTGATACCCTTTCTTAATTTCTTCAGTACTTTCATTACCTCCTTTTTGAACTTGTTGTCTGTTAGACTAAAGAGGTCTGTTTCATTGTTTGTTCCTTCAGGGGAATTCTCTGGGTCTTTTAACTGGGAGCTATTCCTCTGCTTCTTCATTTTGCTTATATTTTTCTTACTCTGTGAAACAATTATCTACTCTAGTCTTGGAGGGCTCTTTATATGCAGGTGTGTCCCTGTGTAGCTTGTGTTTAATATTTTTTTGGCTTGAGGGCTGTTTTTGGTTTGGGTGCTTGCTGTCTCTTTGCTCAGCATGTGCTGCCCATTATCCCCTTGATAGGGGGTGTGCAGGTGCATAGCCTGCACATGCTCCCAGGGAGGTGGGGGCAGTAACCAGCGTCCATTTGCAGGACCCTTGCCAGTGGCAATGGTCTGCTCCCACTTCTGGAGTCAGAGATGGCAGCGGTGGCTCATGCCCAGCCCTGGAGCTCGTGTAGGAGGTGCCCTGCCAATAGAGAGCACGTGTGGAGAAAGAAGCTCCTACGGCCATGGCACCCCCTCCTCGTGCGCCCCAACAGTGGCGCCTTGCCTCTCTGGCAGGACCAGGCTGTCTCCATGCAGCCAGCCCCAGTATTCTCCCCAGGTCTGACCTCCAAAGCCCAAGCCTCAGCACCCAGCCCCCACCCACCCCAGCGGACGAATGACAAGCCTCTCAGGCTGCTGGGGAGTGCTTGGCGGTGGCCCCGACCATCTCTGCAGGTCTCTCTCCACTTTGCCTTCTGCAAACAGTTTGCTACGCTCTCCTCCCAGGCTCTGAAGCTCCCCCTCTGTGCCGGATGATTTCCCCACCAGTAAGGGGACTTTGCAGTGTGCAGAAACTTTTCCTCTTTCACAGCTCCCTCCCAGGGGCACAGGTCCCATCCTGATTCCTTTCTCTCTCTCTTTTTTTCTTTTTTCTTATGTCCCACACAGTTATGTGGAGATTTTCTTGCCCTTTTGGAAGTTTGAGGTCTTCTGTCAGTGTTCAGTAGATGTTCTGTGTGAATTGTTCCACATGTAGATGTATTTTTGATGTATTTGTGGGAGGAGGTGAGCTCCACATCCTACTCCTCCGCCATCTTGATCCGATCTTTGTACTTCTTTTTTTTTTTTTTGCGGTATGTGGGCCTCTCACTGTTGTGGCCTCTCCCGTTGTGGAGCACAGGCTCCAGACACGCAGGCCCAGCGGCCATGGCTCATGGGCCCAGCCGCTCTGTGGCATGTGGGATCTTCCCGGACCGGGGCATGAACCCGTGTCCCCTGCATCGGCAGGCGGACTCTCAACCACTGCACCACCAGGGAAGCCCCAATCTTTTGTTAAAATTATTCCTAAGCACTTTTATTTTTTTTGGTGTAAACAAATTGTTCTCATAATTTTATTTTCAGATTGTTCATTGCTGGTATATAGAAATGCAGTTGATTTTTGTTTATTGATCTTGTATCCTGAGTTCCTAATTTCTTAGGATTTTCTTTATGCAAGATCACATCATCTGCAAATAGAGATAGTCCTCTTTTTTTTCAATTCAGATGTCTTTTATTTTGTTTTCTTGCCTAATTGCCCTGACTAGAACATCCTTCAATACAATGTTTAATAGAAGTGATGAGAGCAGACATCCTTTTCTTATTCATGATCTTAGGGGGAAAGCATGCAGTCTTTCACCGTTAAATATGAAGTTAGCTGTGGGTTTTTTATATATGCCCTTTATCAGGTTGAGGAAGTTGCCTTCTATTCCTTGTTTGGGTGGTTTTATCAGGAAGTGGTGCTAGATTTTGTGAAATGTTTTTTCTGTGTCTATTGATACAATCATACGGGTTTTTTCCTTTATTCTATTGATGTGGTGTATTGCATCAATTGATTTTCAGATGGTAAATTCACCTTGCATTTTTGGGATAAATCACACTTGGTCATGGTGTTTTGTGTTGATAGATTTAGTGTGCTAACATTTTGTTGAGGATTTTTGTGTCTATATTCATAAGGAATATTGATCTGTAGTTTTCTTTTGATATCTTTATCTGGTTTTAGTAGCACAGCAATACTGGCCTTATAGAATGAGTTGGGAGGTATTCCTCTGTTTTTTGGAAGAGTTTGTGAAGCATTGGTAATAATTCTTATTAATTCTTGGTTGAGTTCACTGGTAAAACCATCTGATTCTGGACTTTTCTTTGTGGGTAGCTTTTTGATTACTAATTGAATCTCATTAGAAGTCTATTCGTATTTACTATTTCTCCTTGAGTCAGTTACAGTAGTTTGTCTCTTTCTAGGAATTTGTCCATTTCATTCAGTTATATTTGAAAGCAATTTAAATAATAACAGAAATCTTGGGGAATTCCCTGGCGGTCCAGTGGTTAGGACTCAGCACTTTCACTGCTGTGGCCCGGGTTCAATCCCTGGTCCGGGAACTAACATCCCACAAGCTGCGCAGTGTTGCCAAAAAAAAAGAAAGACATCTTGTAATTATCCATGTAGTTAACATTTCTGGTTTCTTCATTGCTTTGTGTAGATCCATATTTCCATCTGCTAACATTTTCCTTCTGCCTAAAGGACTTGTAGTGAAGGTCTGATGGTGATGAATTCTTTTAGCTTTTTAATATCTAAAAAAAAGGTTTTTGTCTTTGTTCATGAATACTTTTTCTGAATGTAGAATTCTAGGTAGATGTATTTTTCCTTTCAGTTCTTTAAAGACATTGCTCCATTCTCTTTGTTTTTTGTTTTTGTATGATGTGTTTTTTTCCTTTGGCCACTTTTAAGATTTTCTGTTTATCGTAGGATTTGTGCAGTTTGATTATCATGAGCTTTGCTTTAGTTTTCTTTGTGGCTTTTGTATTTGGTATTCGTTGAGCTTCTTGGATATATGTGTTGATAGTTCATCAAATTTGGAAAAATTTCAGCCTTATTTTTTTAAATATTTCCTGTAGCCCCCTCCCCCTCGTTTGGAGACTCTAGTTACATATATATTAGGCTGCTTGAAGTTGTCACGCAGCTTACCAGGTGCTCTATTCATGTTTTTCATTATTTTTTCCTTCTATATTTTGAATAATTTCTGTTGCTATGTGTTCAATTCATTAATATTTTGTTCTGAAATATCTGCTGTTAATCCCATTCAGTATATTTTTCATCTCAGAAATTGATGTTTTCATCTCCTTAGTTCAATTTGAATCTTTTTTTAATGTCATCTGTGTGTCTCCCTATTTTTTTGAACATGAATATCTTTTTAAATACAGTTATAATAACTGTTTTAATGTCTTTTTCTGTGAATTCCAGCATCTCTGTCATTTCTAGGTCAGTTTCAATCATTAATTTTTTCATTATGGGTTGTGTTTTTCTTTTTCTTTGTATGCCTGATCATTTTTGTTTGGAGGGCAAACATTTTGAATTTTATTTTACTGGATGCTGGATATTTTTATATTCCTATAAATATTTGTGAAGCTTGTTGTACAGTTATATGGAAACAATTTGATCCTTTCAGGTCTTGCTTTTAAGGTTTGTTGGCAGGATCAGGCCTGTGTTTAGTCTAGAGCTAATTATTTCCCACTACTGAGGCAAGACCTTTTTGAGTACTCTACCCAATGCCCCATGAATTTTGAGGTTTTCCAGTTTGTCTGGTGGGAACAGTCACTATTCTTGGCCCTGTTTGAATGCTGAGTTCTGTGTCTTCTAATTTTGTGTGTGCTTCTGTCCTTAGCCTCAGTTAGTTTCTTCATATGCCTGCCCTTATTAGTGCTCTGCTGCACACCCAAAGGGTGTCCTCTTGAGATCTCTGGAGTTCTCTCCCTGTCCAGCTCTCTCCTCTGGTACTATATCCTTTGAACCTAGCTACCTTGGTCTCCTCAGACTGTCAGCTCCACCTCATCAACTCAGGGAGTTACCTGGGCTCTGCTTAGGAGGGGACTCCCTGTGCTATGGCCTGGAAACTACGGCAGAAAGCTGTGCAGTCACTTGTTTTTTGTTCCTCCAAGGATCAGTGTACTTTATTACCTAATGTTCAGTATCTTGAAAATCATTGTTTCATATATTGGGTTTTTTTAAAAATTGATTTTGTTTGTTTTTAGTTGTTTCCAGTGTGAGAGTAAATCTGGTCCATGTTACTTGATCTTGGCTATAAAAGGAAGTCTCTTTAGTCTGTTTTAGAGTGTAAGAATTGATGGCTCCTAACGTTTCTTTCTACTCTGAGCCCTTTGATTTTGTTTTACATATCTTTGACAGCTCAGTTTTCCATTTCCACAGTATCCCATTCTCTCCTCAGAACACTTAACTATCTGCTGTTGGTGCTTGGAAGGTTGCTTGGGATTAACTCTGGGTTATGAATGAACTTGGTTTATCATACAAACAGACTACATAGAATGATGGCAGTCAAGGTGTAACAGCAGAAGATGGGTGTGTTCTCTAATACTATTCTTAACATATTTAGAGTTGTCATAATCTAGTTTTTTAGGATGTTGTTAAAGAGTTCCCTTCAGGGAACATAAAGGCAAATATGACTTTAATTGGAATCTTTTATGTTTAACAACCACAGAGCTATGCAACTAACATTTATAGTCTAAAATAATTACAGGGACTTCCCTGGAGGTCCAGTGGTTAAAACTTCACCTTCCAATGCAGGGGGTGCGGGTTTGATCCCTGGTCGGGAAGCTAAGATCCCACATGCCTCATGGCCAAAAAACCAAAAAACATAAAACAGAAGCAATACTGTAACAAATTCAATAAAGAGTTTAAAAATGGTCCACATCGGGGCTTCCCTGGTGGCGCAGTGGTTGAGAGTCCGCCTGCCGATGCAGGGGACACGGGTTCGTGCCCCGATCCCGGAAGATCCCACATGCTGCGGAGCGGCTGGGCCCGCGAGCCATGGCCGCGGAGCCTGTGTGTCCGGAGCCTGTGCTCCGCAACGGGAGAGGCCACAGCAGTGAGAGGCCCGCGTACAGCAAAAAAAAAAAAAAATGGTCCACATCAAAAATATCTTTAATTACAGCAACTTTTCTTTCATTTCAGTGGATAATATTTAACCATAAGATATTCAGCTGTAAGATAAGCATGTAAGATATCTCAGACCTGTATTTTGCTTAAAGGAGGGAGAAAGAAGACCTTGGCTTTAATGTTGCCACTTAATAGTTATATAACCTTATTTAAATCTTTTCATTTCTGAACCTATTTTTCCTATACAAAAGAAATACTAGCAACACTATTCTGAAAGGATGACATGGGAAATGTATAAAAATACCTTATAAGTCAGTATTTTTCAAGATTTTTGGATCACAACCCACTTATAAATACATTTTATGTGGGTAGCTCATGCATATGTGTGTGTGTGTATTTGCCACACAAAATTTACTACTATATGTGATATGCACCAGTACTTCCTGTTCTATTTCACTGAAAAGTAAACCTTTGGTAGTGACCCATTAATGGGTGATATCTCACAGTTTAAAATACATTGTCTATACAAAGAAAAAAACTATGAGGTACCATATTAATATAAGGTTGACATGCTTAGCTTATATGCTGTTAGTTATCAAGTTCGAATATAGTATAGTTAAATATATATAACTTTATTAACTTATTCAAGATTATGTTCCCACATTTTTAGTTTTAATCTTTCTTTTCCCTATAAACGGGCTAGTAATAACTTACAGTTAAGAGATACCTCTGAGTTTTAACTTTTAAACAGTGAAATTTAAGTGGTTTCTTATGCTAAGAATTACAGTTCTGAGACATGTTAAAGTCCTAGAACTAATACTGGCTTTGTTTTTTACTTAGTTTTCTTGATACAGTACCAATTTTTTTTCCAATTTTTTTCTATATCACTTAAATAAGATTTATAAGCAGTAAAACAGATGCCATCATAGTAAAACTTGTGAATTAAAATTTTAAGGATACTTGGTTATCTTTTGGTTAACTAAAGTAATAAATGGCTAAGGGTAGTTAAGTCCATTGTTTGTGATCCACTAGCCAAAAGAAGTTTGAATCTATCCTACATTTTGTATAAATATGTGCCACAAAAAACACACATTGCAGCATTTTTCACAGAAGGCATCCAGGCTTTCCTAATCACCAAGAAACTGACGAGGGCTGATGTTCTCTAGTGACCTTCCTCCATAGGTTCTGCTGCACTGGTAGAAACCAACTCTGTTAAAAGCAGGGTGTAGTATCACATGTTCTTCTTGACAAACCCTTCATTAGAATATAAGTTCTCTCTGCAGTGGAGGCCTTCCCTGCTTCCTATCTCCTAGGTTTAGCCTTCTGTATTTCTAGAATTAAGGATCCTTAGTTTAGAAAGAAACATGGAAGAGCTCACATAGCTGGTTGTGGTATGAGGGATAGCATGTAATTTTGTAAATTTATAAACGGTTCTTGGATTTTCTTTCCCTGTAGATAAATATGTTCCTGTTTTTCTTTATATAGACTCCAAGCTTTCCAGAGTTGTAGGAAATCTGTTGCTGTGTAATACAGTGGAAAGAATTATGTGATCTAATGCTCAAATAATCTACTGGAGGACTTTGGATATAAAACTGTTTCTTAATGTGTTTTCCAGATGTCTGTGACCTTTTGAAATTGTTTTTCCTCCCAACTTAATTTTAAGGCTCTTATATTGACTGAGTTGAGCTATAGAAATTAATGAAGTGGAATGCTTGAACTGAATAAACTGGAAGAAAATCTCTCTCTCTAGAAAGCCATTATCAACATAACAAAAACATTTTATAGAAACTCAGCTCCCAAATGGTGATATGTTATAGGTGGGAAATGGCGAGTTAATTGAAATATTATGTCAATAAAGAGTTATACGTGATGTAATTTTCAAATAGTTAGGGACCAATAGAATCTATCTATTGTAACACAAGCTATGCTAAACATAAGTTTAATGTTTCTTTGATTCATTCAGGTTATGGATGTGTAGACATTCTGGTTGAAAGTATTACATGTGATATTTTAGTGTTTCATAAGGTATTTTTCTTAATACTTTCTCCCAGCATTTACTGAATATTCTATATTAGTGCCTCTCCTGGTGCTCTGCCTATGGTAGTCACATAGCTAAGTTTACTGAAGCTGTCAACAGTGTGATATACTTAAACAAAATTCTGATTGATTCTGATCTGTTTCTTACAGAAAAATCACCACCCATGTCATGGATTTTATCTGATTGTGTAGATCAGATTTCCTTATTCTGGATATCATGGTAACAATATAGGAAATATGCATTATTTCTCATTTCTTCAAGTAGAATTCACTGCTGAAGGAAGAAATTTTTTAAGCTACAGCCAAATTCATTTTGGTACCTTTTATGGAAATCCTGATTTTGTTTTTACTCTTTTATAACCTTTCGCAAAAGGTATGAACAAGCAAAGAGCACATCTCATTAGGCAAGTCCACATTAATAAGAATGCCTAGAAGAGGATTGATTCTTCAGACCCGGACCCACTGGCTACTGTTGGGTCTCGCTTTACTCTGCAGTTTAATATTATTTTTGTACCTTCTGGAATGTGCCCCCCAGACTGACGGAAATGCATCTCTTCCCGGTATCGTTGGGGAAAATTATGGTAAAGAGTATTATCAAGCCCTCCTACAGGAGCAAGAAGAACATTATCAAACCAGAGCAACCAGTCTGAAACGCCAAATTGCCCAATTAAAACAAGAATTGCAAGAAATGAGTGAAAAGATGAGATCACTGCAAGAGAGAAAGAATGTAGGGGCTAATGGCATAGGCTATCAAGGCAACAAAGAGCAAGCACCTAGTGATCTTTTAGAGTTTCTTCATTCACAAATTGACAAAGCTGAAGTTAGCATAGGAGCCAAACTACCTAGTGAGTATGGAGTCATTCCCTTTGAAAGTTTTACCTTAATGAAAGTATTCCAGTTGGAAATGGGTCTCACTCGCCATCCTGAGGAAAAACCAGTTAGAAAAGATAAGCGAGATGAATTGGTAGAAGTTATTGAAGCTGGCTTGGAGGTCATTAATAATCCTGATGAAGACGATGAACAGGAAGATGAGGATGGTCCCCTTGGAGAAAAACTGGTATTTAATGAAAATGACTTCATAGAAGGTAATGTGAAAACAGCGTTGGTCCATAGTTACGTTAGTATGACAAAATTCTGTTATTGTATGCTAGTAATATGTCAGTCATTATCCACAGTATTAAAACATTTAAATTTTTACCCACTAAATTCCACCAAGAATTTAAAGTGGCTTTTTAGAAAAAATTATAATGTTATCATGATAAAATAGAAAATAAGGACCAGGGAAATAGAATAAATCTAAGTTTAAATAGCAAAATACTCCCCAGGTCGAAGGGCTCTTAGGGTTGTATATGTATTTGCACGTATATGTATTTGCATTCATCTCTTAACTGGTCTTGATGTCCATTTTTTATATTTTTTAAAATATATGAACTAAGGCTCAAGACTTGAAAACCATTTGCTAAAGGAAAGAAAAAGAACCTAATTTAGATTAGTGATTGTTCTGTATTTTGAGTGGAGGAGAAACACATGTCAGAACATCAAGAGGCATACATAGTTCTGAAAAGCATATTTGGCATTTGGAAAAGTAAAGAAATAAACCTATTTTCCTAATACAGACTGCAGAAAGGGCATAGGATTTTTATATGTCAAAATGGGACGTGACTCAGAAGTTGAGGAACATTTGTATAAATTTAAGATATTTGTTGATTAATATAAACAAGAATAATTATAAATCCCAACTCATCTCCATCTTAATACCCCCTGCTAGGTATTTAATTGTAGACTTAAAACCATCTTGGATACAAATATGTCTTGAAAGTTCTCTTTGCTCGATTCTGTAAACAGTATACCACGTGTAGTTTTTTTTTTTTTTGACCCTAAATCATCATGGGTATCACTTGCTATAATATAATATAATACCTTGAGCCTTTGGAGGCCATCAGGGAGGGGCTTGTGCTTTTCTGTGGCATTTTAGCTGTCTTCTCCCTATAGCTACCTCTTTTTTCCCCTGTCACTTCCTGCAATGTTTGATGGGTTGTTTCTTTCAAAACGCTTGTAATTTTTCTGGAAGCTCAGCTTTTTGTCTTTTCACTGTATATGTTTGTAGCTTATGGCAGAATTGAAAGCTGCAGAGGAAATAAGATAACTAAGATATGTAAAATGTCTTCATGTCTGCCTAAAAAGGAAGGAACCTATGCCAGTTTTATATTCTGCAGCTTCTGCTTTTCTTATAACTCTCCTCGGATTCTGTCACTTACAGGATTTTTCTCTGCATGGAACACATTTTGTCCCTTGCTTTTCCTCCATTGTGCTGCTTCCCTCATCAAAAAAAAATAATTACTGACAATGATTTAGTAACTCCTGTTTCTCTACCAGACTTCAGCTTTGATGTCACTTCTTCTGGGAGGTGATCTCCAACCTGCAAGTTTAAGATAGCAGTACTTCTTAACTTCTTCCCTGTGTCCCATCTCATAGCACTTGTCATAGTATATGGCATTTCCCATTTCCTGATTTGTAGTTCCTGATACACTGTAAGCCTCAGGAGGAGTGGGACCAGTCAATCTTGTTCACCATTTTATTTCCAGATATTGACTGACTCACACATCTGTAGATCTAACCTCTCTCCTGAGTGTCACACTTAAAAACCAGATTGCCCAATAGACTTCCATACTTTATTCCCAAAGGTGTCTCATATCACCATGTTTAAATTTATACTGATTTTTCTTTGTCTGACTTCATTCTATCCAGAGTCTTGTGTGTTTGCATGTGTATATCACTATATTGTTATTTCTTTATTTTTCTGTCTTCCTTACTAGACTGACCCTTCCAAAAAACTGGGACCATGTAGCCTTCTTTATACCATCAGTGCCCGACACAAATGCACTCAAGTCATTTTTGTTAAGCTGAACCAAGTAGTAGATGATTTGACTCTCAGGTCTAGAATTTAATATTGCTAGAAGTAATTTCTTTATTTTCGTCATTTGGTTTCTGTGTTGATAGGCTCTGCTATTAAAGTCATATATGAAAAGGAATCATTGTCATTTGGAGCATATTTTATGGGTTGAATAATATAGCAGAGTGGTGAACATTTTTTTAACCTCTCCTTTTAAAGAAACAGTTGTTGTTGACTATACTGTGGGGATAAAATTTTCACAAATATATAAAAACCCTACAAGTCTGGTATCACACTTTTGATCTTTGAGTAAAATCAATAGTCATATTGAACTTGTAAACTTTGACATGGAGACATCTTTGTTCCTAACTCTTTCCTTTAGGTTATTATCGCACTGAGAGAGATAAGGGCACACTGTATGAACTCTTTTTTAAGAAAGCAGACCTTACGGAACATAGACATGTGACTCTCTTCCGCCCTTTTGGACCTCTTATGAAAGTGAAGAGCGAGATGATTGACATTACTAGATCAATTATTAATATCATTGTGCCACTTGCTGAAAGAACTGAAGCATTTGCACAGTTTATGCAGAACTTCAGGTAACTCCCGGGGCTTAGTGATTTGACTGAGCTCTCCTAAAAAAAAAAAAAAAAAAAAGCACATTTCATGCCATTTTATTTAATTTACCTTCACTGAGTATGATTACTTAGGATTACAGAACAATTTTTTAGGCTTTAGGGAACTTTATGTTTTGATATTCCCTTTTTTTTTTTTTTTTTTTTTTTTTCGGTACGCGGGCCTCTCACTGCTGTGGCCTCTCCCGTTGCGGAGCACAGGCTCCAGATGTGCAGGCTCAGCGGCCATGGCTCACGGGCCCAGCCGCTCCGCGGCATGTGGGATCCTCCCAGACCGGGGCACGAACCCGCGTCCCCTGCATCGGCAGGCGGACTCGCAACCACTGCGCCACCAGGGAAGCCCTCCCTTTTTTCTTAAGGCATGTATAGTATATTGCGTTACTGACAACTTGAACTGTGAAGTAAATTGAGGGTGACAACCATTAGAAACTAAATTTGATTACCTTTATAATTGTGTTTGAATTCATTTTAGGACAAGTTGAATTTTTAAAAATAAAGTTACTGACATGTAACTTACATACAATAAAATCGACATATTCCAAAGATAGAGGTTTCATGACTTTTGACAAATGTATACACCCATGTAACTGCCTCTCTAGTTAAGATATAGAGCATTACTATCTCCCCAGAAAATTCCTCGAGAACAATTTGAGTTTCAAAATTGAAAGAAATTTTAGAAATACAAATATTCAAGTAAACGTGGGAGAATGTTATTCCGTCTTGGGAAGCAGAGACTGTAGCAGTTTTTAAAAGAATTTTTTTCTTTTTTTTAATCATTAAATTTGGATATTTTTAAATGCTGAAGTGTTAAAAAATTAACAACTACATATTAGGGTAACGATTTGAGGAAAGTTTTACTTTTTTGTTTTAATTGAACAATTGTCATGTTTTTAATACTTTAATATGATAGTTTTAATTCTTTGTAGTCCCAATCTTTGTTCTCATTGAAGTTGTTGATGTAAAAGTTAGTTAACACAGTTCTGTTGCAGAATATCTAGAAGTCATGCTTCCGAATGAGTTTTACGTTTTTGAAATTGCTCGCTTGAGATCTGATTTCCTAAAGCATTTTTTAATTGCCTTTCTTGGAATTACCTTCAGATGCTACATTATTCTTTACAGTTACTGATCTCAATCATGACAAATATTTACTCCTTGATGATAAGTATAATTTCTCTAATTAGCCAATCTGAAGACAAAGTAACTCTTGACCCCAAATTTGAGTTATTTATTTATTTGGTTTTGAACTGACTGAACTTATTTCCTTGAGTAGCTTATAATTTGCTTCTGAAGGCAATAGCAAAGCAAAAGTTCCAAAGATGTTTTGAAATATGGCAAAATTCAGCAATATTGCCAGTTTTATATTTACTTAAAGCTTTGTGTGATTTCATTCTAAATGAGTAATGCTTCATTTGTTTTCTTGTTAAAGCTTCATGTGATTGCTTTCTGAATGAGTAGTGCCTCATATATTTTCCTGAATGAACTTTATTTTTCAATTCTGTTAGGGATGTATGTATTCATCAGGACAAGAGAATTCATCTCACAGTGGTGTATTTTGGTAAAGAAGGACTATCTAAAGTCAAGTCTATCCTAGAATCTGTCACAAGGTTAGTGAGCCATGTCCACATTGAAGTCCTTTATGTATAATAATAGAAGAATGAGAATTTCAGATACTTAATGAATGAATAATTTTGAATAGCTGCTGTTAAAAGTTGGCTGAGCATGTGAGTGGTGGTGCTAGTAAGTTCCTCATTTCACCCCTAAGTTCACTCTAAATGACTCATCTTCCCTTAACCTCTTAGACAGTGTGGCATGATTAGGGTGCTCTCACTCTGCGGCCCACTCACCTTGTATATATTTGCCTCCATTTATTCTTCCATTTCCTTCTTTTTGAACTCT
The DNA here is from genome assembly GCF_025265405.1 of Mesoplodon densirostris. NCBI lineage: Eukaryota > Metazoa > Chordata > Mammalia > Artiodactyla > Ziphiidae > Mesoplodon > Mesoplodon densirostris. The sequence continues at coordinate 118,458,361 of NC_082661.1, forward strand.
TTCCCTTTTTCTAAATTTAATCCCTTCGCTTTGATATCATCTCCTGAGCTTGTCTCTCTTGCTTGCCACTTTTCTTTCCTTCCATTTTCCTGAGTTCCTTCTCACCCTGCAAATGATGCTTAGGTCTCCCCTATCCTTAAGAGACCCCCACCTGACTCTACAGTACCCAGTAACTGCTATTAGGTTTCTGTCCTTTAACATCTGAACCTCACAAAACAGTAGCTATCTAACCAAGCAACTCATATAGTACCTGGCACACAGTAGGTACTCAGAGGTTTGAATGAATGAATTAGTAATTCCTTAATAATCCATTATTAATTCTGTAGCTTCTCAGCCTTTTCATCTCTAAGTTATGGGCCCAGAGTTATGACCTAACTGCCAAATTCAGCCTTTTCTCTGTCATCCTCTTTGCTTTCTTACATTTGATACCTAACCAGTACCTTCTTGAACCTCTCCTCTGATGTTTGTAAAATGTAAATATTTTGTAAATGTAGATATGTTGTAATGTAAGATATAGGTTGATTGACTTTTCTGACCACATCAACTCTGTATCCTTTACTTGCTTCTTTACCTTTCTGCTAGTTGTGGCCATTCCCTAAGAGTCCAGCTTTGGCCGGCCATTCTTCTCGAATCGTTCAACTAACATTCATTGAGTCCCACCGACTATGTTCCAGGTACACTGCTCGGGAGTCTAACTGGGGTGGTTGGGATAGGACTGGGCACAGAGGAGGGAGTTGCAGTCCCTACCCCAAAGGGACTCTCACAGCATTGGAGTAGGAAAAACAAACACTGTCTTCCCCTCCGCCTTCACTGGCTCCTCCTCCTGCTGGCCCTCTTTCAGTTCGGACGAAGGTTCTCATGATTCCCTGGGCTTAATGTCTGAGGGCCAGCGTCTTTCACTCATTCTCTACCTCTGATTAATCGGTTGCTGCTTACCGCACAGGACCTCTGTTCTGTCCTCTCCTTGCTGCTGCCACCGCTCTAACCCACGCTCCCCTCCCTCCATTTCTTCCCTTTGTCTCTTCCCTCCTTACCATTTTCAGATCACCTACTAAGTACTAGTGACTCATGTTGGTATTACTGAAGTTGTCCCTGCACTAATCAAGACTCCTCTGTGGCAAACGACAGAAACTTATCTTGAATTTGGTTGAGGAAAATGGGAGCATTATTGAAGAATCTTGGATAACTCCCAAAACTAAAGGGGTTATTATAACCAAATTTAATGAGAAGAAAACCAAAACAGCTTTGGTATCTTAGGGACTCGGACCAGAGACTTGAATACCATCAGAATTCTCTTGTCTTCTTGTCTGTTTTTCTTTGCATGTTGACTTCATTCTCCTGTTGCAGATTGGCTTCTTCCACATGTGAGGTATATGGCTGTTGGCGGCTCTGGGCTCACATCTTCTCAGCTTTGCCATCAGAGAGGAAAGAGCTTTCTCCCAGATCCAGTTGAGACAATCCCAGGGAAGGACTTTTGCCCACTCTTGAGCCAGTCACTATGGCCAGGTGGGGTGGGGGTATTTTGATTAGCCCAGCTTGAGTCTGGTCCTCGCCCCTAGGAAATTACTGTGGTTGGGGTATTCTGTGATTAGTTCCTCCACTTGGTGCTGGGAGTGTGAGGTGGTGATCAGCACTTTCCCCAAAAGAAGGGAGAGATTTACAACGTATAAAGGGGGCGGGGGGGGCATGGGCACTCATAGCACTTGGAGTCCACTCCATGCACTGTTTGAGTCTTTGCTTCCGTGTCTCCATTTCCCATTCTATACTATTTTAAGAGTAATCTTTTAAAAATGTTCCTTTTTTGATCCAGCTGTCCCCTAGTGCAGCAGTTCTCCAACTTTAACATCAGTAACCTGGAGTGACTTGTCCCAGGAGAGACGCAGATGCTTAGCTCCTCCCCTAGTATCTGATTCAGGGGCCTGGGGTGGGGCCTGAGAATATGTATTTCTGACCTGTTCCCGGGGAATTCTGATGCTGTGGGTACATGGACTTGGCTGTGAAAAACCACTGCCCGGGTGGAAAGACCCTGACTCCTCCTTGACTTTAGAACACTGACCAAGTTCTTCAACTTCTCATGGAAGGTACTCCTTAGTCTGACCCTTTTCTGGTCTTCTCTCATTGTTCCATTTTAGAATCCCTGTGTTGTCTTATTCCTGTTCTTTAAAAAAACTTTCTACTTTCTTACCTCCTTGCCTTTTGAGAATAATTAATTGGAATGACCTTTACACTCACCACTGAATTCAGGATTTTAACTAAGGTATAACTTAAATTCTGTTTCTAACATCTTCTCTAACTACTTCAGACAAAAGCAATCTTTTTTCCTCAGAACTGCTGTTCATTCATTCATTCAGAAAATATTTATTGAACTCCTACCCTTTGAGGGGCGTTGTGTCCATAGTAATGAACAAAACAAAATCCCTGCTCTCATGGAGCTTACATTCTAGTGGGAGACACTCAAACAAACATGTCTGGTGGTACTGAGGAAAACAAAGCTGGGCAAGGGGATAGAGATTAAAGAAAAGGGAGGTCAGGGCTACTTCACATGTAGCCTGAGGGGATCCCTCTGATAAGGGGACATTTGAGCAAAGATCTGAAGAACTAGAGAGAACACTCTTTGTATGTATCATTCATGTGGATTGCATTATTTATTACCAAATATTATGCTACTTTTCCATGTGTATATTTCTTACCTCCCCAATGGGTTTTTAAGATCCTGAAGGGTAGTGGCCCCTCAACACTTATTAACTTCACACCACTAGCATGTTGCCTCAAATGTGGGCATTTAGTTGACTCTCTGTCCCTGATGATGATCATACACATGAAACTGATCATTGCCTTTCCTTATATGAATGTAGACCCAACATAATAAATACCTGAAGGTAAAATATATTTTGTAAGTTGTGTTAAGAGAGTCAGCTTTAAGTGGAACTTACCATTTGTTGTATGTGCTTTCCTTATAGTGAGTCTAATTTTCACAATTACACCTTGGTCTCATTGAATGAAGAATTTAATCGTGGACGAGGACTAAATGTGGGTGCCCGAGCTTGGGACAAGGGAGAGGTCTTGATGTTTTTCTGCGATGTTGATATATATTTCTCAGCCGAATTCCTAAACAGCTGCCGGTTAAATGCTGAGCCAGGTGGGTAAAATGTTAGTAGGTGAGTTGAGTGTAGAATTTAGAACAATGTCGGCACATCCCATATTTTGAATCAAGGTAATTATGTTTTTTAAAGGTTATATTTGGTGTAATTTAGCTGGAATATTAAGTAGGAAAGTGAAAATTTGCCCCTCTGAAGTTCATACCCCTTGTTCTTTTATGGCCAGATTCCAATGTATACATTTGGATTCAAATAAACAAATGCAGGGCTTCCCTGGTGGTGCAGTGGTTGAGAGTCTGCCTGCCGATGCAGGAGACACGGGTTCGTGCCCCGGTCCGGGAAGATCCCACATGCCACAGAGCAGCTGGGCCCGTGAGCCATGGCCACTGAGCCTGTGCGTCCAGAGCCTGTACTCCGCAATGGGAGAGGCCACAACAGTGAGAGGCCTGCGTACCACAAAAAAATAATAATAATAAATAAACAAATGCAAAGAAATAAAAAGTCTTGAAATTGACAAGGAGGAAGTAGCACCCATCAAAAAAGAGCAAAGCGATAGTGTGATGTGTGAGATTCAGAAGCACTCTACCTCAGGCAGGTGGTGCCAGCACACATGCAGGCATGCACTCAGGCAGAGGTCTAGATACAGATGGTGCTTGGTCTCCAGACTGCATTTTGGGATGATTACTATACTTTGTTTTATGTTGTACATATTTTTTGAAAATGTTAAGAGCAAATGACATTTTTATATATCAAATATTATTTTAAATGTGAAAAGGAAGTTTTCTATATTAAATCTCATAGTAAATTTTTTTATATAGAACTACTCATACTGTACAAATTATTATCTTCTTATTAATCAATTTGGTTAGGGATGGTTGTCAGGAACTCTCTGAGAGTCAAGTGGGTAAATGAGGGTTAGATTTACCTTTTTTGCACCAGGCAAAAATATATATTTTATATATTTTTATATTATTTCTTTAATGTAAAAGAAATAAATTTGCCTGTGGGAAATTGAGCTCCCCTTCCCTGAGTGGGTTTTAATGAAGATGAGATGAACATCTGCTGGGGATCTTGTAATAAAAAGGCTGCCACATTACTTACAGGGTCCTTGACAATTTCTGAGTGCTACATATTATCACGTCTGATTGAGGCCAGTCTCAGCAAGGGGTTCTCTATTGAGAGGAGATGGGCTAGTTAGTTAGCCTTAAAGGGTCCCTTCAGTGCTAACAATTTGAATGCTAATGACAAGGCCTTTTGAGGGGGCTATTACATCAGGTATTTTTAACTCAATCTTCCCAAGTTTTCCAAATCTTGTTTAGATCTGTCTACAGTTCTATATTCTAATTATTCTTTATGTATCCATTATACAATATCCTTTGGATTCACTGTTTCTATGATTCATTTTGAAGGGTGAGTTTAACAGAAGTTTCTAAGTTTCTTGGTGACTGTCAGAGATTAACCTACATCTGTTACTGCTAACTCGATGAAACAATGATTAATAAATGGTTCACCTCAGGAACAGCTGAGAGAATGCTTTCGTGCATCGCCCCAGAGTCAACAGGAATAAACATGTCAAAAGGGAATAAAGCACCCTTTAGTCTTTTTTTCTGTTCTTTTGCAAGGTTATAGTTTCATAGCCAAACTTACTGATATATTTTAAAATCATCATCATGTTCACCAACATGAGGTTTCAGTAACCTGAACATTGATAAAATATAATATTAATCAAATAAAATCATCATATGTAACAAAGAAACACTTTAACAAAGTCGTAGTAGATATTGCAATAAAGATCAATGCTTTATTTTATTACTTCTTTTTGTGATGTAAACATATTTTAATTTATAGGTAAGAAGGTGTTTTACCCTGTGGTGTTTAGTCTTTACAACCCTGCCATTGTTTATGCCAATCTGGATGTGCCCCCGCCTGTGGAACAGCAGCTGGTAAGACTCTTACTATTGGTTATGAAAAGTCTCAGAGATCTTTGCCTGGTTCCTTTATGTTTGTTTCACAAACAGAAAACATAGTTTCAATTAAAAACTGTAGTTACTGTGAACACATTTTCATAGTGTACCCCCTCCATAAAGTGTGATTCTGGCAGGGGGTTGGGGGGTGGGCAGAAAAGTTTAGGCTACAGAGAAAAATTCAGGTTCTAGATTGTGAAAATTGTACGGTCATTCCTACCAACTTATATTTAGTAATACTAAAAATAAATTTTAATTTTAGAAACCTTACTAACTGGAAATTAAAACTACTAAATAAATAAGAAGGAATAATATACTATGGGAAATTACTTAGAAAGTCTTGGAATGAGAATGCCATATATCAGAACATACAGTTATTGACAAAGTTATAAAACTTTTGAAAAAAATTTAAATAAACTTATGTGAAATAATTTAGATTTACAGAAAAGTTGGAAAGATAGTATAGAGAGTTCCTGTACTTCACCCAGTTTTCCCTGTTGTTTACATCTTACATAGCCATGGTTCATTTGTCAAAATTAAGAAATTAACATTGGTAAGTTACTGCTAACTACACTGTAGATTTTATTAGGATTTCACCAGTTTTTCTACTACACCTCCTCCTTCTGTTCCAGGATCCAGTCCAGGATACTATATTGCATTTATCCTAATCTTTTATTGTTAACATTAAGAACAAAAAGGAAACAAATGAACTAAGAAGACAATTTAACACGTTTAAAAAGTGAAAAGTAACTCCAGGAAAGAAAGAAAGATAAAGGTGGAAATTAATGAACCAAAAATAATAGATTGACAAATATAGGAGCTTATTCTTCATGTGCAGAAAAAATGTAATCATAAAGTGGGTAGATTCAGGGTAAAATAGAAAACAACAACATACGAAATCAGAATAAGAAAACATTAAATCTATTTCATATAGTAAGTTTAAAAAATTCTAAATAAAAGGAAAGATTTTAGAGTTTATAAAATATTAGCATGGGGCCTCCCTGGTGGCGCAAGTGGTTAAGAGTCCACCTGCCGATGCAGGGGATACGGGTTCGTGCCCCGGTCTGGGAGGATCCCATATGCCGCGGAGCGGCTGGGCCCGTGAGCCATGGCCGCTGGGCCTGCGCATCCGGAGCCTGTGCTCCGCAACGGGAGAGGCCACAACAGTGAGAGGCCCACATACCGCAAAAAGAAAAAAAAAAAAAAAAAAAAATTAGCATGAACTAAATTCATGTAAAATTGTTTTTTGTACTTTTATTTTATTTTATTTTTGGCTGCACCGCACAGCATGCGGGATCTTAGTTCCCTGACCAGGGATTAAACCCATGCCCCCTCCATTGGAAGCATGGAGTCTTAACCACTGGGCCACCAGGGAAGTCCCTCATGTTAATATTTTATAAAAGCTCATGTTAGTATTTTATAAATAAAAGAGATGGAAGCTCTGAAGAGACAAAGAGCAATTTAAAATATTAGAATAGTTATCAAACATTTAACCTGCAGATACGTAGATATGTTTCACTGGTGAGTTTTTCCAAACTTTCAAAGAACAGGTAATATTAGTGCCATATGATCTACTTAATATATTTTAAGAGGCCAGCATTATCTTCATACCAACCCCTGGCAAAGCATGTATACATAAACACACACACACACACACACACACACACACACACACACACACACACACACACACACACACACACACACACACACACACACACTTCTACCTTATCTGTAGGCCAGTATTACTTAGGAATATAGATACAAATGGGGTCAAAGTGGCAAACTGAGCATCTACATCTGCCTTATCTGACACCCTAAATCCTTTGTAGAAGTGAATTATTAAAAATAAAAAGGCATATTCGTACTGGAGAATGAGAGAAGTGCCATTAGGAGATCTAAATTTTGAGAAATTTCTGTAAGATGACAATAGTTGTCATAGGATTGATTAATGGAGGAGAGAACAGTCTGGAACATATTCAGGACAACACCGAAGATGGGGCTGCCTTGCATCCTCTGAGCTCATAGAAGACAGGGAGTGGTAGAGTATCTGTGCTTCTCTGGGAGGTGTGCTGAACAGCAGGCATCACAGGCACTGACCTACAGGCTGAGGCAGTGTGTGTGGTCCCTGGAGCTAGAACGGCAGGGTAGGGTCCTAGGAATACTGAGTTGTAGGGTGGATAGGGAGCCCCAGACTCCAGAGGTGAGCTGTTGTTGGCACATTTTGCCCAAGACCACGTTTAGCCCCTCCTTCACTATTGCTGGAGATAGAGCCCTGTAATCATAGCTAACAACTGGGGGTTTTTGAACAATGATTTTTGAAACAAAAATGAGTAGCAGCTAACCACAGCTAGCCAAACGTTTGAGGGAAGCTAACACAATGAAAGAGGCATCAAATTTTAATAAATAGAAAAATTAACACATGAGAATATGAATACAGGTAGAAAACAGCTTTAAATATATCTTTAAGGAAATTAGAGAAAATGTTAATTTCGTAAAACTATTTGTTCCTAAAAATACAGTCAGAACTTGGAAATTGTGAAAATATAAAACTCAGTAAATGGGCTGAATAGCAGATGGTCACAGTTGAAATAGTTTATAAACTGGCAGACAGGCCAAGAGATAATGTGAGAGAAATATTGAGATGTGGAAAATCAATTCAGAAGCTCCCAGATTGTTTAATAGGAGTTCCAGAAGGGAAAGAAAAGAGAATAGAGAGGGGAGGAAATAGAAGAAAACTTCAAAGAACTAAGAAAAGATAAGTCTTCAGGCATTTGAGAACAGAAGTTAAGGGACAATCCTAATAGTTTCCAGAAACGCCAAAAATAGCAAAACCTAGCTTGTCTACAAAGGAATAATAGGTTGGCACTCGTGGCCTTCGTGATAATATTGGTATTAGAAGATAATAAAATGACACCTTGAAAATTCTGAAGAAAAATAACTTTGATTATAGAATCCATATTTGACTTACTTGAGGGCAAAATAGACATTTTTTATTAGTTTCTGCTTTATAACAAAGTGAATCAGTTATACATAAACATATGTTCCCATATCCCTTCCCTCTTGCATCTCCCTCCCTCCCACCCTCCCTATCCCACCCCTCCAGGCGGTCACAAAGCACCGAGCTGATCTCCCTGTGCTATGCGGCTGCTTCCCACCAGCTATCTACCTTACGCTTGGTAGTGTACATATGTCCATGCCTCTCTCTTGCTTTGTCACAGCCCACCCTTCCCCCTCCCATATCCTCAAGTCCACTCCCAAGTAGGTCTGTGTCTCCATTCCTGCCCCACCCCTAGGTTCCTCATGACATTTTTTCCCTTAAATTCCATATATATATGTGTTAGCATACGGTATTTGTCTTTCTCTTTCTGACTTACTTCACTCTGTATGACAGACTCTAGGTCTATCCACCTCATTACAAATAGCTCAATTTCGTTTCTTTTTATGGCTGAGTAATATTCCATTGTATATATGTGCCACATCTTCTTTATCCATTCATCGGATGATGGACATTTAGGTTGTTTCCATCTCTGGGCTATTGTAAATAGAGCTGCAGTGAACATTTTGGTACATGACTGTTTTTGAATTATGGTTTTCTCAGGGTATATGCCCAGTAGTGGAATTGCTGGGTCATATGGTAGTTCTATTTGTAGTTTTTTAAGGAACCTCCATACTGTTCTCCATAGTGGCTGTACCAATTCACATTCCCACCAGCAGTGCAAGAGTGTTCCCTTTTCTCCGCACCCTCTCCAGCATTTATTGTTTCTAGATTTTTTGATGATGGCCATTCTGACCGGTGTGAGATGATTTCTCATTGTAGTTTTGATTTGCATTTCTCTAATGATTAATGATGTTGAGCATTCTTTCATGTGTTTGTTGGCAGTCTGTATATCTTCTTTGGAGAAATGTCTATTTAGGTTTTCTGCCCATTTTTGGATTGGGTTGTTTGTTTTTTTACTATTGAGCTGCATGAGCTGCTTATAAATTTTGGAGATTAATCTTTTGTCAGTTGCTTCATTTGCAAATATCTTCTCCCATTCTGAGGGTTGTCTTTTGGTCTTGTTTATGGTTTCCTTTGCTGTGCAAAAGCTTTGAAGTTTCATTAGGTTCCATTTGTTTATTTTTGTTTTGATTTCCATTTCTCTAGGAGGTGGGTCCAAAAGGATCTTGCTGTGATTTATGTCATAGAATGTTCTGCCTATGTTTTCCGCTAAGGGTTTGATAGTTTCTGGCCTTACATTTAGGTCTTTAATCCATTTTGAGCTTATTTTTGTGTATCGTGTTAGGGAGTGATCTAATCTCATGTTTTTACATGTCCCTGTCGAGTTTTCCCAGCACCACTTATTGAAGAGGCTGTCCTTTCTCCACTGTACATTCCTGCCTCCTTTATCAAAGATAAGGTGACCATATGTGCGTGGGTTTATCTCTGGGCTTTCCATCCTGTTCCATTGATCTATCTTTCTGTTTTTGTGCCAGTACCATACTGTCTTGATTACTGTAGCTTTGTAGTATAGTCTGAAGTCAGGGAGCCTGATTCCTCCAGCTGCGTTTTTCGTTCTCAAGATTGCTTTGGCTATTCGGGGTCTTTTGTTTTTTCAAACAAATTTTGAAATTTTTTGTTCTAGTTCTGTGAAAAATGCCAGTGGTAGTTTGATAGGGATTGCATTGAATCTGTAGATTGCTTTGGGTAGTAGAGTCATTTTCACAATATTGATTCTTCCAATCCAGGAACGTGGTATATCTCTCCATCTATTTGTATCATCTTTAATTTCTTTCATCAGTGTCTTACAATTTTCTGCATACAGGTCTTTTGTCTCCTTAGGTAGGTTTATTCCTAGATATTTTATTCTTTCTGTTGCAATGGTAAATGGGAGTGTTTTCTTGATTTCACTTTCAGATTTTTCATCATTAGTGTACAGGAATGCCAGAGATTTCTGTGAATTAATTTTGTATCCTGCTACTTTACCAGATTCATTGATTAGCTCTAGTAGTTTTCTGGTAGCATCTTTAGGATTCTCTGTGTATAGTATGTCATCTGAAAACAGTGACAGCTTTACTTCTTCTTTTCCAATTTGGATTCCTTTTATTTCCTTTTCTTCTCTGATTGCTGTGGCTAAAACTTCCAAAACTATGTTGAATAAGAGTGGTAAGAGTGGGCAGCCTTGTCTTGTTCCTGATCTTAGTGGAAATGGTTTCAGTTTTTCAGCATTGAGGACGATGTTGGCTGTGGGTTTGTCATATATGGCCTTTATTATGTTGAGGAAAGTTCCCTCTATGCCTACTTTCTGGAGGGTTTTTATCATAAATAGGTGTTGAATTTTGTCGAAAGCTTTCTCTGCATCTATTGAGATGATCATATGGTTTTTCTCCTTCAATTTGTTAATATGGTGTATCACGTTGATTGATTTGCATATATTGAAGAATCCTTGCGTTCCTGGAATAAACCCCACTTGATCATGGTGTATGATCCTTTTAATGTGCTGTTGGATTCTGTTTGCTAGTATTTTGTTGAGGATTTTTGCATCTATGTTCATCAGTGATATTGGCCTGTAGTTTTTTTTCTTTGTGACATCCTTGTCTGGTTTTGGTATCAAGGTGATGGTGGCCTCGTAGAATGAGTTTGGGAGTGTTCCTCCCTCTGCTATATTTTGGAAGAGTTTGAGAAGGATAGGTGTTAGCTCTTCTCTAAATGTTTGAGAGAATTCACCTGTGAAGCCATCTGGTCCTGGGCTTTTGTTTGTTGGAAGATTTTTAATCACAGTTTCAATTTCATTGCTTGTGATTGGTCTGTTCATATTTTCTATTTCTTCCTGATTCAGTCTTGGCAGGTTGTGCATTTCTAAGAATTTATCCATTTCTTCCAGGTTGTCCATTTTATTGGCATAGAGTTCCTTGTAGTAATCTCTCATGATCTTTTGTATTTCTGCAGTGTCAGATGTTACTTCTCCTTTTTCATTTCTAATTCTATTGATTTGAGTCTTCTCCCTTTTTTTCTTGATGAGTCTGGCTAATAGTTTATCAATTTTATTTATCTTCTCAAAGAACCAGCTTTTAGTTTTATTGATCTTTGCTATCGTTTCCTTCATTTCTTTTTCATTTATTTCTGATCTGATTTTTATGATTTCTTTCCTTCTGCTAACTTTGGGGGGTTTTTGTTCTTCTTTCTCTAATTGCTTTAGGTGCAGGGTCAGGTTGTTTATTCGAGATGTTTCCTGTTTTTTAAGGTGGGATTGTATTGCTATAAACTTCCCCCTTAGAACTGCTTTTGCTGCATCCCATAGGTTTTGGGTCGTCATGTCTCCATTGTCATTTGTTTCTAGGTATTTTTTTTATTTCCTCTTTGATTTCTTCAGTGATCACTTCGTTATTAAGTAGTGTATTGTTTAGCCTCCATGTGTTTGTATTTTTTACAGATCTTTTCCTGTAATTGATATCTAGTCTCATAGCATTGTGGTCGGTAAAGATACTTGATACAATTTCAGTTTTGTTAAATTTACCAAGGCTTGATTTGTGACCCAAGATATGATCTATCCTGGAGAATGTTCCATGAGCACTTGAGAAAAATGTGTATTCTGTTGTTTTTGGATGGAATGTCTTATAAATATCAATTAAGTCCATCTTGTTTAATGTATCATTTAAAGCTTGTGTTTCCTTATTTATTTTCATTTTGGATGATCTGTCCATTGGTGAAAGTGGAGTGTTGAAGTCCCCTACTATGAGGGTGTTACTGTCGATTTCCCCTTTTATGGCTATTAGTATTTGCCTTATGTATTGAGGTGCTCCTATGTTGGGTGCATAAATATTTACAATTGTTATATCTTTCTCTTGGATCGATCCCTTGATCATTATGTAGTGTCCTTCTTTGTCTCTTCTAATAGTCTTTATTTTAAAATCTAAAATAGACATTTTTGAACACTGAAGAACTCAGAGTTTATTTCTCACAGACCTTTTCCAATTCAGCAGAATGAGAATGAGCACATTGAAAGAGGAAGACCTGAGAATAAAACAGTGGTCAGGGGCTTCCCCGGTGGCGCAGTGGTTAAGAATCCACCTGCCAATGCAGAGGACACGGGTTCGAGCCCTGGTCCAGGAAGATCCCACATGCTGCAGAGCAAGCCCCTGTGCCACAACTACTGAGCCTGTGCTCTAGAGCCTGTGAGCCACAACTACTGAGCCCGAGTGCCACAACTACTGAAGCCCGTGCGCCTAGAGCCCATGCTCCCCAACAAGAGAAGCCACTGCAATGGAGAAGCCTGCGCACCACAACGAAGGGTAGCCCCTGCTTGCCACAACTAGAGAAAAGCCTCTGCGCAGCCACAAAGACCCAGTGCAGCCAAAAAATTTTATTTAAACGCAGCCAAAAAAATTTTTATTTAAAATAAAATAAATTATTTTTAAAAAGTGGTCAACAACAGCAAGAACCTAGTAAAACTTTAGTTTCTTTAAATAGTTGTTGATGAAACACATAATAAAAAAGAAGTTAATAGCAATTTAGGATTAAAAATCAAAGGGTATATACATGGTATACATACATATATGACCTAACTCTGTCCCAAGAGACCCAGAAGCAGTGACATCTTTAGAGTAAAAGGCATACCCAGCTCCCAGATCTTAGTGCTGGGACAGGAAATAGAGGAGCCTGGAGCATCTTGTAGCTCTAGAAAGTAAGGAAATATTCAAACAACAAAAGGATGAGGGTATGTCAGAGGGACACAAGAGCCTGAAAGGGCTCCCAGTGGCAAAGCTGGAACAATTTGAGCAACAAAATAAATAACCTAGTACTGGATTATAACACCAGCATAAAATAAATATCCATGAGTCCATACTGATATAAATAAATTTGTGAGTGAGTAAATAAGTAATAATAATGAATGAACTGGATAGATTGATAGGTTGATTAGATTAGATAGGGGGAAAAGAGACAGATCTTCCCTACCGAATTCTAAATAACTTGTATATACTCCCTTTTCCAGAAGGTGGAGCTAGGTGACTCACTCCCAAAGAAACAAGTATGAAAAAAGAAAAACTAGTAGGTTTCAACAGAGAAACCTGGCAGACACCACCTTAAACCAAGTACTGAAGGTTAACGTTACTAGTGTTGTCATGTACCCCCTCATATGATGTAACAAGAAAGGCACTTCACCCCTGTGGTCTTTCTTCCAAAAACCTACAGCCCCAGCCTAATTATGAGAAAAACTTCAGACAAACCCAAATTGAGGGACATTCTATAAAATACCTGACCATTACTCCTCAAAACTGTCAAGATCATCAAAAACAAGACTGAGAAAATGTCACAGTTTCTCAGGAGACTAAGGAGACATAACACCAAATGCAATGTGGTCACCTGGACTGGATCCTAGAACAGAAAAAAGGACATTAAAGGAAAAACTGGTGGAATCCAAATAAAATCTGCAGTTAGTTAATAGTAATATACCATTGTTGGTTTCTTAGTTTTGACAAATGTACCAAATGGTGTAAGATAATAACATTTAGGGGAAGCTAAAGCTACAAGAGAAATATATGGGAACTCTTTACTATGTGGCAACTTTTCTGTAAATCTGAAATTATTTCAAAATTAAAAGTTTATTTATAAAAAATTTTACTTGGAAAAACAAACCAGAAGAAGTGCAAAATGGACTCAACCTATGAGGGTGAAGAGTTAATATTCTTGTCTGGTTTGGGAGGATGTGGGCGAAGAATGATTTGAAAGTGGATTCATTCTAAGATGTTGTATAGAAAAATAAGTTTAACTACTTCCATTTCAAATTGTAGTTTCACCAGTTTGTAACCATTGCAAGTTATTTAACCTTTCTAAGCTTCATTCTTCTCACTTAAAAAGCGTAAGACAAAAGTTTGCTCTCCATAATGTTTAAAGTTGTATTAGAAGTAAATAGGAAATACACCAAATAGGAAAAAAAATAGTTAAAAGGCATTTGATAATAATTCACAGTAAACATATTTAAATAGTCATTCTTACTAAGAATGCATTAAAACAGTGGTGCGGTACTTTTCTTCTGCTGTGAAATCGCTGTTTTTAAAAACAGCCACGTGAGTGAGGCTGGTGCTGTAGGGGCTCCTCCGTCCCTGCCAGTGGTGTGGGAATGCAGGTGAGCTTTCTGGGTCAGGAGTTTTCAAACAGGTTCATCCCTCTGATCCAATAATTTCCGCTCCCAGGAGTCTCTCCTGAGGAAATAATCAGAGGTGTAGAGTAGCAATATACATAATATTGACAAGATTGAAAACAAGCAAAACTCTAATAATAAAATGATAAATTGAATTGTAGTATATACTGTGGTGAATGTTGTGTGTCAAGAGGAAAATGTTCATGAAATGGAAATAAATACAACAGCGTAAACGTAGAGGTAAATGTGAAGTTAAGAAATGGTAAATGGTGTATATATATTTTAGATATTTTAATGCTATAATAGCTAGTGTTTTTATGTACCCTTTTGTTTGTGCAAGGTACTGTGCTGCTTTTTATACACGTTAACTCATTTAATCCTGAAACAACCTCTGAGGTGGATGCTATTATTACCCCTATTTTACAGATGAGGAGACAGCTGTGCGTGGATGAGTGCCCCCTCCCCTAATGCACAGCTGGCCAGGATGGGGCCAGGAGCCTGGGCAGTGTGGCTCCATAGTTTCCACTCTGTTATATTAATTCATCAAATAGTGAGCGTCCATTCTATGCCAGCCATTATTCACCGCTGTAACCCCAGCACATAGAACCGTACAGACGCGATTGTTGTTCACAAGAATCTTTAGTCTGGTAGGAAAAGACAGAAAATAAAATCAATTAACAAGTACCATGCAGATCATTAAAACAGACTGCGTTGTGAAGAGTGATTAGGTGGTATCTGTGTTGCATTGGGTCAGAAAGGCCTCTCTGAGATGGGGCTTCCAAATGAAAGGAAGGAACCTGCTACACAGTGACTGGGGAAGGCAGTGCCAGGCAGAAAGACAGCTAGTGGATTTCCTAAGGTGGCTGGAGCACAGGGGGCGAGCGGGCACAGAGCTGGGCCAGGTCATGTAGAGCTTGCTATACCCCTGTAAGGGGTTTGAATTTTATGTAAGTGTGATAGAAAGCCTTGGGAGTTTTGGTTCTTTGGAGAATGGATTGTGTGTGGCTCTAGCTGCAAGTAGCCAGTTAGGCTTTTGCAGTAGACCAGGGGCGGTGCTGTGGCTTGGGTGAGGATGGTGATTGTGGAGAAAGGTTTGGCTATGATTTAGAGACAGAACTGACAGAGCTTGCTGGTAGATTGATTAGATGTGGGGAGTGAGGGAAAAACAGGAGTGGCAAGAGGAGAGATCAGGACTTCAATTTGAGCATGGTATGTGTGTGGGGGTTATCAGACGTCCAAGGGAAAGTGCCAAGTTGCCAAGGGAATTTGTGAACCTGCCGTCTGTGAGCAGCTGAGGGCTGGAGGTGTAGGTTATGTGTGGATGGCTGCATCTCCCACATGCTTAGGAGAAAGAGTAAAATGCAATAAAATATCAACAATCAGGGATTGTAGACAATATGAGTTTTCTTCTACTTTCCTCAGTGAAAATGTGCTGATTTAAAAATCAAAACCAATGACTCTTTTCCCCAAGTCTGATAATATTTGAAGAATTTTTAAAGAAACTAAAGTTATAAATGAAGTCATAATATTTATAAAATCAGAATTGGCCTGGGGTAGAAATGTCAGAGTGGATGTTTTAATACTTTGCACCAGGATTATATATATTATATATTTTTTGACAAAGGAGATAAGAATATTAGAGCCCAGTCTTGGTTTTGCCACAAAACTTATGCCTCTATAAATTTATTTATTCATTTAACAAGTATTTATTGAAAGCCTATCCTGTGCCTTGCATTGTTCTAGGTACTAGGGATATGGCAGTGAGCAAAATTAATAGCGAGCAAAATTAACAAAAAGTCCTGCCCTCAGGAAGAAGCCTTCCGCCCCCTACCAAATGTTAAAGGAAAATTTATATTTCATTTATTAGCTCCTACTTGAGCCAAGTCCTCAGTACTGCCTGGTTCATTCTGTCTTCCGGAGTGGTTCTCCCATTCTGCACAGCAGCTTTTTCAGACTGTCCCACTCTTCTCAAAAGCTGCCTCCTCTACAGACCTGTATATTCCTATATTCCTGCTATCTGCAAGAATTTCCAGTCTGTGGTTGCCCTACAGATCACTGAAATTCATTGTGTGCAGAACCTAGCTCCACATCATCCATCTCTGGGCTGGTCCTCCCCGCCCCCAACCCCATGCTCCTGCTCTTGTGGGGGAGGTACCGTCACATACCCATTGTCAGGACAACAGTCTGCTGTCATCCTTGGATGATCCTTCTGTCTCATCCCCTGCTCCTGCCCATTGAGTCACTTGCTGACTTCTGTCAATTCTGTGTCCTAAATCTTTTCTACATCCATCAAATTTTTTTTTCTTTCTGTACATACCACGACAGTCTGTACCACCAGCCTCTTATCCCCAGATTATAACTGTTGCCTCTTAACCAGACTCACTGCCTCCATTCTTGCCTTCTTACCTCTTCTCTCCCCTTATCTCTTCTCCCTTATCATCCAGAATGACCTTCCAAAAACATCATCTGATCACATTACTCCTTTCGCTCCTAATCTTCAGAGAACCCCCATTACCATTAGGATAAAGCCCAAACCATGTGACGAGGCACGAGGCACGCGTAGTTCTCTCTGATGTGGCCCTGCTGATCCCTCTAGGCCAGGGGTCAGCAGTCTGTGGCCTGCAGGCGAGATCCGGCCTGCTGCCTAGTTTTGAATGGCCCATGAGTTAAGAATGGTTGAAAAATATTTTTAAAAGGATAATATTTCATGGCACATGCAAATTATATGAAATTCAAATTTCAGTGGCCTTAAAGTTTTTTGGAACACAACGCGTTCATTTGATTATTTAATTGTTAAGGACTGCTTTCACACTACAGTGACAGAGTTGAGTAGTTGAGACGGAGATTCTGTGTTCTGCAGAGCCTAAAATATTTACTGTTCAGTTCTCTATAAAAGTTTCCTGAGCCCTGCTTCATATTTGTGGGCACCTCTACTTCTGACCCCAGTGTTTAGTCCCACCATCTTTCACCCACAGTGCTCTCTTCCATCACAGGCCTTTGCGTAAACTGTTCCTTTGCCTGGAGCTTTCTCCCAGCACATCTTTTCATTTGACTAACTCCTACTTATCTCTCAGATCCCAGCTCTAACTTCATTTCTTGAAGGAAGCTGTCTCAGAATGCTGCAGCTTGGGTGAGGTGCCTGTCTCTCTCCTCTCTGTCACCCTCCTCACATCCATATCCTCATTTCCCTCCTTACCCAACTCAGACTCCATGGTCAGCTGTTACCCACAGCCTCTTTTTTGCCATACACTCACCTCCTTCATCCCTCACTCCTTCCAGTGTTTTCTCTTAGAACCCTAACCTGGTTAAGGGCAACTCTGTCAACCAGGCCCCAGAGCAGCATAATGTGGAGAGTGAGAGACACACAGTCCCACTACACTGCATAGCTTTAAACATGACCGCAGGCCTCAGGAGTCCCAGACTTCCCTGAAATCCTGTGCCTTACCCTAGTCCACCCACTCTTTGTCCTCCAAGCCCGCCACACTATCCTTCTCATGCCTCCCAGCAACCCTCACCACTCCTCACTCTCCACGTATCTGTTTCATTTAGAAAAGAGAAGCAGTTGGATGTTCACTTCCTTATTCTCCTGTCATGAGATCCATCGGCCTCACTGGCTCTGTATCACATTCTCAGCCTCTCCAGTCCCAGTGGAGGAACTGCCACATTCCTTCACAAAGTCAGCTCGTCCTTTTGTAGTGAACTGCGTGGGGTTCATCCCTCATGCCTAAACAAGGGCGCCCCTCAGCCGTTCTTCACTCTCTCCTATCCTAACATTTTGCCTCTTCTAGATCATTGCCATAAGCCTACCAAAATACTGTAATACCACTTATGTCTGGAAAATGTAATAGCTGTTTCTTGACCTGGGGCCTCATTCTTCTTGCCCTTGTTTTCTGAGCTCTTGCCACAGTTGTTTCTTTACTGTTTGTCAAACACTCCAAGTGAGCTCCTCCCTCAGAGCCATTGTACATGCTTCTGGAATGATCTCCACATATTTCCATAGCCCACTCCCTGATTTCAGTAGGGTCTCTGCTCAAACGTTACCTCATCATAGAGGCCTTTTGTGGCCATTATATCTAAAATAGGCTTTCTGTCTTGCTCTCTGTTTAGCCTATGGCATCTTTCTTTCTAGCATGTCAACACCTGAGACCTATATTTATTTATTGGTTATTTTCCCATCAAAACGGAG
The DNA here is from genome assembly GCF_025265405.1 of Mesoplodon densirostris. Lineage (NCBI taxonomy): Eukaryota > Metazoa > Chordata > Mammalia > Artiodactyla > Ziphiidae > Mesoplodon > Mesoplodon densirostris. Next base: position 118,476,731 of record NC_082661.1, read on the forward strand.
GCTCTGTGGTAGCAGGGGTTTTGTCACCTCTGTTCCCTGCTGGGTCCCAGCTCCCAAAACCAAGTCCAACAGATTAAACACTTGTTGAATGTATGAATTTTAAAAGGAGGTTTATCAAGCTTCAACTTTTACTTCATTCTGCAGGCTCAGTGTCATCAAAGCCCTGGTTTTCTTTTTCTTTCTCTGCTTGGACTTCAGTGGTGACTGCTCCATTTTAAAGCTGGTTTCCCTCATGGTGGGAAAGGACTGCAGCCGTTCCAAACTTCACATCTATACCCTACACCAGGGGTTGACAAACTTATTCTGTAAAGAGCCACATAGAAAATATTTTAGGTTTTGCAGACCATACAGTCCCTGTTCCAACTTTTTTTTTTTTTTTTTTTCATTTTGCGGTATGCGGGCCCCTCACCGTCGTGGCCTCTCCCGTTGCGGAGCACAGGCTCCGGATGCGCAGGCCCAGCGGCCATGGCTCACGGGCCCAGCCGCTCCGCGGCACATGGGATCCTCCCAGATCGGGGCACGAACCCGCATCCCCTGCATCGGCAGGCGGACTCTCAACCACTGCGCCACCAGGGAGGCCCCCAACTATTTAATAACTCTGCCATTGTACCACAAAAATACCCATAGACAATTTGTAAACAAATGAGTGTGGCTTTGTTCCAATACAGTTATTTACAAAGCCAGGTGGTAGTTGCTTACTCCTGCCTTACACCATCCAAAGAGAGCAAGTGTCTTTTCTAGTAGCTCTCAAAAGAATGAGGGGGCTTTGTTTTCCAGAGTTCCCAATAGCCCTCCTGTTTTAGCATGTTGACCTGAACTTTGTCTAATGCCTAATCAGTTCCTAAGTGAGTAGGGTGAGACCGTCTCACTGGTGTAGCGTGCTCACGGCCCAGTCTGACGCTGCCGGTGGAAGGAGCGTCCCTGAAGCTCACGGGCTGCATGGGGCCAGGTAATAACCAGAGCAAAACTGTACACAGTTAGGAAAGCAGTAGGGGAATGGATGCTGGCCAGGCACCAAATAAGGTCTACTGTGTAGAAGTGATCAGTGTATGTGCTTGTGCAACTGGTCTCCTCCTTAAACAGAATGTAAGCCCCCTGAGGTCAGGCATCAAATTCTTTGATTATTAGTAACCTCAGCTTGCACCTTGTACAAGGCTTGAACAAATTAAATTGAAAGTAGAGGACAAAAGTATGGACACCAAGGGGGGACAGCAGGGTAGGGGGTGGGGCGGTGGTGGTGGGATAAATTGGGAGATTAGGATTGACATACACATACTAATTTGTATAAAATAGATAACTAATAAGAACCTGCTGTATAAAAAAAGTAAAATAAAACAAAATTCATAAAACAAAACAAAACAACAAAAAAGAAGTAGCAAGAATCCTATGCTCATGGGGATTACTGTATTTTTGTTGGTTTTGTAAGGATTTAATAATATAAAGGCATCTGATCCATTATCAATCACATAAATGACAGGAGAAAGTATTATTTGGAAAATATTTTAATTTGTTTCATTGTTGATTGAAACTACTTCTAGTTTTTGAGGGATTAAATTGAATTTTGTTTTTTAAACTTAAGGTTCACAAAAAGGATTCTGGCTTTTGGCGAGATTTTGGCTTTGGAATGACTTGTCAGTATCGATCAGATTTCCTGACCATTGGTAAGTATACCTTACATTTAAGGATAGGACTTTAGGTATATACTGTAATATGGCATTTTTCTAAAAGGTCTCAGATCTAAATGTTTTCCTATTAAATTTTGAATGTCTGAGATTGACTGGAGAGTCTGGAAATATGAAAGGCAAAGTGAGCTTATAATTAATGTCTTTGAATAGAAAAATGAGGTCATAATGATAAAATAAAATACCCATATTTGCAGTTGTTTCGAGTGCTCTTACAAAAGATCTGTACCTAGCTTTGGTGGTGTACTCATGAATTGTTACAGCTAGAAATAATGTTGGGTTATCTAGTCCAAGGGCTTCCATATTTTTTACTTGGAGAGGAAACCACCGTTTTCTTGAACATAATGCAAAATCCCAGTATTTAAAACAAATGGAAAAATGCCTACTCTTTCTAGCTCTGGTTGAAGTTGGAGTGGGGAGCTTGGAATCACTGGCTTAGTCATCCACTCCCCTAAACCAAAGCTAACCATGAAGAATCTCATCTAAGCTACCTGCCCCACTGTACCTTTAGTCTCAACCAGCAAAAATTAAAGTATCAGAGCCTAATTTAAGGAAGCAGGCTGAAACCTGATTCATTCATTCCATGTCTCCTGATTCGTTCAGGGGCTACCTTTCCACAGCATATTAGAATATATGGTATATATATATTTTTAATAGAATATATTTTGTGTATTTTTTAGGTCCATCTTACCTTCATTTTTATAATCAGCCATTTGTTTTGGAAATTCCTACACCTTGTCTTTTTTTTTTTTTTTTTTTTGGCCACGTTGGGTCCTCGTTGCTGTTCACGGGCTTTCTCTAGTTGCAGCGAGGAGGGGCTGCTCTTCGTTGCGGTGCGCAGGCTTCTCATTGTGGTGGCTTCTCTTGTTGCAGAGCACGGGCCCTAGACGCGCAGGCTTCAGTATTTGCAGCACACAGGCTCAGTAGTTGTGGCACACGGGTTTAGTTGCTCTGCGGCATGTGGGATCTTGACCAGGGCTCGAACCCATGTCCCCTGCATTGGCAGGCGGATTCTTAACCACTGTGCCAGCAGGGAAGTCCTCCTTGTCTTTTTACCTCTGTAACAAATGATGGAAAATCAGCAAATAGTAATAAAAAAGACTATTACATGAAACTAATGCCTTTTTCCCTGATTTCTTGCTTAATAAAATAGTAAGGATACATCACTGCCTTCTGACCTCTGTTATTTCTCACTGCTCCTTTCTCATTGTTTTTTCCTTGTATTTCTATTAAATACATGTTGGAGCAGTTAATGGTGCTGAGACTTTTCTGAGTGCTCACATTTCTCTGAGACTGTTCATTTTTCTTCATTCTTTTCCTCTTTTCTTTGTATTGCATAATCTCAACTGATCTGTCTTCAGGTTCACTGATTCTCCTTTTGTTAGTTCAGATCTACTGTTGAGCTGCTCTAGTGAATTTTTCATTTGAGTTATTGTACTTTTTAACTCCAGAATCTCATTTCTATCTCTTTATTAATATTCTCTTCTTGATGAGACATTGTCATCTTACTTTGTTACTTCTTTAAGCATGATTTCTTTTAATTCTTTGAACATATTTATAATGGTTATTTTGAAATCTGCTAAAACTGACATCTGGGTGCTCTCACAGGCAGTTTCTGTTGCTTGCTTTTCTTTTGGTATATGGGTCACACTTTTCAGTATTCTTTCAATACTTTTTTGAAAACTGGACATTTTAGGTAATATTTTGTGTTGATTCTGGATATTGACTCCCCCTGCCTCCAGGGCTTGTATTTTGTTTTGACTTTGCTTATTCATTTATTAATTGACTTGGCTTTACTATTTTAGTGAATTCTGTCTCCCTACCCTCTGCCTCCCAACAATATGAAGCTTCTCATGTCACTCATCAGGGCATGTGCACAGCCATCCTGGGATGACGTTGGATTTAGCGGGGCTTTCTTTGACTGTCTCTTTCCATGCCTGTTGATGTCACTCCTACCTATTAGGCTGTTAGGCTGCACTAATTTGCTTGCTGATTTGACAGTGCTCTGGGACATAAATTTCTCCATAGTCTGAACCAATTAAATCGAACCCTTTTGCAGGGTAGTTTTTGAGGCAAGTTTTTGAGGTTTGCTTGGACCCCAGGAGGGCTCATCTTAGCCGTCTCTTTGCCTGCCTTGCTCTGGTAAACTGGCTGGCCTACATTTTAGCTTGTTCTAATGGGTCTACCAGCCTCCTCTTAATTGTTTACCACCAAATCTCCAGTATTTTCAAGAGCCCCCTTAGGCCTGAATTTCTACACATTCTCTTTTAAATAAAGTCAGTTCCTTTGGGAAAAGCTCTGGAGCATTTGTTCTCATGGACTGCTGCTTCTCCTGAGAAAAGGCTCTGAGCCTCTGCTCCAGACCTGGGGGTGGAGATAGTGGCACACTTCTCTCAGAGGGACACCCCTGCTTTATGAGCAGGACATTAGGTGGGAGCAGAAGGGCCTCCTCCCTCTTGGAGAGCCTCTACCCTATGACTGTGGGCTGGGTGAGAAAGGGAGCCCCTGCCCTCTCAGCAGCACTTGTTTGCAGTTTAGCCTCTTTCATTTGGAGCTTCTGTTCTTGTCCCTCTTTCCTGTCCTTCTGGTATTCCCATTATACATATGTTACACCTTTTGTAGTTGTCCCATAGTTCTTGGATATTCTGTTCTGTTTTTTCTTTTCTTCCCCTCCCCACCCCCCGCCCCCGGTCTTCTTTCTCTTTGCTTTTCGGTCTTGGAAGTCTCTATTCACCTGTTCTCAAGTTCAGAGATTCTTTCCTCAGCCAAGTCCAATCTACTAGTGAGCCCCTCAAAGGTATTCTTCATTTCTGTTACATTGCTTTTTATCTTTAGCATTTCTTTGTGATTCTTTCCTAGGATCTCTCTCTCTCTGCTTACATTAACCACCTGTTCTTGCATGTTGTCTGCTTTTACCATTAGAGCACTTAGCATATTAATTATAATCGTTTTAAATTCACAGTCCTTTAGTTCCAACATCCCTGCCATATCTGACTCTGGTTCTGATGTTTGCTCTTTCTCTTCTGATACTGACCAGGGTTCTTAGCCTTCCCCAATCAATAGAAATTGACTAGAGGCCAGACAAGAAATTCATGAAAGGCTTTATTGGGGCCCCTGCTGCAGCAGCCGGGGAGTGAGAACAAACGACAGGTTCCCTTGCTTGCTCATTCGCTGTGGCAGAGCGAGCTTGTTCCTTATATGGGGTGGGGGTAGGCGTGTGTCCAGGGGTCGGGCCAGAGGGGTGGCTTAGGTGGTCTGCCCACCCATTGGTGGGGTTGAGTGCAGGGGGCGTGTGCAGTTCCCTGCTTTTGCTCCTGACACCCAGTTTTTGCTCCAGGCTCTTTAGAAGTGGCAGTTGGGTTTTTTGATCTTTTGTATCTTTCTATCCATAATTTGCCCCAACTGCGCATTCATGCAGTTATTTTTCGTCCCATATGGTTTCTTTGTATTTTGTTGCTCGAGGAGAGGTGTGTCCAGGTGTAAGCCCTGCAGCACTGCAGCAAAGGGTCCCGGGTCCCAGCCTGTCTCACTTCAAACTGTTTTTTGACTTTTAGTTTGCCTAATTTTTTTCTTCATAGCTGAACATGATGTACTGGGTAAAGGAAACTGCAGTAAATAGGCACTAAAGAGTGATGGTAAGGTGTGGGAGAAGAGGAAGAATTCTATAGTCCTATGATAAGGTCTCAGTCCATCTTTAGTGAGCCTGTGAGCCTGGACCATGAACTTCACAATTGTTTCACAGACACAGCCCCCAATCTTAGGTGGGACAGGATGGCTAGAGTGGGCTGGAGTTGGGTATATCCCTTCCCCCAGATAGGTTAGACTCTGGTAAAATAGTTTTTCCTGAGCACAGGCCTTATTAAGAAGAACAAAATGCCCTGGCATATTTCAGAATGGTTACTTTCCCCCTCCTTATGAAAGCACTAGGGGATTTTTCTCCAGTCTTCACTGTGAGAACCTGGTAGACCTAGAGGTAAAACTCACAAAAGTGTGCAGCCCTCTCTGGAATTTTCAACTCTTAGACTTTTCCACTGAGCCTCTAGCAATTCATCAATTACAGTTCAGATTTTCCTACCCCAGTACTGGTTCCCCTGGAGATTTCTACTAGTCCATTTCTTCCCTAATAGTTGTGACTCTGTCTTACCCACCTATCTGTCTCTTCACAGTTTGCCCTGTGACTTTATTTCTCCGAGGGATCTGAAAAGAGTTGTTGAGTTTTCAGTTTGTTCAACTTTTTACTTGTTATCGGGATGGAGTGATGACTTCTAAGGTCTGTACATGCTGGACCAGAAACCGGAAGTCCTCTGTTTATTTTCACTATCTATACCGTCTCCAATATTTGAGGAGCTTATTCGTATCTACAAGGAAGAAAAGCCAAGATATAATCAGACATAGCATTTAGTAAAGCTGTGACTATTTAAAGTAATATTTTTCAGAGATCTCAGGATTATTGTCATCCTATGAGAGTGAAATTAAGTGAAATAGAATTATTTGACAAAACACATAATTTGGAAACCTAGCTTTTAATTAAAGAATTAATTTTTTTCTCCATTTTTAAGAATCTTTTCTAGCTTTTCAAAAACCTCAAAATAGTTTGTATTCTCCATGCTTCTTTAAAGTTAGTTCAGCTTAAACCAATTTGAAAATAGTGTGAACTCTATCTCCCTTGCTCTAAGTAAGGCTCTAAGTGACATTTACATTGCCAGGTCTACTTGATTCTCTTTAAGTTCTTAATTGAGCAGCACACACTTGACCATTTCTTTCTCAAGATGCTTTCCTCACTTCACTACTATGATAGCACATTCTCCAGAATTTTCTCCTTCTTCTGGGGCCGCCTCTCAGTCTCTTTTGCTGACTTGTCTTTCTCTGCCTGTTTACCCTCTAGATATTGACATTTCTTAGCATTTAGACCTGGGCCCTGTTTTCCCTGTAAACTCTAGTAATTTCATCCACTTCCATGGCTTTAAATCATCTGTGTGCCCATTCTGAACTTTATGTGTCCACCTTGGCCATGTCTTCTGTTTTCCCCTCTGGAAAGTTTTCTGTGACCCAGAATAACTTGGATCTCAAAGGATAGAAAGAAAACATAATAAAATATTAATAGTGGTGATATTGTGGGTGATTTATATTTCCTTCTCCTTTCTTTGACTTTCTAGAGGTTTTCTGTAGAACTCTGAAGCTTACAAAGTATTCTCAAATGTTTAATCTCATTTTGATACTCTCAACAACAGATTGTGAGCTTCTAGACATCAGCTGGTAACTGGATTTCTAAACCAGGAAGTCAGTCCTCTACTTCAGGTGTCTTTGGATTATACCGTGCCATCTCATTTGAAGCAGAATGTTTAAATCTTTATCAGGTTTGACTGTGCTCCGGCTGCCAGGCAATTATTTAACAGTGTGAGTTTTGATCCTGCAGGTGGATTTGATATGGAAGTAAAAGGTTGGGGTGGAGAAGATGTTCATCTTTATCGAAAATACTTACATGGTGACCTGATTGTGATTCGGACTCCGGTTCCTGGTCTTTTCCACCTCTGGCACGAGAAACGCTGTGCTGATGAGTTGACCCCTGAGCAGTACCGCATGTGCATCCAGTCCAAAGCCATGAACGAGGCCTCTCACTCACACCTGGGAATGCTGGTCTTCAGGGAGGAGATAGAGACGCATCTTCACAAACAGGCATACAGGACAAATAGTGAATCTGTTGGTTAATGTAATCAGTGACACGTTAGTCTGAACCACAAACCAGCACTATTTATTTAGCCTTAATTCCAATTCCAGATGCAGTGCCTCTTTCAGAGAAGACGTGCTTATCTTTTGTGTTCTTGCTGACATTACTTTAGCAATTTAACTTAGTGTGAGAAGAAAAAGCAAGTTTTACAATGCAAAGTCTCTGTTTTATGAGTATACTTCACTATGGAATCATTGACAAATCAAAATCTGGTATTTGTTCTAAGAGTAGCTTTGAGTTAATTTTACCCGGCTTCATGTTCTGATGTGTATCCTGGTTGCGTCTGGGCTGAGGGATGGAATGTGTTGTGCTGAAGGTGGGTCGGGAGCATCCTGTTCCCAAAGAGAGGATGGAGTGTTATGGATGGAGTGTGTGGATAAGGGCTCTTCACCTACTGACCACTGAGTCACCCTACTTGGTTTTAAATTAAGATCTTTGGGCAGTTGCTTAAAGGATCCTTTTTCACTGAAGCAGAGAATAATTAAATGACACATCTAAAATCCCCAACTAATCAAGAGAAGGCAGAGGCAAAAATCCCTCAACTTTGTGTTGTTGCCTAGCCCCCTCAATGCCTGTTTTTAAACAAATGGGTAATAGTAGAAAATACTAAGGTTATAATCTGTGGCTTGATTAAAAATATAATGTATTTCTAATTTAGCATCATGTTCAGGATTAGGAGTCAAAGTTGCTGTAGACTGTTTTGAACAAACAGAAATAAACATGGAAACGTCTTTAACAGAACAGTTAATTATGCTGGAGTATAGGACACTAGGGGTGTCTGGGACGTCAGTTTACATGAGCCAGGACCTTCTTGTGGTGGTTCAGAATAGATGAACATAACATGGTGTCGTGTGTTTTTTGCTTTGTATTGTCTTATTTAGCATGGATCCATATGTATGTATTATCCTTTTTTTCTAATATGTTAATTAAGCTACATCTGTGTTATTATAATACTTTGAGTTGAGGAGGAGTTTCACTGAAGGAAGAAAAACCAAACAATTTAATGAGGTATACCATAAGATCATACTGATTCGAGAAAAGGGGAGGAGGGGAAGGTTGTCTAAATGGAAATCTGAATTACAGAATATTTTAGAAAAATATATAACTTGCAGATAGAATGATGTTTTAATTGAGGTGTAAATTATATTAAGGAGACAAGATGAATAAGAAATTATATTCAGATATGACTGTACTATGTTATTTATCACACATGGATCTTTTACCATATGGTCAATTGCTGGACCCACAAATTGGAGATATGGTGAAAGGCATGCATAGATTTTTGAACCCTTGGCTTTTAAAAGGGACCTATATTGAATTCTTTTTATTTGTATAGAAACCCCCGGAAATTCATAGAAGACAAATCATTACTCTTTTTGCTCAGTAAATCATATCATCTGAAATATTATAAATCCCAAATTTCTTGGTGCTACATGAATTCAATTTTATAATAACTCTTACTAAATATTCTTACAAGTTTTTAGTTGGGGTAGCATTTAGGCTTAGTTTTTTAAGATGTGTAAAATGTTCTCTGCAAAATTGCTCAGGCCATTGTCTCCTATTATATACAGTTATTTATTGTGAAGACCAGTGAATTAAAGTATGTAAAGTGAGAGAACCTAATTATTTGCAAAAGTGAGTTGTAGCTGGTTTTTTAACAGAATCAAATGATTTTTTTTCTCCTTTTTTTTTAAAAAAAAAGCTTTTCATATAAAGATGGAAGCTAAGCAATGGAAACATTACTCTGTTTTTGACAGTAAAAGGTACCAATAAAGTATTTTATTACTGAAAGTTAAATGAAAATGTGATAAGTTAATTTCTTTCTGTTGTAAAATGTCATAAATACAGAAAAGTGTATGACATGTAAGTGTGTACTTTAAAGAATAATAAAGCCAACGCTAGTGCACCAGCTATTCAGCTTAGGATATAGAACATTACCAGTGGAAGGCCTCTGTGTGCCCTTTCTCGATTACATACCCTCACTCTCTCCATAGTAGTCACTATCCTGATTTTTGTGATAGTTTTTCACTCATTTTTCTTCACAGTTTTCCCAACTATGTATGTATCTCTACCCAATGACTATTTTGCCTGTTTTGAATTTGTATGCATATTATTTCATTATACTCTAACTTTCAGTATTTTGTTTTGAAGGTTAACTCATGTTAATCTCAAAATTAATTCATTTTCATTACTGATTAGTATTCCACTGAATGAAAATACTGTAGTAGTATTCTACTGTTTATAGATATTTGGATCATTCATAGTTTTTTTTTGTTTACTTATTTGCTTTTGCTATCACAAACAATGTTGTCATGAATACTGCTGTGCGTGTCTCTTAGGAGTGTGCGAGACTTTCTCTAGGAGTAATGATGCTAAGTCATCGGTTGTGTGTACGCTCAACTTACTTTCCAAAGTGGACCGCCTCCAGCACTGTAAGAGATTCACTTTGCATCCGTGGCAATACTTAATTTTGTCAGGCTTATTAATTCTTGCTAATCTAGTGGGCTTTAGGCATGAATTGTAATTATAATTTTCATTTCCAGTCTTTTTGCCCATTATTATAAGTTTATAGGAATTCTTCACATATTCTGGGTACCAATTCTTGTTGGTTAAATGTTTACAAGTAACTTCTCCCAGGATGTGGCTTGTCTTTCCCATTCTTGATGGTACTTTTTGATGAATAAAAATTAACTTTAATGTGTTCAATTAATCTTTTTCCTTTATGTTTTCTTTTTATTACTGATTTATGACCTCATAATAGAGAAGGGTATCTTAAAGCTATTGTCCTGTATTATCTTCTGAATACCTCATACATAGCTTTGCTTTATCCCAGTCATAAAAGTGGAAGAGGTTTTGTGTATTATGTGACGTAAGGATTGCATTTCACTTTTTTCCAGCGTTGCCTTACTATGAAGTCCATATTTTACCCACAGATCTGCAAAACCACTCTCATCCATCAGATGTCATACACACACAGGTCTGCTCCTGAGCTCTCATCTGTTCAGCAGATTAGGCTGTCTCTCACCACGACATCACATCACAGTCTAATATTACTGTAACATTATAGGAGTTGATCATTTCTGAGAATTAATCGGCTCACCTTGTTCTTAAAGATTGTCATGGCTGTTTGCAGCCTTTGTACTTTCATATAAGTTTTAGAATAAGCTTGTTAAGTTTAATGAAAACTTGTGAATTTTTATTAGAATCTCATTGAATCTATAAGGTCACTTTGGGGAAAATGTACATCTTTATCATACAGAGCCCTCTGATCCTTGAACATGACATTATCTGTTTTGGTCTTTATTGTCTTTCAATTAAGTTTTATACTTTTTCATACAGTGGATTTTCGTGTATTATTTTTTTAGATTTTTTTTCCTAGGTAGTTTGCATTTTTTATGCCATTGTAACTATCTTTTATTTATTTTTATTGTCTATTGCTGGTATTTAGAAATCAGACTGGTTTTTGTGTGTTAATTTTTGTGTTCAGTAGCCTTGCTGAGCACAATTCTAATAATGTATTTCTAGTTTCTTTCACATTTTTCTGTTATCTATGAGTAGTAGAAGTTCTGTTTCTTATCAATTTTTATATCTTTATTTTTCTTGTCTTACTGTGCTTGTTAGGATTTGTTGTGCAGTGTTGACTGGAGTGATAGTAGAGAACTTCCTGCCCATATTTCTTATTTCAAGGGAGACATTCTCAGTGTTTCATCAGTAAGTATGGTATTTGCTCTAGGTGTTTTTATAAATACCCTTTATTAAGTTAATAAAGTTACTTTCTATTATTACTTGGCAAGTTTTTATCATGCTTGAGAGTATTTATCAAATATTTTTACTATATCTTTTGAGATAATTATATGATTTTTTCCCATCTTTAATATGTTAAATTGATGAATTAGGTTAATTGTCTGAAGTACCCTTGCATTCCTGGGGTCAATGCCAAGCTGTCATTGATGTGTTATATTATCCTTATACATTGCTGGATTCGGTTTGAATGCATACACAAACACATATTTATTTACATATTTGTATATATTTGTGTGTGTATGGGTGTGTATATTATATATGTACTTTTTCAGGTGTTTTTCATCTGTGTTCATGAGTAAGATTGCCTGTATGTATTATACTTCCTTTCTCACCCTTGGGCTTTTCTATTAAGGTTTTACTAGCTTATAAAATAAGTTACAGGTGTTCCTTTGTACTCTGTTTCTAGAAAAGTTTTGTAAGACTGTAATTATTTCTTCCTTGAATATTTGACAAAACTTCCTGAAAGCCACCTGGGCGTGAACTTTTCTAGATAGTAAGATCGCTGATCACTGGTTCAGTTTATTTAATGATTGTAGAACTGTTCAGATTTTCTGTTTCTTCTAGAGTCATTTTCGATTGAGTTGTTTTAGGTAAGGTGCTGTTTCCTAGGAATTTATCCTGATACATTTGAAATTTTAGATGAAATGTACAAAGTTGTTTGCCATTTCCTCTTGTTACCTGTGTAATATGTATGCGATCTATAGTGATAGCTTCTTTCTCATTCCTGATACTGTTTGTTTGTGCTTTTCTTTTTTCTTGAATAGTCTTGCCAGGTGTTGGCAAATTTTTCTCAGTCCTTCCAAATAACTGACCCCCTGCCAGCCACATATGAGAGACTCAGTTGCTTCACATCCTCCCCAGCACAGTATTTTCAGTGTTTTTAATTCAGACTCTTTAATTTCTGTTGGGTGTGTACAGTTATCTCCTTTTGAGTTTAGTGTAGTTTATCATCAGGGAAATAATGTTGAGTATCTTTTCATATGCTTATCAAGGCCATTTGGATATCTTGTTTGTGAAATGCCTATTCCATTTTTTTGCCCTTTTTCTTTAATTGGCTTTTTTAAAAATTGATGTGTAGGAGTTACTTATATATTCTGGATATGAGTCTTTTGTCAGATTTATATATTACAAATATCTTCTCCCAGGCAGGGGACTGTTCTTCATTCTCTTAATGTTATCTGTTAATAAGCAAAAGTTCTTAGTTTTAATAAAGTCCAGTTGATCTGTTTTCTTTCTTTTATGGCTAGTGGTTTTGGTGTCCAGTTTTAAAAACCTTTGCCTACTCCAAAGTAAAGAAGAAACATTCATGTTTTCTTTTAAATGCTTTATTGTATTGCCTTTCGTATTTAGATCTATGATTCATATGGAAATAATTTTTATATAGTATGCAGTAGGAGTCAAGATTCATCCTTTAGCATTTCTTTTAGTGAAGGTCTGATAGCAAACTCCATTTTAGTGTATAAATATCTTTATCTCATTTAAGAAATATTTTTTGAAGTGTTGAGAATTCTAGGTTGAGAAATCTTTTAGCGCTGTCAACTTTAATAATACAATCAGTTATTTTACCAGGAAAAGCGAGTTTATTCGGGAATAGCCAGAGGAATTGCAATTCTGGGCATGTGAACTACGGTGGACCATAGGCAAATCAGAGAGCAAGGAAAGGAAACTTCGTTCTCTAAGGTAAAAGGGGGAATTGGGAGGGACTGTATTAACCCAAGGGTCCATTGGAGGAAGCTGGGAGTTCACAGTATGGAGGCTTCTCATTGGTGGGCTTCTGTAGTCTCTGACTGGCTGGCCTGTGCTCAGGGGAGAGAAGTTTTCTTCTTCCTGGTTGGTGGTAAAGCGGGCAACACTTTTCTGTGATGGAGATGTTTGCTCTCTCTCTTCCTGTTTGGAGTAATTGGTGATGTGTAGCTAGGTATGAGAACTCCCCCTCCAGGCCTGTCCAACTCTAACTCTAGCTGAGGTTTCTTTAATTCCACAGCACATCGATGTTATTATTCCACTGTCTTCTGCCTTCAGTTATTTCTGTTGTGAAGTAAGCTCTCAGCTTAACAGTTGATATGCCTTTGAAGGTAATCAACCTTCTTTTTCTCCAGCTGTCTTTAAAATCTCTTCTTTATCTCTGTTCTGTATCACCATGATATGTCTGTGTGCAGATTTTGTTTTTGTTTTTTGTTTTTTATCCTGCTTGAGAATCTTTGGGCTTCTTGGATTGTCTTTTGTCAATTCTGGAAGATTCTCAGCTATTTCATTTTCATTGTCTCTGCCTTCTCTCTTTCCTTCTGTAACTCTGATAACATACGTTAAACCTGTTTCATATTTTCCAATCTTTGTCTCTCTGTGTTACATTCTGGTAATTTATACAGAATTTTGTCCAGATGGATTTGGAAAAGAACCAAATAGAGCATCTAGAAATGAAAATGAATTTTTGAAATCCAATAGGTGGGTTTAACAGAATATTAGACACAGCTAAGGAGAGGCTTTTAAAACTAGAATATAGGTTAGAATGTTTGCTTCTGCTGAGTAACTTAGGGACAGTACCAGTTCAGGGCCATGTTAAACTAAATTCTCAGCTTTAAGGTTTTTTGACCAGTGTGATTTGTGCTGCAAAACTTCGTAAAACTCACTGACTTGTGGTTATAAATTATCAGGGGCAAATTTTCCCCATCTCCATTCAGTGCCAAGGTTCAAAACAGGCAATCTTCCTTAACCCCCCTTGGTGGGGTTGGAGTAGGAGTGCTTTATTTCAAGTTCACTGTTACACTGAGGGGTGGCTTTTTGGGATGTCAGCTTTATGGGCTAGGGTCTCCTATTTGACCCTTCTTCTTGAGCAAGCTCAGGACTTCCTTCTCTATCCCCCTTGTGGATTGGAAAATGAAGCTCTGGGTTTCTGCCTTCACTTGGATGTTAAAGTTTTGCATAAGTTTATTAGTCAATTTCAGTAGGCAAGCACTTAGTCTTTCATGCTGCCAGAAATGAACAGGTGCTTAACTTAAACGTTCTTATATTCTTGACAACACTGTTCCCTTAACATTGTTGCTGAAGATCCATATCTGAGAGTCCTGGGTATGCTGAGATAGAAGCGTGTGGGGTTTGGGCAGCAACCCTTCACCTTCCTCCTAGTATCATGAATGCCTTTTTGAGACTAAAGATAGAAATTATGTTGGCATGATCTAAAGTTACCAGCCTATAGGTGGATAGTAAGTTTTTCATTTAGAAAGTAGCTTTGAATCCCAACTTCGCGTGCATTTCTTCTCCTATTTTTTTTTTAAGATTTTTAGTTTTGGTTTTTTAAAATTTATTTATTTTTATTTTTGGCTGTGTTGGGTCTTCGCTGCTGTGCACGGGCTTTCTCTCTAGTTGTGGTGAGCAGGGGCTACTCTTTGTTGCGGTGCATGGGCTTCTCATTGCGGTGGCTTCTCTTGTTGTGGAGCACGGGCTCTAGGTGCGCGGGCTTCAGTAGCTGTGGCACGGAGGCTCAGTAGTTGGGGCTTGCGGGCTCTAGAGCTCAGGCTCAATAGTTGTGGCATAACGGGCTTAGTTGCTCTGCGGCATGTGGGATCTTCCTGGACCAGGCCTTGAATCCATGTCCCCTGCATTGGCAGGCAGATTCTCAACCACTGTGCCACCAGGGAAGCCCTCTTCTCATATATGTTTATATCTTGGTTATATTTGACACTTAAGTGATTCTTCGGTAATGTTAGAATATATTTGTATTGACCAGGACTTGAGTTGTTCCTTTGAGAAGGGCACTTAATAATCCTTTGCTTCACTTTTCCCAGAAGATTCCTCTCTCTGTGGGAGAAGTGGCATTCAGTTTCATCAGGGGTGCCACTGCTGGTACACAGCTAACACTGACCACTTCTAATGCAGCAGGCATTGCACTTTCTGCCATATAACATTACAACAACCCATGAGATCAAGAGTATTGTAATTCCACTTGAATCATGGGGAAATGGAGGCTTAAAAAGGCAGACAGCTTGTCCAAGGGTACCCAGCTGGGAACTGGAAACTAGGACTCAAATCCAAAGAGTTTCGATCTCGATTCCTTGCTCTTCCACTTACCCTGTCTTGCCTCCCTGAGGAACATGACCCACGTTTTACAAATGTGTAGGTGTGATAGGTGTATAAAAATCTTAGTTTTGTCACAGAAGTCTCTGTGGCCTTAGTAGAGATTCTTGGCTTATCTTCCTGTCGCATCTGATGCTGTTAACAGGTTTGTCCCTGAAACGTGTGTGTAAAGTGAAAGGTGGTAACCCTCGGTCATCCCATGGAGTTAGGAGCTGCACACTGCGCTGGTCGCTGGCCACACAGCTACACGCCAAGAGGCTTCTACACAGAAAGAGCTGAGGCTCTAGTGCATGAGACGGATGCCAACAGTGTGGTGTGGATGGTGGGGCAAGGCCGGAGGAGCACGAGCGCTACTCACCAGGAAGACGTAAGGAGGCTCAGAGAACGTGTGTGGGAGAACGGGGTGGCAAGTGTACTGGAGAGGTGCACGTGCACAGCATGTGAGTCTAGTGCCCGAGCAGCAGCGTGCCCCTGGGAGAGGTGGGCAGGAGCCAGGTCCCGCAGAACCCTGCCCACCAGGAGAGCTTCTCCAACCTGCCTGGGCTCCCCGCTCCCGTGTTTCCCATTCAGCGGGTCTGCGCAGGGGCCCTGAGAACATCTCAGACAAGTTCCCAGTGTTGCTGCTGCTGCCAGGCTGGGACCCACACCTTGAGCAGCACTGCCTGGAGGGACCACCCATGGGTGAAGGACAGGGCCGTGCCGAGCCAAGCCAGCTCGCGTCCTGCTCCCAGCTCCGTATCCAAGATGCAGGCTAGATGTGCTGCTCCTTCTTCAGCTGAGGTAGGTAGAAACTTCCAAAAGTAACTTTACCAAGAAAGTAAGGATGCCCTTAAATGGAAGGACCTAAAAAGGGTTGTCACTTACCCAAAAGTCACTTAGGCATCCTCACAGGGGTCCTCGTTTGCTCCACAAACACCTGAGCACCTACTGTGTGCTGTTACTCCGCGAGGCACGTGGAGCGGCAGCAGGTGATGAGGCCCCGCTGGCCTCGCCTTCCGTCCACTAGCTATTTAAACGTACGTAAGGTTAGAAGTTCTGTTCTTCAGTCGTACTGGCCACATTTCAGGGCTCAGTCCCTCTGTGTATCTAGCAGCACTGTACTGGGTGATGCAGTACAGAATACCCCCTCAGCACAGGAAGTGTTCTGCTGGGCGCTGCTGCTCGAACGGGCTGAGTTGGCCCTGAAGGAGCAGGGTCAGGTCGGGTGAGCTGTCGCGGGCAGACCTCATCCAGCCTGGGCACTGCTGAGGGTGGCAGTGGGAGGCAGGCCAGAGAAGAGCAGTGTCTCGGTTCTTTTCCTTCAGCACCACAAGCTCTCGTGTGCCCCTCAACAAATCCCTTTTACTTAGTGCTCCCGAGCGTGACCCATTGAAACAGAAGGAGAACCGCGCAGCAGAAAGACGTCGGCAGGCACTCCCCAATGTCCCCAACCCCCAGAGAGACCCACAGCACCCATGGACACTGAAGGTTCTTGTTAGTCCTGCAGTAAAGGAACCTTGACAGCCGTTTAAGGTAGGGTTCCTGAACTGACATGACCATGTAATTCAAGCTGCTAGTGATATCCTTCTGGATCTTTCTTTGAGGAAAGCAGCATAGAACATGCCTCTTGTACAGCTTTGTTTTGTTTTGCAATATTTGAAAAGCCCTCTTTCAGAACATGGAGGTGAGAGCTGCTTGCTCCATCTCTGAAAGGCCCTGGCAGTCTCGTCCTCCCCCCTGGCCTGGGCATCCCCAGGCCTCCTGCCAACACAGAACTGCGCACAGAGAACAGGCACACGAGGGGAGCAACATGTTCTTTTATTGATGCAAGTACGTCCAGTCACACCAACAGTTGACATCCTTTATTATTATAAAGTACAGCTTTATACGCAGAGTTCATCTCAAAATACCAAAACATCATAGGGTATGTATCAAATTGGGAAAATAAAGTAGCAAATGTAGCACTGTGTCAGGTCGGTACTAGAACTGATGACCAAGTGAAGCGCACACTGATGTGAAAGCTCCTTAATACACGGACAGAAAAGGTTCTAACATTGTATTCCAAATATATATTCTCAAGTTTTAAACCTTTCTCTCAAATACATAAACAAAGCAATATGTACTGTCAATATACAATATGTACTATCTAGAACGTCTGAAAAGTGCAAAAACACTGTGACAATACAGTGTAAATATCCTTGCTCCACCCTGGGCTGAGGGCGACATCAGCATCGGATCATGGAACCACCTCCCCCTGAGGCCTCGCCTTCACATCTCCAGGCTCTCCTAGGAGTTTTGGGAATTAGCAACTAACTGTCCTTACCCAGGCCTGCCAGCTGGAGGCTCCGGCGGAAGCCAGCCATGTGGAGAGAAACAGGGTGAGTAGTTCCAAATCTGCTTGGATGCAATGACAGCCCTGCCATGAGGGATACACAGTCAGCATGAATTGCCCATTTCTGGCCTTGGAGGGAGCAGGGCTGTCACTGTCCCACGGCTGGGAAGTCGGAAGATGGAGAGTACTCCTCGAGTTCGGGTGTGGAAAATACCTCCAAATGTTGGGCAGCTTTACGTGAGTGGGCTCCAGCAGGTACTGGCCTGGCTAACCTTTCATGTTTCACATTCCGTTAGGGGAGCCCAATCCCCCACCCAGAGGACAGGAGGATACTGATTTGTAAGTTGCTTCTTTTGACTTTGTACTTGAGTTTCAAGATGGCTTTATACGTCCCCATCCTTAATTGTACTTTGTATTCGCTTCATTACAGCTAAGTGTGTCAAAGTTACAGGCTGGAAAACGGACAAATCCATGACTCCCTCCTTATATTATTTTAGATTTTCTCTTTTCCTAAAATGTAGGTGAAGAACAATTTGCCAGACATCTTCCAACAGAAAATATGCTGCCAGGTGTCCCCCTGCCCTCCCCCCAACCCCCATAAATCCCTGATAAAGGAAAATGAAAATGTAAACTTCGGAAAGCCCGTATTCAAGGTTCACTTCTGGAAGTACGCAAATGAGACCTCCGGGCCACCCGAGCCCTTCTTGCCAGAACCTTGTGTGCCTGCGCTTTGAGGGCAGAGCTTCCCCGGCGCCTCCAGCGGCACTGGCTGCAGGCGAGAACGGGCCCGCCAGTACCCTCTAAGGCACTCACCCCGACATCAGAGACACTGGCTGGAAAGGAGGCAGGGCTCACGTTGGTTTTGGTTGGGTTTTTTAAAATATTTTTTTGTAAGATGTTTGTTAATAATCAAAAGTAGAAAATAAAAATCTACATTTCATTAGAATAAGATGTTATCATGGATGCCATCTCCCATGATACTCTTTCCCCACCCCTCCCCAAAGCAGGGCCCTGCCCTGTCATAAACAAAAAGCTTTAAGTGCCAAAGGTTGATGCATGAAATAATTACTTCTTTTTTTTTTTCATAAAAGTTATGTACAAAATGGACCCCAACCAGTGAGGCCTCATCTCAACCCATTATCACTCAAGATTAAAACTCAGTACGTAGGTGTGCTTAATCCCAGCGTCTGCAGGCTGCATCCGTGCCTTCAGGCTCTGTTAAGGAGAGTGGTCCTAAAGGTGAGCAGGGAACGAGGAAGTGGTCAGGCGGCCACAGGCCCTTCCCCTGAGCAAGCAGAGGGCAGGCTTGTGCTACTAGGGGAAGGCCCAGCTGCCTAGAACCGCCCATTGAGGGAGGGGTCAGGGACGTTCAAACCCCAAGCCCTCAGCCTGCACCGGGGATGCCTTCCTCTCCCCGGTCTGTAGAGAGGTGCCCTCGGCCGCCTTTCAAAAGAGCAGACACATCATGCCTCCCCCCACCCCGTCCTTTCCGTTCCCTGTAGACTCTGGTATGGGGCTGGTCTTGGGGGCTCACCGGACTGCTGCTGGAGTTCTCCTACCTGAGGGTCTTCCAGCTGTCCTTTTCCATGTGGTTCTCAGGACCTTCACTTTCGAAGGAGGCGATGAAGAGAGCTGAGAGACGAGAAGCCCCGCAGAAGCTATGTCCACACCCGGTCAGTCTGCCTCCCACCTCAGTTATCCCTTCTCAAACTCTCCCTCCCAGGGTGGAGCGAGGCCCGGGAACGAACTCCTAAACCAAGGGGGCAGCGACTTTGGGCCTCGGCTGGTCCACAGGCCTCTGCTGCGTGGGGTTCCTGGCAACCTGCCTGGGGACTCTGAGATGTTTCCTGGTTCTGCAACGCTGGCCCGACCACGTACTGGCTCTCTCAAGTGGCCTCGGGGAGCCTGATCTTTTCTTGTCCTTATCCTTGACCTGCCATCCACCCACGGCCCACCCTCATGCACTCACCCCTGCGAGCTGAGCTTCCCCAGCGTAGCATGGGAATAACAACCCTGGGAGGGCACCCTGCACGAGTCAGGGTGACCCCTACAGTTTGCAGAGGTGGACCTCACCTTCCTCGCTGTAGATGGGAGCCGTCAGCAGGTAACTCTGAATCTTCTTGTCCTTCTCGAAGGGACACTCCACCTGTGTCCATGTCATGAACTCATGGATCTGTCTGGAGATGTCCCAAAATTTCTGAAGGGGCAGAAGACCAACTGGATGTTCATTTGTCACCTGAAGCTTGGAAACCCTGGTTAGGACGGGGGACGTAGGCTCTGGCTTTGGTCGGCTCATCATTTCCCTGGTCCCAGAGAGACTGGACGGTAGCCCTACAAAGCTGACTTCGTAGCCATGGAAGCACTCTGTACAACAACAGAGCCAGCCGGTGTCTCCAAGGCCATTCAGTCCTGCCCTCCACCTGAGCCATCGGGCTGCAGCCAGGCCTGTGCTTCTGCTGTGCAGGAACCCCAAGAAGCCCCTCATTTGTGACTCTAGGCTGAGGCAGGTGTCCCAGCCACACCCAGCACAGCACCACCAACCAGAACACCCCAGGATCTCACTCTAGGGCCCTGTGGCTCCTAGCACTGTAACCAGATCATCCACCCAGAACTGGGGCCACCCTCACACCTTGAGGTCACAGGGCACCCATGACCCACTCTGGAGCCTTCAGTCCTAAAAGGCCCTTCTGCCACAGGGCTACAGCCTGGCAGCTCTCATGGCACAGATGGATTCTGCCTGTCCTAGAGCAAGGCCAGGAAGTCTGCCCTACCCTGTGCTGGGACAGCCTGGCCCCCTCCCCTCAGACCACAAGGGGGCTGAGCTGACCTTGAAGTTAATGTGTCCATTGGGCAGGTGGTTGGTGTGGATTTTGTGCAGGAAGTAGATGTCCTTAACGAAGAGGTTGAACACAGGGATGACGATCTTCTCCCGGCTGCTGTTGGCCATCTGGGATCTCTGTGTGGCCCCCTGCAGGGCTGTGCGGTAGTTGCAGAAGTTGCTGGATGGGTCCATGTGGTGCTGTGGGCAGACAGGAGGATGTGGTGGGCACTGCTCCCCCTCAGAGCTGCTCAGGAGGCCCCTTTGCAGGAAACAGCTCGGGGTGGCCCTGTACCGTCACCAGAAGAGGCCTCCTCTCCAGGAGTGAGCACAGGGGAAGGAAACCCAGAGGCACGTATCTGAGCACTGGGCTGGGGCTTTCTGGGTTTGGGTCCAGACGTCACGGGGAAAGCTGTTCAGAAATCTTGAAGCTCACACACACCTCCCTGCCCTGCTAAGTCTGGGTCTCACCTCCTTCCTTTCAAAACCTTCCTTTGCCCTTGTGCTTTCATGGACACCTCCCAAACCTGACCAGCTCCACAAGACACACTTGCAAAAACTGGATTCTCTGATCAAACACATCTAGTCAAGGCTGTAGACTCGCCTGTCAGCCCCTGGGCACCCCCCAGACGGTCCGGGACCATGGAAGTCGAACGAGGAAAAAGCCAGTCTCTGCTTGGTCGGCACTGCCCAACCTGGGGCTGTCGGCCTGCTTTTGCCAACAAACTCCTTGCTGATCCTTCCCCCGAGCTTTGCTTTAGGCGATGCCAGTTGTGACTCAGGTCCCAAGGGCCGAGGAGAGCATAGGCTACCTGCCTTCTGGGGGCACCGCGGCCAGGTCAGCGAGCACGCCCAACATCAGACAGCACTCGAGGCAGCAGGTCCTCAGCAAGGGGCCAGAGCGTGGTGGGACGCCCAGCCCTCCCCGGGCCGACTCGGGACAAGACGGGGCGCCTACCTCTAAGACGTCGAACTTGGCCGTCTTGACTTTGGACCAGGTTTTCTTCAGCCTCGCCACAGGACTGAGGTTCATGCCAGCTGCAGGGGGCGACAGCTAGGGTCAGGACGGGGGCAGGTGGGCCACACCGTGCTGGAGGGGGAGCCCCGCACACTCACAGATGATGGCCATCATGGAGTTGAAGTTCCCGATGTTGAAGCACTCTCGGGCCACGTCGATGAAGAACTCCAGCATGCGAGTCCGATGCTTCTTCTTCACCACCTGGAGGGCGGCCAGACTGCTCAGCGCGGCCCCCACTGGAGGTCATCCCCTCCCGCACCAGCCCCCGAAGGGCATTGCCCTGGGCCCAGGGAGGGGCCTCCCCAGCAGTGAGCTGCCCTGGGCCCTCAGAGCTGTCAGGCGGGGGGTGGAGGGATTCTCGCAGGCTGCAGAGGCAGGAAATGCAGCCGTGGCATTTTCAATGCTGGGCAGAGGGGCGGGAGAGCAGGCTGAGAGGACCAAGGGAGACCCAGATGAGCTGGCAGGCCATGCTGCCCCCCGATGGGTCTCTTGTAATTTAAGGCATCACTGTTGGGGGTTGGCGCTTCCAAGGCCCTGGCAATAAAAGCTTCCTGTCTCCACCTGCAACGTCCCGTCCCCTGCGGGGTACAGGGGTCAGAGCCCCAGGCGGCACGGTGGGGTCGGGAGGAGACAGGGCCGGCCCTGCTGCTGTGTGCGCCGCGCGGCACTTACCCGGCACACCTCGGTGGCCACCAGCATGCTGAGGCAGTTGAACCAGTTGTCGTAGGCCTCCAGGCTGTAGGTCTTAATCAGGTCCCCTCGGCACTGTGGGGACACAGCAGGTCACAGGGAGCCCGAGGACCCTGCCCGTGGCTGCCGCCCCAGCCCCACCCTCAGAGCCCTCAGAAGGAGCTGTGGCCAGAGGAGGAGGGGGGACAGCTGCTGGACTGGCCCCCTGGGCCCGCCCGGGTCTCCCAGGATGCCCCCACCCGGCCCTGCAGGGCTCCCCAGCAGCATGCAGCACCCTGCGTGGCCGTCCACCGAGGCCTGGGGCAGGCGCTGGGAGGCCAGACCTACGTACGTCAGGTTGTGAGGCCCGACACTCCGGAGGCGCTCAGGCGTCTGGGCGAGGCCCCCACACCCTCCCCCAGCCACCCTGGAGCACGCCGCAGCCCCTCACCCTATGCTTGTCCCGAGAGTCCATGTGGCTGACAATCTGCATCAGGTCCTCAGGGTGGATGCTGCTGACCCTCTCCTGGGTGGAACGGGGAGACAGCCGAGGAGTGACAAGCCTGCCACCCTCAGGCAGGCCCCGCACGCAGCAATGGAGGGCGTGTCGAGAGCAGCAGTCACGACCTCCCTGCAGGCATGCTCCTCAGCCATGGGTTCCTCGATCAGAGCACCCAGACAGTGGGCAGGCCCCCCAGGTGTACCCCAGCGTCTGGAAGGCCCTCCCCTGGGAGGCGACAGCCTCAGCAGTAGCTGCTATGTGCAGGGCCCCTGCCCAGCCTGGGCACAGGCAGGATGAGGGGACGGGGCAGGGAGAGCCATCCCCCCTTGAAACCCTTCACCTCTTCCCGAGCCACTCCTCCATCCTGAGGCCACTGCAGTCCCCATCACCCCAGCCCCTCCCGTTAACATGGGGCTGCCGTGATCCTGGGGACCCAGGTACCAAGAAACCCTCTGCTCAGGTGGACACACAGCCGCCAGAGGCAGCGCTTGGGGCTACCAAGCAGGCTTCCCCTAACACCCCGGTCCGACGGGCAGGGGAAGGCCCTGTGGCGCCATGTTGGGAAGGTGCCGGCGTGAGCGTCAGTGAACACACCCCAGCCCATCCTGGGAAGGGCGCACTGCAGCACTGACCAGCTCGATGTGAGTCAGCTGCTGGGCCAACACCAGGGGGTCACAGCACACGCCCAGGATGTCCTTCTGCGCGGCTGGCGGCTTGGCCTTGAGGATGGGCCCTTTGTCCATGGCCGGTGAGCGGAGCTTCTCACGCAGCTCCTGAAGCTGGCTCCGGGCAGCCAGGGACAGCAGCAGGCTCTGTGTCATTTGGGCGATGGCCTTCTTCACCGTGCCATTCTCCTGGGAGGGGCGGGGGCAGAGAAGGTGCTGGCCTGGGCTGGCAGCAAGACCTGCACCGCGCCGGAGGAACCCATCTCGTCTCCAGGGATGTGTCTAACTTTGAGCCCACATCCCCTAGCCAGACCTGCCATGAGCACTTGGGCCTCTGACAGCAGGGTGGGGCACAGTGTGGGCTCCGCTGAGGGCTGCAGGGGAGGGTGACTCCACAGCCGTCCCGAGGAGAAGGGAGCTGAAGGCCAGGGCTAGGCTTCTGGGTCTGAAAAACATGGCTTTCTGGGTGGCGGCCGGCTGAGCTACTTCTCATGGCCTTTCCACCGTAGGAGGGGCCCACGGTAGGGACAAGGGACTCCAGAAGGGCTTCCTCCAGGGCTAGGAGCCTTCCTTCCCTGGGTGGGAGCAGCCCTGGCCCTGCCCCACTCTCCCTGGGCTTTGAGCCCTCAGGAAGGCAGAGGCGCTGAGCACACGGAGCCCAGGCTCCCACGATGGGGGCCGCCGGCAAGACCAAGTTGTCTGGAGGGCCCGTCTCAACGCTGCAGACCAAGCGGGAGCTGGGAGCTGGGAAAGGCGGACAAGGCCCTCGCTAGGCCCCCACTCCACCCACCCAAAGAGAGGGAGAAGCTGGGGCCTGGGATCACCCGACTCGGGCCACAGGGTCTCCCGCATGCGCAGGATGCCGAGGGCAAGTCTGGCCAGTTGCTGGCCAGCTGAGCGGCCCTCACGGGGCTGAGGGGCAAATGGAGCCACCCAGCAGTCCTCTTGGGAGAGTGACAGCAAAGGGGACCACATACAGAGCTGTCCCTGAAGACCCACCCCCTCCCTCAGACAAGGAACTCTGCCAGGCTCCGAGGAGGACCTCACCTCGTCACACTGTGTGACCCGGTGGGTGATGGCTTTCAGTTCGGCCATGGCCTTCTCGTCCTGGAAGTCGTAGGGGAAGGCCTCTGTCCACTCCTTCAGTAGCTGCACGATCTTGGCTGAGAAGGACTTCAGCCTGGCCTGGGGCAGGGGTCGGGGGTCGGGGGATAAAGCAAGGTCTGACCCTCCAGAGTGGGCGACAAGATGACAAGCGGTACAAGCAGCCCCAGTTCTGCAACACCCTCCGACCCGTTCCCCCACGGGACCTGTGTCCCCTGCCCCGACGCTGGGGGGAGGGCTGCTGGGTAGGGACATCCTCCACCCTGTCCACCTGCGGTTTTGTCATTCCTGCTTTGCTTCACATTCCCCTTAAGCCAGCTCTCTTTTTCACTTAAATTCATTTTCAAAGAACCTGTCCTATCGCTACCATAAATTAGTTTCATTTGCTGTCATTAGAAGTTACCCATAAAAAAGGACACGATGAAAACCAAGGAAAATCATTAACGTTAAGCAAGAGACCCCAGCCACCTTCTCTCAGTAAAAAGCAGGTCGGCAAGTGCTGGGAAGGGCCGCAGACACACCAGGCATCGTCTCCCCAGTTCCCACTGGCCCAGGTCCACACGCACATACAGCCCAAGGAGGGGGTGTGGGATGCCCAGCCGTGCTCTCCCAGCCAGTCCTCTGTGCCCAGCCCCGCACTGGCTCACGTATGCTAAACCATTCCTATGCCCGCCTTGGCTCCTGCCTGGCCCTGACCAGCTCCCCGTGCCCACCTGGCCACCCTGGACCATTCCGGCCCTGACTGCCCTCAGGGCCCAGCTCCTTCATGACCCAACTCCCCACACCTACACCTACCTGCCCCCCTCCACTCACCTCTGCTCCGCTGCCTCCACCCAGCTGACATTCCCCCCAGGTGCCCGCTGCACCCCGCACTCAGCAGGAACTACAGCCCTGCATTCCCTTCTCAGAGGCCCCGCCCTGCCTGTCATCACAGACGAAGGCGGGAGGGCTCACCCCAGGCTCCTCTCAGGCTTCTACTGTCCCCTGCTGACCCTCAGCCGAGAATTTCATCTCCCACTCACCCTGTTCTGGCTTTTCCCCACCCACGCCTTCAGGAGCCTTTCCTGATCCCCGGGCTGCAATGGGTGCCTGTCTCTGTCCCTGCCCAGCACACCCGGGGACACGCCCCTCTGGAGAGGATACTGAAGAGGGTACAGGTGTCACAGGCCTTTGCTGCAAACCTCCAGAGACAGGAGGCCCAGCCTGGTAGAGGGGAAGGTCATCAGGAACAGGCCCTGCCAGTGCCTTGACAGCACGCCCACCACCCCTGCTTCCACACCAGACCCCAGGCCTGCCCCAGGGCCTCAGGGATGAGCTGGGGTTTCTTACCCATCTTGACTGCCCGAAGCCTGACTCAATCAGAAGACATGGCAGTGAAAAACAGCCCTATCTGAGTCTCTGAAAACTCTAGCCTGAGGGTGCTGCCCGCCACCCCCCTTTGGAGGGAGCAGTGACCCAGGCTGCGTCTCCACCAGCTGGAGCCGGACTCTCCCTTCCGGAGTGCCTGGCCCTGAGCAGGAGAGCCGGCAGGGCTGTCTGCTGTGGCCCTTCCCCGGGAGTGGGTGTGAGCACCCGCCAGCGGCAGTTCCATCCAGCGCCCTGGGAGGTGGGCGCCCCTGCAGACCCCCGGGAGGCCTGCTTCAGGGACGTCAGGAGGCCAGACAAGCAGACCTGCCCCCAGCAGGGAGGGGCCCAAGCCGGGCTCGGCCGGGCCCTGTCCTGAGCAGCATTCTCTCCCAAGCGTGAGCGAGCGGGCAAGCCAGGGGCACAGAGACGGGCAGCAGCCCGGGGGCTCGTCTTTACCTTATCAGATCCGGCCTCCAGCTGCTGCCTCTGCTCCAGGCAGATCTGCCCCACGCGGGCCAGCAGGTCATGAGGGGGTATGAAGACCCGGGAGCTCAGGAGAAACGTGAAGATATACGTCCTCTGAGGGAAAGAGACAGAGGGTGAAGAGTGAGTCGGGCCCGGCGTGGCCCCCAGGTATAGCCGCGGCCTGCTCCTCCACCTGGTCCCTGCCTCCCGGGCCCAGCGTCACCTCCTGCGTGGTTTACCTCACCTCGAATGCCCTTCCTCCACTCTCGCTGCTCCCAAATCCTGCCCACCGTGCAAGGCACAGATCAAACCTCACTTCGCAGCAGCCCTCAGAGGCGTCCCCGACAAGCTCGGTTCCAGTGGTCTTACTCGGCTGGGATGCTCCCCTACCCCACGCCGGGAGCTAAACCCGGACCTGGATGTTGGCGGTATCTCTGGGCCTGTGTGGGCCTGTGGCCTGGCCCACGGTGCTCCCCTGGCCAGGCGTCCAGCCTGCTCTGGGCCAGATCCTCACTGCTCAGTGGGGCAGGGCCTGGCTGGGGGCGGTGGGGGCCTCCTTGGCCCCAGGACCCCACATCAGAAGCTGCTGCAGGCCGCTGTGCGGTCACCAGCCAGCTGTGGGCCCTGTCCCCACCTGCCACACCAGGGCCCCCCAGTCCCAAGGCCGCATGTCCTTGTCCCCTGGCCGCGGTGCAGGCTGAGGGGTGCACCTGGTCCGGGCTGAACGGCGGCAGGGAGCAGAGCCAAGGGCTCTCGGAAGCTTTTGGCTGACGTGGGGTTTAGCCCCTGTCTGCAGACAGGGCGGACTCTGGGGTGGGGAGGCTGCTTGGGGTCTCCCGGGGACTCAACTCAGTGATCTACTGCCACATGGCTTGCTGCAGGCAGGGGGCCCAGGACCCTCGGACCCTCGGCCTCCACTCCAGGTCCAAAGGAGCAGGTCTTCCGTGCTCCAGCCTAACGCAGCCTCCCAGATCGGGACTCGGCCCTCAGGCCCTCCCTGCCCCGATGCAGCCCTCAGAGGCCGCTGGGGAGGCTCTCCCTGGAGCAGCAGGGTGTCCCTGGGCTGTGCAGCACGGGTGCTCCAGGGGCCCGGCCTCTCAGTGGTGGGACCTCCAGGGCCCCTCCTGAGCAGAAGGCTCAGAGCGTGAAGGAAGGCCGCAGCTATTACACCTCGGAGCTCTCAGCCAGGGGCAGAGGAGAGCCCAAGGCAGGAGCTGCGCGGCTCCCGGGAGGAGCAGGGAGACAGACGGAGCGCCGTGTCCCCAGCCACCCACGTCTGCAGGGCACGGGCCGTGAGGGAAAGGCGGGGAGCCCGGGTGCTCGGCAGCCGGGCTGATGCCTAGCTGGACCCCCGTTCGACCTCCGCCACCCCTTGGCTCTCTCCTGGGAAGCAGGCTGGGACCCCAGGGCACAGTATTCTGGGGACAACACTGGGTGAGCTGGCTGAGGCTCCCCGGGGACAGGCCTGAAGGAGGGGAGGCCCCTCCCCCCCACCACACAAGGCCACTGTTGCACAGACCAGCACTGGGGTTGGAGGTCCCAGCCCCTGGGGGGCCGCGGCCCTGCTCCGGATGTCTTCAGGGCCTGGGGTCCCCTCTCCCTGGCTCTGCCGCCTGGCCCTCGGCTGCCACATCGGCACCACCAGCCCCAGCCAGGCCCTGAGAGGACTTCCGGGGTGGACGGAAGGACAGACAGGGGAGTGGACAGAGCCCCAGGAGGGAGGGAGGAGGCCTGACATGTCGGGGGGGCGGCCTGGAGCCCCGGAAACCCAACTGGTGGGCAGAGGGGGCAATTCCTCCCCACCCTCCCTCGCAGCCCTGTCTGTCGCCCAGAGGCCATGCGCAGGGCCCTGCCCTCAGGAGGGAGGGGGCACCCAGAGGGGCAGCTTGGCTCTCGAAAGGGAGCAGGTAACAGCCCCACTGCCACTACGAGACGTCATCTACTGGAGGCGGAAGGGAAGACACACGTGACAAGGGAACTCCTTCTCACTCTTCCGAGAACGCGCCAATGTCACCTTGAGATGAAGAGGCAGGATTCAGGTTGGCAAAGGCCCGTCCTGCCCACACACGCATGTGCCCAGGAGGGCGCGGAGGGGCCGACCTTCATTCTGAGCCACTGCAGTTCATGCACAAAACAAACTTCCCAGCTCAGAGACGGGACACTGATGGGTGGACCCTCACCAGGACTCTGAAGCCCTGGCCTTGCCCCTTAGACCCCTCTTGCTCCTCCAGGGCCACCTCCTACCTGCCTGGGGACAGCAGGGACGTCACTGCCGGTTCCCCTCTCCTAGGCTGGGGGCCAGGGTGGGAGGGAGCAGGAAAGCACAGGAGGTAGGGCCGGGGCTCCCTGCTGCCCTGCGCCTCCCCCTGCTGCTCCGTCCAGCTCTGACTAATGGGGGACCTCCCTCTCCATCCCAGCAGCAGCCTCCCTGGGAACCCAGGTCGATCCCACCAGTCACCGGGCACTCACATCGGGGTAATAGTCCACTGTGGGGACCAAGTGCTCCATCAGGGCCTCCAGGGACCCGGAGATGAGACGTCCGTCTTGGAAGACAAGGTCCCCGGAGCTGCCGGCCCCACCTCCTCGCTCCCCCATGCCGGGCTGCACCTGTCCACTACAGCTGGGCCCGAGGATGCTGGAGAAGACCACGGACGTCTGGGGCATAGTTTCCTGGGAGAAAAGAATGAGGCCGTGAGGCATCAAAGGCACCTCCGCCAGGCCCTCCTCCCAAGCCGCCTGCAGCCTGCGTGCGGGTGCAGAGCCTGAGCCCCGGCAGGGCCGGGAGGGGGGTCATTAGATGTCAGCACAGGTGGGCGGGCAGGCTCCTCAGTGGCCCCGAAGCCGCTGATCAATGTGTCTGATAAATGTTTCTTCAGCACCTGCTCTGTGCATACCAGGCCTCATTCCAGGCATCTGGACACACAAGGCCCTGCCTCCTGGGGTTCCATCCCAGTGGGAAAAGAGAAACTATGGAGAAAAACAGCACCAGGAGAATACTGAGTGTGCGGGGGGTGATCAAGGCGGCCTCAGGGAGGGGCCCTGAGACAGACTGATGCTGTTAGCTGTGCAGCTTCCCGGGATAAGAGAGGGAGGTTCGAGGCAAAAAGGACAGCAGGTGCCAAGGTCCTGAGGTCAGTGTAGGGGAAGGTGATCAGCAGGGGAGTGGTCTGGCCAGACCATGCACACCTGGGGGCCCAGGGTGCCGGACAAAGGAGTGACCTGACTCAGGGTGAAGGTCACCGTGGCCGCCGTGTGGGAGACCCAGCAAGGGAGAGATCTAAAAACCAATCAGTGGGTTTTGCCATGACAAAACCCTGGGAGACATTGCTCAGGTCAGGTGATGGCAGAGGAGGAGGGGCGGAGGGTCAACTCTGGACGCTGTGGAGAACAGTCTTCCTTCCGCCTGAGTGACTGACCAGCACGGGGAAGGGCTTTGAGGGTGGGATTTGGGGAAAGACCTGGAACTTGCTTTTGCACACGTGGATTTGAAATGCCTATTAGACACAGATGCTGGGCAGCAGTCTGGGGGCTCAGTGTGACGGGGCCTGAGGGTCCCCACCTCACACTGCAGCCAGGCTTTGCTGCAGGCTCTCGTGAGGCCCGGGAGGGTCTGCAGCCCTCTGGGCCTCAGTTTCCTCACTGCCCGGGGCAGCTGGCCGCGTCTGGAGGAGGCTCTGTGGCATCAGCTTGACGCACACCTGCCAGCCCGAGGCCTCGGAAGCTAGTGCTGTGGGCGCACTGCCCCTCCTGCTGGCCAGCGGTGGCCTGCACCATCTGCTGGGCTAGTCCCACCCTTGGAGGGCAGGGAGGCTGAAGTCCGGGGGGAGGAGCTGGCCCTTCCTGCCTTGGTGGGGACCGTGGCCAGGTGTCACCCTCTCTGGTCACTGGCAGGCAGGCGCCGCTGCCCCACCCCTAGCTCCCCAGGCCGCCGCGCCGGCCTCCCTCTCCGGGCCGGGGCTGCTCCCCACGCCTCAGGGGGCAGAAAGAGCCCCCAGCTCTGAGCTTGCCATTGATGACACCTCCAACCAGCCCTGGCCTGCTCTCTTGCCCGGACCAGTGTTGGCCTCTGAGCCCTTCTGGCCTCAGTCTCCCCACTGGGCGGAGCAAACAGCAGCCATGAGCATTTTACTGCCATGAGGGGCCCCTCCAAGGGCTTTACAAGGAGAGCCAACTCCCACCCCAGCACATCAGCTGAGCCTCACACCAGGGCAAAAGGGGCCCGGCCCAAGACACTGGTTTCTCTGCCAAACGCCTGGAGGTCACCTTTGGATTCTCAGAAAATCCTCTGCAAGGAGAGCAAGCGTTCAAGGGAAGTCCCCGGGGACAGGCCTGGATTGCAACATCTGTGGCCCCCAGGCTCCGTGCTGCCCTCGTGTCAGGTTGGGTTCAGATTCACAGAACACTCCCCTCAACCCACATTAGAATGCACAGTCTCAGGCCCCACCGTGTCAGAACCCTGGGGTGGGTCCTCTTTGTCGCTCAAGTCAAAGAACCACTGACTTGAGCAAACCCTTCACTTTTCACATAGTGCAACAGACTCAGCAAGAAGGAACTCAACCGAGGAAATCCTAGGATTTCCAAGTCCAGCCCGGGTGTCACCACCCCTAGGAAGCCCCCTGGGTTAATCGCTAGACTGCTAACCCACGAGGCCAGAAGTGGCTGATTACCTGCCTTCACGTCTTCCTGTCTGGCTGGAACCCGCCCCATGGCCGTGCTCAGTAGCCTTTTGTGGGAGGAAATAAGGAAGGTGGGCTCCCTGGGCACCTCAGCACTGGCAGCTGCTCTGCTGTGACGTCACTGGGACCCGAGGGGACCCGACCCCCAGCACTTCAGCTGAGGGCCATGCGCTGCGGGGCGACTTTCCTGAGATCACACAGTTCTGGGTTCAAAAGGTGACCCAAGAGTGGTAACCTTGGCCAGTTGGACATCCTGACCCCAAGCTTCTTGGTCATCAGAAATGGCATTTTCAGAGCCTCTGGCCTCTCCCCTCGTGGAGAGAGCGGGCTGCTCTGGTCGGAGGGTGCTACGGGGGGAGCACACTGACCCCCCACTAACTCACAGAGCCCCTACCAGATCCTCCACAGGGCAAGGCCGCCTGCAGGGACACCTGCCCCAGGGCTAGCCAGTGGGGAGCCAGCCTGGGGACTCAGCCCCCCAGCTCTGCAGCCCCCTGTGGGGGAACAGGTGAGCCTAGCAGGAAGCCAGGGGGCTGAGCTCTACACTGGGCACCGGCCCACAGCTCCCTAGGGAGCCTCAGACGGCACTCACTGTCCCCCTCGACAGGGGAGGGGCGTGCGCTCAGGGTAGTCACCTACCCCGGGGGTGGGGCCCCAGTCCGTGTGTCCTGCACGGCCACTGGGCGGCACATCCCTCATCACGCTGCTCCTCCCCCAGGGCTCCCCACCCGTGGGGTGTCTCGGTCCTCCAGAGACTGCGTCCCGCCTACACCATGCCCGTGCACCACCCAGGAGGCCACGGGAAGGAAGGGGCAGCCACGTGAGGCCCATCCCTTCAGCTTGGGGCAGTGACCCCTCTGACAGCAGCTGGGCCAAGGACCCCAGCCCTGGACCCCCAGCTGCACAAGGTCCCGCACCAGTCACTTCTCAAGGACATAAACAGATGTGGACGTGACGGGTAAACAGAGGCACAGAAAGGCCACACTCATTACAGACTTTACTGCCAGGAAGCAGAGGGGGGAAGAGACTTTCGCTTTCCGTTCTACACATTTGTCAGCTATTTGGTAACTTTTCTAAATGGCGGATCTGTTTTGTCATATTCTAAATAACTTTGTTTTTTAGTGCAAAGAAGCTGAGTTTTGAAATCAGCTCTTTTTATAAAGGCGTAATAAAGAGGCTGCAACCCCAGAGCTGGGTCTGCACACAGAGGCATGGCCACCACCTAGCGGGCCGTAATGTGAGGCTGGGCTTTGAGGCGGAGGCCCAAAACCCCCTCGGGGAATGGACAGAGTCCCCAGGGGCTGTGCAGAACCACCCAGCCTCTCCCCTACCCTGGGACTCTGCCTGGGGCCAGGTCTCTCTGACCACGTCTCTCCCTGCTCCTCTGTACACTGAGCCCTGTGGATCCTGGGGACCTCCCCCACAGAGGCCCTTCCCTTCCCACCCAGTCCCTAGCAGAGCCCACCCCCACCAGGCCATGAGCACCTTGGGGAGGGTTTCCAGGCTCAGTGCCAAGTGGGAGGAGACAGGTTCCCCAAGTGGGTCTTCCTGGACAGGAATTTAGAGCCCCCTTGGGTTCGAGTCCCAGCCCTGCAACGGGCCAACTCCTTGTTCCTAGACAAGTCCAACCAACCTCAATTTCCTCAGCTGTCAAGTGGGGACGATGGCAGGACTACCCATTAAGACCTCTGCTTGGCGTCTCTGCTGGCCACCCCACCCCACTCTGTGGTCCCTTCTGCTCTTGCACGTGGGGTCCTCCTCTCCTGTCCCAGCAAGAGCAGGGACTGAGGCTTCTGGCCACACACCTGTGTGTCCATCACCCCCAGCTGGACCCTTTCTCAAGGAAGGGCCACTCAGAGCAGAGGACCCAGGAAATCCGGGCTCCTGTCCTGGGAGGGAGCACATGGCCAGAGCAATCAGAGTCAGAAATGCAGCAGCTACCAGGAGGGGCTTCCGCTAGAGCAGGCCCCTGTGTCCCGGTCACTCACCGCCTCTGCCCCCTCCCGCCTGGGCGGGCCACCTGTGCTCCGGGGCAGCCTCAGGAGCAGACACTGGTGGGTGACCCACATGCAGAGGTGGGGCTGAAGTCACAGCTGAGCCCCAGGGGCCATGCAACGAAGGAAGAAGAGCTGAAATCTCTCCTCGCGGCTGTGTGAAGCACAGATTTATACCCCTGTGACCGGCTTTGTAAACTTAGAGCTGCAGAACATCCCAACAATGAGTGCTCCCACCGCTGAGATGGGTCTAGTTTTAGCAGCTGTGGACTTTGTGGGCACATACACACAGGGGTTAGGCCAGGCCAGAGTCTGAGCTGCCCCCATAGCGCCCACAGAGGGGTCAGATGCATGATTACTGCAGTCCTGGGACATGTCTTCAGTGGATCTACGCTGGTGGCCTGGTGAAAACAATACCTGAGAGACACCAGGGCCAACTGCAGGCATATCCACGGTTAAGGTGGGGCTGAAAGCAGTACCAACAACAGTGTAATTTGTGAGCCCGCACAACAGGTGAAAGGTGACACAACAGAGCACACTCACAGGTGAACATCTCCAGAGAAGGAATACTCAGTGGCTTCTCTCCCAGTGGGAGTGCTCCAATCCTGCCTACCTTGCACTGCAGATCAGAAACACAGCTAAGAAACAGATCTGGGGGCCTCTACAACAACAACCAGGGAGCAGACTCCACCCCTGACATGGCGGTGACAATCACAGACCAAAGGGGAGGCCCCGCTCAATACCCAGTGCAGGCTCTGGTCACAACACCAGTCAAACCTCCTATAAAGGGGATAACGGCCAGCATACACTGAGGAAAGAGGTGGCAGACACCCATACTGAAAACAGCCCTTGCACTAAAAAATATTAAAATCACACAGGCTATATAGGGACATAAAAATAGCCCTCCAAGACAGTCTGAGGGTCTGGCATTGGGAGGAAGAACCCCCAGAGCTCTCAGCCCTGAAGGTCAGCGGGGCTTGAGAGCAGGAGCTCCATAGGGCTGGGGGAAACACTCTTGGAGTGTTTGCATACAAGAGTGCACTGGGACCCAGCACAAAACAGTACCTCCACAGGAACCTGGGCTAGACCTACCTAGAGATCTTGGAGGGTCTCCTGGGGAGGCAGGGGTTGGCTGTAGATCACTGTGGGGGACAAGGACACTTGTGGGGGAAGGATCAATATTCCCCAAGGAATACTGATCAGCGTGAGCTCTCCTGGAGGTCCCCCTTTTGGCACCAAGACCCGGCCCCACCCAACAGCCTGCAGGATCCAGTGCTGGGAAGCCTCAGGCCAAACAACCAGCACATAGGAACACACCCCACCCATCAGCAGACAGGCTGCCTAAAGTCCTACTGAGCTCACAGCCACCTCAAAACACACCACTTGGCACAGCCCTGCCCACCAGAGGGACAAGACCCAGCTCCACCCACCAGAGGGTAGGCACCAGTCCCTCCCACCAGGAAGCCTGCATAAGCCCCTGGACCAACCTCACCCACCAGGGTGCAGACACCAGAAGCAAGAGGAACTGTGATCCTGCAGCCTGTGGAAAGGAGACCACAAACACAGAAAGTTAGACAAAATGAGACAACAGAGAAATATGATGCAGATGAAGGAACAAGATAGAAAACCCACAAGGACAACTAAATGAAGA
Organism: Mesoplodon densirostris; assembly: GCF_025265405.1. Lineage (NCBI taxonomy): Eukaryota > Metazoa > Chordata > Mammalia > Artiodactyla > Ziphiidae > Mesoplodon > Mesoplodon densirostris. The sequence continues at coordinate 118,511,239 of NC_082661.1, forward strand.
GGAGACAGGCAATCTACCTGAAAAATAATTCAAAATAATGATAGTAAAAATGATCCAAAACCTTGGAAAAAGAATGGAGGCACAAACCGAGAAATGTTTAACAAAGAGAAGATTTAAAGAACAACAATAGGGCTCCCTGGTGGTGCAGTGGTTGAGAGTCCGCCTGCCGATGCAAGGGACACGGGTTCGTGCCCCAGTCTGGGAAGATCCCACATGCCATGGAGCGGCTGGGTCCGTGAGCCATAGACGCTGATCCTGCGCGTCCGGAGCCTGTGCTCTGCAACGGGAGAGACCATAGCAGTGAGGGGCCCGCATACCGCAAAAAAAAAAAAAAAAAAAAAGAACAACAATTAAAAAAAAAGAGAGATAAACACCACAATAACTGAAGTGAAAAATACACAAGAAGGAATCAATAGCAGAATAACAGAGGCAGAAGAATGGATAAGTGAGTTGGAAGACAGAGTGGTGGAAATCACTGCCATGGAAAAGAAAAAAGAAGGAAAAGAAATCAGGACAGTCAGGGACTTCCCTCGTGGTCCAGTGGTTAAGACTCCACGCTCCCAATGTGGGGGCCTGGGTTCAATCCCTAGTCAGGGAACTAGATCCCACATGCATGCCACAACTAAGAGCCCACATGCTGTAACTAAAGATCTCACAGGCTCCCCTGGTGGCGCAGTGGCTGAGAGTCTGCCTGCCGATGCAGGGGGCACAGGTTCGTGCCCCGGTCCAGGAAGATCCCACATGCCGCGGAGCGGCTAGGCCCGTGAGCCATGGCCGCTGGGCCTGCGCGTCCAGAGCCTGTGCTCCGCAACGGGAGAGGCCACAGCAGTGAGAGGCCCGCGTATAGCAAAAAATAAAAATAAAAAAAAATAAAGATCTCACATGCCGCAACTAAAAAAGATACCGCATGCTGCAACTAAAGATCCCAAATGCCGCAACTGAAGACCCCACATGCAGGACTTCCCCGGTGGCGCAGTGGTTAAGAATCCACCTGCCAACGCAGGGGACATGGGTTCGAGCCCTCGTCCAGGAAGACCCCACATGCTGCAGAGCAACTAAGCCCGTGTGCCACAACTACTGAGGCTGTGCTCTATAGCCCATGAGCCACAACTACTGAGGCTGTGTGCCACAACTACTGAAGCCCATGCGCGTAGAGCCCGTGCTCCGCAACTAGAGAAGCCACCACAATGAGAAGCCCACGTACCGCAACGAAGAGTAACCCCTGCTCGCTGAAACTAGAGAAAGCCCGTGTACAGCAACGAAGACCCAACACAGCCAAATAAATAATTAATTCATTAAAAAAAAAAAGATCTCACATGCCACAACTAAAGATCCCACATGACACAACTAAAAAACCCCACATGCACAACTAAGACCTGGTGCAGCCAAATAAATAAATGAATATTAAAAAAAGAAAAAAGAAATGAGAACAGTCTCAGAGACCTCTGGGACAACATTAAGCACACCAACATTTGCATTAGATGGATCCCAGAAGAAGAAGAGAAAGAGAAAGGGCCTGAGAAGATTTCAAATAGAAATCTCTTCTATTTGAAGAGATTATACCCAAAAACTTCCCTAACATGGGAAAGGAAAGAAGTCACCCAAGCCCAGGAGGTGCAGAGAGTCCCATCCAGGATACAATCAAAGAGGAGGCCGAAACACATATTAATCAAACTGACAAAAATTAAATACAAAGAAAAAATATTAAAAGCAACAAGGGAAAAGCAACAAACAACATACAAGGGAATCCCCATAAGGTTATCAGCTGATTTTTCAGCAGAAACTCTGCAGGCCAGAGGGAATGGCATGATATATTTAAAGTGATGAAAGGGGAAAAACCTACAACCAAGAATACTCTATCCAGGAGGGCTCTCATTCAGATGCGACAGAGAAATAAAAAGCTTTACAGACAAGCAAAATCTAAGAGAATTCGGTGCCACCAAACAGCTTTACAACAAACGGTAAAGGAAGTTCTCTAGGCAGGAAATGCAAACCAAAAAACTACAATAGATACACACACAAAAAAGAAAAAGCAACCAAACACAACACTAAAGATAGTCATCAAATCACAAGAGAAAAAAAGAGGAAGGGTAGAAAAAAGACCTACAAAAACAAATCCAAAACAAGAAAATGGCAATAGGAACATACATATCAATAATCACCTAAATGTAAATGGATTAAATGCTCCAATCAAAAAACACTGGGTGGGGCTTCCCTGGTGGTGCAGTGGTTGAGAGTCCGCCTGCCGATGTAGGGGACACGAGTTCGTGCCCCGGTCCAGGAAGATCCCACATGCCGTGGAGCGGCTAGGCCAGTGAGCCATGGCCACTGAGCCTGCACGTCCGGAGACTGTGCACCACAACGAGAGGGGCCACAACAGTGAGAGGCCCACATACCGCAAAAAAAAAAAAAAAAAAAACCACTGGGTGAATGGATACAAAAACAAGACCCATATATATGCTGTCTACAAGAGACCCACTTCAGACCTAGGGACACATAACAGACTGAAAGTGAGGGGATGGAAAAAGATATTCCATGCAACTGGAAGTCAAAAGAAAGCTGGAGTAAAAATACACATTATCAGACAAAATAGACTTTAAAATAAAGACTGTTACAAGAGACAAGGAAGGACACTACACATTGATCAAGGGATCAATCCAAGAAGATGATATAACAACTGTAAATATATATGCACCCAACACAGGAGCACCTCAATACATAAGGCAAATGCTAACAGCCATAAAAGGGGAAATCAACAGTAACACAGTAATAGTGAGGGACGTTCACACCCTGCTTACACCAATTGACAGATCATCCAAACAGAAAATGATAAGGAAATATAAGCCTTAAATGACATATTAGACCAGACGGATTTAACTGATATTTATAGGGCATTCCATCCAAAAGCAGCAGAATAAACTTTCTTCTCAAGTGCACATGGAACATCCTCCAGGATAGATTACATCTTGGGCCACAAATCAAGCCTTGGTAAATCTAAGAAAACTAAAATCATATCAAGTATATTTTCTGACCACAACACTATGAGATTAGAAATAAATTACAGGGAAAAAACAAACACATGGAGGCTAAATAATATGTTACTGAACAACCAATGGATCACTGAAGAAATCAAAGAGGAAATCAAATAATACCTAGAGACAAATGACAACAAAAACACAACGATCCAAAACCTATGGGACACGCCAAAAGCAGTTCTAAAAGGGAAGTTTATAGCAATACAATCTTACCTCAGGAAATAAGAAAAATCTCAAATAAACAACCTAAACTTATACCTAAAGCAACTAGAGAAAGAAGAACAAACAAAACCCAAAGTTAGTAGAAGGAAAGAAATCATAAAGAGCTGAGCAGAAATAAATGAAACAGAGACGAAGAAAACAACAGAAAATATCAATGAAACTAAAAGCTGGTTCTGTGAAAAGGTAAACAAATGGATAAACCTTTATCCAGACTCATCAAGAAAAGAAGGGAGAGGGCTCAAATCAATAAAATTAGAAATGAAAAAGAGAAGTTACAATGGACACGACAGAAATACAAAGGATCAGAAGAGACTACTATGAGCAACTCTACACCAATAAAATGGACAACCTAGAAAATATGGACAAATTTTTAGAAAGGTACAACCTTCCAAGACTGAACCAGGAAGAAACAGAAAATATGAACAGACCAATCACAAGTACTAAAATTGAAAAAGTGATTTAAAAACTTCCATCAAAGCCCAGGACCAGATGGCTTCAAAGGTGAATTCTATCAAACATTTACAGAAGAGTTAACACCTATCCTTCTGAAACTCTTCCAAAAAACTGCAGAGGAAGGAACACTCCCATGCTCATTCTACGAGGCTACTATCACCCTGATACCAAAACCAGACAAAGATAGCACAAGAAAAGAAAATTACAGGCCAATATCACTGATGAACATAGACACAAAAATCCTCAACAAAATACTAGCAAACAGAATCCAACAACACATTAAAAGGATCATACACGGGCCTCCCTGGTGGCGCAAGTGGTTGAGAGTCCGCCTGCCGATGCAGGGGATACGGGTTCGTGCCCCGGTCTGGGAGGATCCCATATGCCGCGGAGCGGCTGGGCCCGTGAGCCATGGCCGCTGAGCCTGCGCGTCCGGAGCCTGTGCTCCGCAACGGGGGAGGCCACAACAGTGAGAGGCCCGCATACCGCAAAAAAAAAAAAAAAAAAAAAAGGATCATACACCATGATCAAGTGGGGTTTATCCCAGGGATGCAAGAATTCTTCAATATATGCAAATCAATCAATGTGATACACCATATTAACAAATTGAAGGATAAAAACCATCTGATCATCTCAATAGATGCAGAGAAAGCTTTTGACAAAATTCAACCCCCACTTATCATAAAAGCTCTCCAGAAAGTGGGCACAGAGGGAACCTACCTCAACATAATAAATGCCATATATGACAAACCCACAGCCAACATCATTCTCAACAGTGAAAAACTGAAAGCATCTCCTCTAAGATCAGGAACAAGACAAGGATGTCCACTCCCAGCACTTTTATTCAACATAGTTTTGGAAGTTCTAGCCATGGCAATCAGAGAAAAAAAAGAAATAAAAGGAATCCAAATTGGGAAAGAAGTAAAGCTGTCACTGTTTGCAGATGACATGATACTATACATAGAAAATCCTAAAGATGCTACCAGAAAACTACTAGAGCTCATTAATGAATTTGGTAAAGTTGCAAGATGCAAAATTAATACACAGAAATCTCTTGCATTCCTATACACTAACAATGAAAGATCAGAAAGAGATATTAAGGAAACAATCCCATTTACCATCACATCAAAAAGAATAAAATATCTAGGAATAAACCTACCTAAGGAGGCAAAAGACCTGTACTCAGAAAACTGTAAGACGCTGATGAAAGAAGTCAAAGATGACACAAACAGATGGAGAGATATACCATGTTCTTGGATTGGAAGAATCAATATTGTGAAAATGACTATACTACCCAAAGCAATTTACAGATGCAATGCCATCCCTATCAAATTACCAATGGCATTTTTCACAGAATTAGAACAAAAAATTTCACAATTTGTATGGAAACACAAAAGACCCCGAATAGCCAAAGCAATCCTGAGAAAGAAAAATGGAGCTGGACGAATTAGGCTCCCTGACTTCCAACTATACTACAAAGCTACAGTAATCAAAACAAAAACAGAAATACAGATCAATGGAACAGGATAGAAAGTCCAGAGATAAACCCACACACCTATGGTCAACTAATCTATGACAAAGGAGGCAAGAATATACAATGGAGAAAAGACAGTCTCTTCAGTAAGTGGTGCTGGGAGAACTGTATAGTACGTGTAAACAAATGAAATTATAACATTCTCTAACACAAAACACAAAAACAAACTCAAAATGGATCAAACACCTAAAATGTAAGACTCTCTGACATAAATCGCAGCAAGACCTTTTTGGATCTACCTCCTAGAGTAATGAAAATAAAAACAAAAATAAATAATGGGACCTAATTAAACTTAAAAGCTTTTGCACAGCAAAGGAAACCATAAACAAAATGAAAAGACAACCCACAGAACGGGAGAAAATATCTGCAAACAAAGCAACCAACAAGGCATTAATCTCCAAAGTATACAAACAGCTCATGCAGCTCAATATCAAACAACCCAATCAAAAAATGGGCAGGGCTTCCCTGGTGGCGCAGTGGTTGAGAGTCCGCCTGCCGATGCAGGGGACACGGGTTCGTGCCCCGATCCCGGAAGATCCCACATGCCGCGGAGCGGCTGGGCCCGCGAGCCATGGCCGCGGAGCCGGTGTGTCCGGAGCCTGTGCTCCGCAACGGGAGAGGCCACAGCAGTGAGAGGCCCGCGTACAGCAAAAAAAAAAAAAAAAAAAAAAAAAAAAAATGGGCAGAAGATCTAAATAGACATTTCTCCAAAGAAGACATACAGATGGCCAAAAAGCACATGAAAAGATGCTCAATATCACTAATTATTAGAGAAATAGAAATCAACAATGAAGTATTGCTTCTTACTGGTCAGAATGGCCATCATCAAAAAATCTACAAACAATAAATGCTTGATAGGGTGTGGAGAAAAGGGAACCCTCCTGCACTGTTGGTGGGAATGTAAATTGGTACAGCCACTATGGAGAACAGTATGGAGGTTCCTTAAAAAACTAAATGTAGAACTACCATATAATCTAGCAATCCCACTCCTGGGCATATATCTGGAGAAAACCATAATTCAAAAAGATACATGTACCCCAATGTTCATTGCAGCACTACTTACAAGAGCCAAGACATGGAAGTCCATCAACAGAGGAGTGGATAAAGAAGATGTGGTACATATACACAATGGAATATTACTCAGCCATAAAAAAGAACAAAATAATGCCATTTGCAGCAACATGGATGGACCTAGAGATTGGCATACTGAGTGAAGTCAGACAGTGAAAGACAAATATATTGCTAATATGTGGAATCTTAAAAAAATGGTACAAATGAACTTACTTACAAAACAGAAATCGAGTCACAGATGTAGAAAACAAACTTATGGTTATCGGTGGGGGACGGGGGAGGGATAAACTGGGAGACTGGGATTGACACATACAGACTGCTATATATAAAATAGGTAACTAACAAGGACCTACTGTATGGCACAGGGAACTCTATCACTACTCTGTAATGACCTATATGTGAAAACAATCTAAAAAAGAGTGGATATATGTATAACTGATTCACTTTGTTGTGCACCTGAAACTAACACAACATGGTAAATCAACTATACTCCAATAAAAATTGTTTTAAAAAAATGAAATACAGGAGCTAAGACTCTAAGTACTTCACGGGCCAGCAGTGACAGTAATGCTAGAGCTGAATCATCTCATTAATCCTCACAATAACCCCACGAGAGAAACCCTTACTCTCTGCATGCTGCAGATGACGACAAGGCACAGAGAGGCCAAGTAACTGCCCCAGGTCACAAAGCAGATCATCAGAGGAAGGGGATGCAATGAGGGCTTCAGAGCTGCCACTGACAAGTTTTACGATAAACCTTCAGTAGGTGACGATGAAGGCTTAGAGACGTTGGAAGAAGACACAGAAGAAAGTTCAAGATCGCGGAGATTGCAGCAGGGCCAGGACGGAAACAAAGGCAGTCAGGCAGGTCTGAGTTCGACCCTGGCTCAGCCACTTGTGGCTTTATCAGGATCCTCAACCTCTTGGAGCCATAATTTCCTCATCTGTAAAATGGGCACAGGGAGCACTAATTCAGAGGTTTGCTGGGAGGAATGAATGCACTCACTTGGGTAAAGCACTGCACACTAGACATGGTAGCACCTCCCAACTGAGGTGCTGACTCCCACAGGTGTGCCTGCTCAGAGCCCCACACAGGCCATTCCAGACACATAGGCCCCCAAGGTTCCTAGGGAGTCAGACCCTGCGGGGACGCCCTAAAGCAAATGCAGTGCTGGAGCCGCAGCATCAGCATCACCAGGAACTTGTCGGTAGCGCCAGCGCACCTTCCCCTGAGTCAGAACTCAGCCTGCTCTGGAGTTTCAGACCCTCTCCTATATAGAGCTTCGCTGGCCCCTCTGTGGCCCAACTAGCAGTGCCATCACCTGGTCGATCACTGAAACGCAGGACCTCGAGTCCGAGCCCAGGCCTGCTGGGTCACGTCCTCACCTTTCCTGGACGTGCTTATCCCTTGGAGAGTTTCATCCTCCAGGTGACGAGAGCAGCTTCACCTAGGTCAGTGCCTCTGGCTGTGGCTGCACAACAGAATCACCTGGGGAGTTTCAGACATCGGTGGAGAGCTCTGGAAGCCTCCAGAAGCCAGCCCGAGGGAGGGGGAAGATGAGGCTGGGGTGAGCCCGAGGATGGAGCCCCCAAGGACCCACACCACTGCCCGAGGTCAGCTGGCGCTGGCCTGGACAAGGCAGCAGCCCTTTTGGGGGCGGTGGGGGGCGGACTTGCACCCAGCCTGCCCCCTCTGATTTCTTACAGCTGCGCCTCTGTTCCCACAGGAGGAAGGCCAGCACCTTATAATTATAGATGCAGTTGACTCACAGCCAGGCGGGTGAAAGTGATTCACCGGCTCCTAGAAGCCAGGCCCTGCAAGTTCCCACCTTTCCCACCTCACGCGCAGGCCCTGGTGGGCGTGAGGGCATCCCAGGCGCAGGGGGGAAAGGGGCGCTCCTGCCAGCTCGGAAGAGAGCTAGCTCTGAATTCAGTGTCAGCGCTTGCCCGTCTCTTCCCTGGGTTTACTTGGCTTTCTGGGGGCACCATGGAGGAAGAGGGTCCTCCCTGCATCTGGGCCCAGGGTCCCCATGGCCAAGCCTCGAAGGGTGCCGGGGTGCCAGGCGAGAAGGCTACAGCCACTGCCCCTGCACAGGCGGAGTGGCACGGTGGCGGCAGGGGGTGGGCAGGGAAGACTGGCCAAGCAAAAGCTGAGCCCGAGGGACCCTTTGCTGCCTGTCTGGATGAGCCGCCACCAGCGGTGTCCAGCGGGCTGGCCGTGGGTCAGGCGGGCCAGGTGGGCGAAGCAAGGAGGCGTACGAGTTTCCTGTGGCTGCAATGTCGCCCTCTCCCTCTTGCCGCCCCTCCCGGGGCTCCGCCACCACTCTGCATGACACAGGCTGTCCCGGCACTCCCAGGCTCGGCCGAGGCGCTCCATCCGACTAACTCCTGCTGCCGCCCTGAGCGTGACACGGCTGCAGCTACCCCTACACCACGGTCCAGCCCAGCCCCCAGGCTCCTGAAACACCATTCCTTCAGCGCTCCTTGTCTGCACCCTCGCCCATGACCCTCACGTGCACACCTGCCGAGTCCTTTCTGGTGGTTTCAGGCCTGGGTCTGGGACCTGGCGACAGAGTCCAGGCTGGAGTCAGGAGACACTGTCTCGACGACAATGGGGAAGCCTCTGAGCTGCTCTGAGCCTCCATTTTCTCCGCTGTAAAGTGGGCGTAGAGGTTCTTGCCCCTCCTCCCTCGCAGGGTTGCGATGAGGGTTCGACGAGAAAACATGTCCCTGGGAGAGGGAGCAGCGCTGTTCTGTGCCACCCGCTTCTGTGCCTTGCCTCGATGGCACCCTAGTGACCCGGCACGGCCTCCGACCTCGGGCCTCACAGCCATCCGCAGGCCACTGGCCTGCTGCGCGGGCTGTGGGTTCTGCTCAGGTGCGAGACCCTGTGGCTCCACCCCAGCCCGTGCGTGCGTGCGTGCCATGCGTGCGCATGCGTACAACCCAGGCGGGGGCGGGGGCGGGGAGGTCGGGTAATACCCTGGGGTAAACTCGGATCAATGAGGCACAAAAGCTTCCCATCCCCACTATCTATTTGCTCTCCCTCCCTCCCTCCTGCTTCCCCAGGACCAGCTCCCCTGTAAAGTGGTGGCACGTTAGCTTTGCCTCGATCTCTAGGGAGGCTGGGCTCAGAGAAGGGCAGCCATTCTTCTTGCTTCCACAGCCCCTCCCATGTCGAGATGAGGCACAGCTGAAGGCTCCCAAGCGCCCCGAGCGCCAGAGCTTAGGAGCCCACACACCCAATCCCGGGCCCAGGCCCTCTCCAGCTGTTGGTTTGGGGCAAGTTACTCCATCCGTGTGAGCCCCAGCTGTTTGTCAGACAAGACACTGGTCCCCAGACTTCCCAGCCTGGGTGTGGGGATACAGGAGGGGAGAAGGCAAGGAGGGTGGCTTCAGCCCAAAACAAGTGCTCACACACCTGGCGTGTCGTAGTTCAGAAAGTAAACAGCGTCCTCTGGGTTCCGCTCAGCCCGGCCAAGGCCTGCATGAACATGGGATTCCTTCCTGCGGGTACAGCCCAGAGCTCTGCGTCCACACAACTCAGGCTGGAGGCCCCGTTGAGGCACTCGGTGAAAACCTTTAGCTTCTAAGTACGTGCAGCTGCCCTGCACACACAGTGCACACCTTCTAAGGAACACACTGCTCCAAAGCATCAAGGACATGGAAGCTGCTGGACTGAGGGCCCAGGAGGAGAGGGAAGCACAGTGGGGAAGTAAGAGGAGATCTTAGGCAGCCCCACTGCTGTGAGAGATGCCGGCAAAGATGGGAAAAGAGGGTTTTCACACACAGAAGATTATGAATGAAATTCCCTTCTGCAGTCTCTTCAAGAGACTCCGCCACGCCACACAGCTTGTGGGATCTTAGTTCCCCATCAGGGATCGAACCCGCACCCCCCTGCAGTGGAAGCACGGAGCCTTAATCACTAGACCGCCAGGGAAGTCCCTCTTCAAGAGACTTTGGCTAGAGATCTGGGTGCCGCTCACTGCTGCAGTGCTTTCTAATGTGGCCCTAGCGAAGGGGAGCCTGCAGGCAGCAAAATCGGGAGGAGAGTATCTGTTCCTGGCCACACGCGTGCAAAAGCTGGACACCCGCCGGGAGGGGCGGCCACACAGGCATGTGTGTATGGCTTTTGTGACCTGGGGCACAGTCCTTCGGCTCACAAACTCCAGCTGTGCCCAAGACGGCCTTCAGAGACCCTGCACTCCACTCCCATCACACAGGAGCCCCCTGGACCCCTGGGAGCCACAGCTGTGACAGTGGTCCAGATGGTGCTGAGCAAGGGCTGCTGGCCTCACTACGACAGCCAGAGCCCACCGTGTGCACCCGGATGCATCCATGGCTACACCGTCATGTATCTTCATGTCCTCCACTCACACACTCATCCAGGCCTGGGTACAGGCCTTTCCCAAGTGCTTTTTCTGCTTCCTGTACTGAGAGGCTCAACAAGGCCTGGGGAGGCCTGACACTGCCCAATGGTCTCGTAAAAGGTTCCCACAGCTGACGCTGTCACAAAGTTTACTTAAACATACTTGGGTAAGGAATGCATGTGACACTGACTCTAGACAAACATCCAATTACTGCAGCATCCACGTGCAGGGTTGTCCGTGCTCACAACTGTCCGGGGCAGCACTGCACAGCTTCCTGGAGATGTTCGCATGCCCGGGGCTGCTCCTGCCTCATCTCTTGCCTCCTGGCCCTTGAAGGGGAGGGTCTCTGCCCAGGAGCAGGGCCCAGGAGCCTCCGGTTCAATGCCCCAGCTCTGGGCAGGAAGGTGGGCTGGGAGGGGACGGCAGGAAGGGACTTGGGGCTACAGGTGGGGCAGGGACCTCATCCTTCAGGAGCCACTTGGGAGGCTCCCCACCCGTGGGCTCTCCGGGGTCCGCAGGCATCCTGGCCTCTGATGCTCAGCTACCTGCTCCCAACACTACCTCTGCCCTCGGGGCACATCCTGGGAAAGGGGTGGCAGTGCTCAACAAGCATTCACTGCGCCCCACCCCCCGGGGCAGCCTCAGACACAGCCAGCTCTGCCCCAGCTGAGAATGGGGACAGCAGCCCAGGGAGGGGACAGCCTGCTGCACAGCTGGACGGGAGCAGTGTCAGGCCCCCACTCAACTCTGAAAGGGAGGAGCTGTCTGGGGCAGGTTCCCAGGGCACAGTCAGAATTCAGGACCCCTTCCAATCCTGGAGTCTGCAATTCCGGAAATTTCTAAGAAATGGAGAAGCAGGGAGAAGCTTTCTTTGACTAACCTTTGTACTCTCAATGTTTATCATCAGGAGTTGGGAGCCCAGCCGTGTGCTGGGCTTTACATCTCTCATCTCAACGCAATCCCTCCCACCCACGGGGGGCGGTGTGGAGATGCCCATTTCTTAGATGAGGATGCCAAGCGCCCACGACTTGCACTAGGTTGCTTAGGCAGGCAGTGGTGAGTAGGTCTGTCCAGGCCTGCCTGCCCCACTGCCCTGCTCCTTCTGGGGACTGTCATTTCTCCTCATCATTGTGCCTGGCCGGGGTATAACCTTCGGAGCATCAGATGAAGGCTGAGGCCCTCGCCCTGGGCACATGGATTAGTGCACATTCCCACGGCATTCTGCATATGATTTCGGGATTGACGGGCTCCCAGAAGCTCATCCATGGATGTCAAGTTAAGCAACCCAGCTTTCTGGAAAACTGGGACAAAAATGGCCCTGAGGGCCCATCTTGCATGAGCCCCCAGGGATCTTCTGGGAGGTGGAGGAAGGGCACGAATCAGCCCCCCTGCCTCTGCCAGGCTTTGCAAGTGGTGCTTCTTTCGGAGGCAGCACATGGACTTCTATTTTTTAACCGACTCAACAAAATGGAGACTATTTTTAGCTCAGCAAGCTGCAGGGCATCACAATTAGCAACTGAAAATTACACATCTTGCCAGTCTCCCCTCTGTTGGCTGGAGGAGAGAGAGAGAAAGTGCTCCTGGGGTGAGCTGGGTGCCATCCCTGGCCCACACCCTGGTGGGCCACTTAACCAGGAGGGCAGCCTTTGGCCGAGATTTCAGAATGAGTGCGTTCAGGGGGCTGTCTCTGGTTTCATCCCAGTTCCAGAAAAATCCAGAGCGGGTAGGAGCCAGGCAGGAGCTCCATCAGCACTCAGAGGCCACAGTTAGGGAGAGACCCATGCTGGCTGCTTGAACCAGGGCCAGCAACACTGGAACCCAGCTCGGCTGGGGACCTTGGGCAGCTGAGGCCAGGCCTCCTGCCCCGTCTGCACAATGGACCTAACCACCCTTCTAGGACTGACTGTCTGGTTCTCTGATGTCATTTGCACTGGGGTGGGGTAGGAGGTGGGGCCCTTACTCTTTGACCGACAGACTAACCAATCATTCCTTCATTCCTTCACAAATGGCACCAAGGACCTGCCTACACACTGGAGACCTACCAGTGAAGGAAACAGGGTCTCTGTCCCCAGTGAGACCCCCGGAGCCGCCTGTGGCTGTCACGCGTGATGACCACACAGATGAGGATGTGATATTAGGGGTTAGAAGGAGAGCAGTGCTCGGGAAGAAGAAGAGGAGAAGGGAGTCAGGAGAGCAGCTGCCAGCCTGAACTCAGACACTCCTAAGGCAGAAAGCTCCCTCCCGGGGGCTCTTCTTCCCCTCCCCAAACTCCAGCTTTCAGAGCTTCCTAACTTTGAGCTGAAATGTGTGTCTCTTAAGCTCCAGAAGCCCTGGTCCTATCTGCTGGGACCACATGCTGCAGATCTGGCTGTACACGGGCTTGGGGGAGGCCCGGCCACCCCATGGGCTGGGAGCCAGAGCCCTCTCTGTAAAATGGCACCTGCAGCAGCAACTTCACAGGCAGTAGTGAGCACGGCCGGAGGCCACCATGCTCCAGACATGCTTAGTACCTGCTGGTTTCGGTGGAGTCAGACCTGCAGGACACTGACAGGCGCTTGGGATACCTGTCCTCCAGGCTACCCACCGCCTTCCTAGACACAGTTATGGCAGCTGGTGCTGCCCCTCTCCTGACCCCGCCTCTGAGGCCCTCTCCCCTCTCCACAGCCCGGGCAGCCAGGGGGCCCTGGTGCGGCCAGGAAGAAAGTGGGGAGAAGCTGCCTCCTCTGTCCAGGCATACAGATCCACTGGCCCGGCTGCACTGCCCTGTCCTGGCAGGTGGCGCTCAGAACTGGCTCTGGGGACTTCCCTGGCAGTCCGGTGGTTAGGACTCTGCTTTCCCTGCTGAGGGCGCAGGTTCGATCCCTGGCTGGGGAACTAAGATGCCGCAAGCCTTGCAGCGTGGCCAAACGTTTTCTAAAACATTTTTTTAAATAGAAGAACTGGCTCTGCCTTAGAGGTGGCTGCTCTGCCCGGGGTGGGGAGTGGTAGGGGTGACATGCCCTCTTTAGTCCTCACCCCTGTACTCCTGTGGCCTTGCCAGCAGGGAAGAAGTCCTCCGGAGGGCACGGCCGGCCCCATCCTTGAGGCGGGGCCGCGGGAGCACCCTGCAGCTGCCATCCTTGCCTGATGGGCCTCGAGGGCAGGAGGGGCGAGGGGTGACGTTTTTCACATAAACCAAGCTTCAAGAAATCGTACTCGCAAATGCCGGGAGGAGGAGCCACATTCACCTTCTTGTACCCTCGGGGCCGGCCAGGGCAGGCCCGGTCCCGGTGGAGGGCTACAGGCCGGACTCCAGCCAGGAGGTGGCTGGCCTGGGAGCCAGAGCCACGCAGCACTTTGGCGCCTTCTCCACAAAGGCCTGGCCTCCAAGAGATGCCGACAATTAAAGCTTTGTTACAGATGCATGATTCATTTTCTTTTTTCCTTCTGAATTCCCTCCTATTACCAAATCCTATTTGAATTGACTACAGGAATCTTGCCATCCCCTCTTCACACTCCTAAATACAGATTCTGCAGCATCGGGGTTTTCTCCTCCCTCTGTTCTGCCTTTCTGTCCAGTCAGCTTCTTCTGGTGGCTGCTCAAGGGACAAAATGTCATTGTCCGCCAATAACCATCCCATTATTAAGCCTTGAGAGGCCCGGGGAGGAGCAGGTAGGATTTCAGAGAATCCCTGTCCTCTCCCCACAGGGCAGGCTGCTGGCAAGCCGGCCTCCCACTCAGGGCCCTCAGGGCAGGGAGAGGGTGCCCGGGGCCTCCCCTTCCCCCCTGGCCTCAGATGCCACCGGGGTCACCCTGCGCTCCTGCACGTGGACGGGTGACGCTCAGACTCCGTGTGGAAACTGACATAACCTTGGAAAGCACTCCTGTCGTTTCTGGGAGTTCCGGCAAGATGCCACGGAGGAGGGCGGGCTGGAAGGCAGGGCGCAGACCCCCACCTCAACTGGAACTGCACCTCTGGGATCCCCTTCCTGTATGGGGCATCCACTTAAGGCTGCTGCTCATAAGTGTGCTAAGCAGAATCTGGGGCAGCCAGAGCTCCCACCCACCAGAACCCCAGGTTCCAGGCGGGAGCATCTGACCCAGGTTCCCCCTGCTCCGGCCACAGGAGCCAGGCAGGACCCCAAGGAGCGGCAGGGCGTGGCTGTGAATGAGCAGGATAACAGGGGACCGTGTCAGAGCTCAGGGTCCTTCGGAGGCAGGGAGGCTGGGCTCCTAGGGAGGGAGGGGGGCGGGGTCCGAGCCACGCTCAAGCTTTTCCGGGAGTGAGTAGCAGCCTCTACTCCACCCGCCAGGCTGCGTCGAGGGGCTGCCAGGGTACAGAAAAAAGAACGTATGGTCCTTTTATTTTTAAATGACATCTAATTAGGCTGAGCAACGATTTTCCTTTGTGTTTAAAAACAAATAAAAATCAATTTCCTTCGCTTGAATTGTCATCCTCCTGGCAGACACCCAGAGTGGCAGCCCACTCTGGGATCCCGCTGCACTGCAGGAGCTGGAGACTTCTGTACGCTAACCTGCGGGTGGAGAGCAGCAGGCGCCCAGCTCCTTGCCGGGCCTGGACAGTCACGGCCTGTCCGGCAGCCACAGCCTCTCAGAAACAGGACCAGGACGTGCGTCTTGACCCTCCAGCAGAAACATCTCCCGCTCCCTGTGCATGTTCTCTGTACACAAGCAGCTTTCCTGCCACATGCCCTATGTCCCCTGGCCCTGGGGGCTGGTAACCAAGTGTCTAGCCCAGCCCCCAGAATGCCAGCAGCACAGCTGCCTGCATCCCTCCCCAGGGCAGTGCACTTCCCCGCACACCGCCCTGCACACACTGCCGGCAAGGCAGCTGTCACCCCATTTTCCAGACAAGGAACAAAGCCCCAAGGGTTTAAGTCATCAGCCTTAGGCCTTACAGCTCCAAAGTCGGGGAGCTGAGATTTGAACCCTGGTGTGTGTAACCACCACGATCTGATAGGAAACCCAGGACCATCAGCGCAGGCTCAGGAGAAGGAAGGGCAGGTGCGAGGCGAAGGCAGGTGGAGCCGGCCAGGGTCCCCACGAGATGGGCAAGGCCTGGCCCAGAAGGAGCCACCTGCTTGCAGCGTGCAAGGTGAGGCCAGTGAGAACAGCATTGTGGGGAGCAGGGCAGGGTCCAAAGGCCAGCTGTGCACGTGCCCGCACGGGGCCCCTTGCTGGACAGCCCAATCCAAACCCTCCCCTGAAACAGCTCAGCAGCCTCACTGCCAATGAGTGACACTCACAGGGGGTTTCCACCTACTGGGCACATCTCCACAGTGCCCTCCAAGGCATTACTGACCATTGTCCAGATGAGGTGCAGCCCAGGAGGCAAAGGACAGCCTAAGGCCACACGGTCTGGCTGGGCAGAGCCAGGAACAGCCCACGGCTCCTGCCTGCAGGCTGGTTCTTTCTGCCAAGAGTTGAAAGTGAAAGGCAAACTGCCAAGAATACGCCTGCCCCGCTGTGCCCAGGAAATGGGGCCAGTGCCCAAGCACAGAGCAGGGAGCTCCTCTTCGTGGACCAGAGACAGGCAGGATGACAACTAGAACTTTCTACAATTCCTGACCCGTGGTTCAGACCCAAAGAGACGAGTGGTAGAAAGGAATGAAAATACTGCAGGGCATTGTCTCAAGATGTGGGAATGGAAACATAAAGAGAAAAATGCATGAAATCCCATGGCCTAACGACAGCACGGCATATTCTTCTTTCCGAGAGTACTCATCCACATTGTTCATACATCATATCACCAATGAAACCCTGATGGAGTACCCAAACAGAAATGTACAGGTGACAGAATGATGTGTCTGGATATTAATAAACAAACGATGAACCAAAAAAATTCACCCATTTGATTAAAAAAACTTCCCTAAATCATGTTTGTGTTCAAGTAGCAATCAAAACTCCAATTACAGACACATCGGAAAAATAACCCTTATAAGAAATCTCATGAAATTCGACATGGCCAAAGCTGTACTCAGAGAAAGATTCATGGACTTCAATATATTTTAAATAAACAGGAGGCAATGAAAACAAACTAAGCACTTGACTTAAAAGGCTAAAAAGAGCTTCTGAACAAAACAGACATACAGCAAAGCAAACTAGAGGAAGGAATTACTAAAAGGTAAATTAGTGGATTTAAGGAAAGAAAGACAGTAGAACTTGCTGATTACATTCAAGAGCTGATTTTCTTTTGGAAACACAAATTAAGAAGATAAACCTCTGGCAATTCTAATCATCAAAAGGATGGAAGAAAGGAAGGAAGCTGGCAGAGAGGGAAAGAGGGAGGGAAGGAATGAAGAGAGGGAGAAATGCAAAAACAGAGGAATGAAAAAGAGACTCTAACCACAGATGTGGAGAAGAAACTTTAAAAGAATAGATGATGTAAATCTGTGCTAAAAGGTCTGAAAGCATTTTGAACTAGGATATTACCTAGAAAATATGAATAACCGAAATAGACTAAAAATGTTTAGAACGCAAGAAGACCAATAACCATAGTACAAATTAAGTAAGCTGACAGCCAACTAAACCTCAGAGAGAAATAAAAGCAAGCCCCGGCTGAGCCAGTTTCCAAAATGAATTATTTCAACCCCTGAAGAATAAGATAATTTTATATGATATTTAAACTATTTCAACTACACAATTCATATTGAAAACCTTTCCTATTCATTTTATGAAGCTAACATAACCATGATTTATAAATGTGACAAATATCTCCCCTAATAGAGAAGTAGGTATAAATTCTTACCTATGAATATAGATGAAAAATACCCCAAGCAACATATCGGCAGAATGAACCAAGCAGCATTTCAAAGCACAATCGAGCCTGACCCGGTGGGATTTATTCCAGAAACAGGATGATTTAGCTCAGAAAAGCTAATAAGTCAACACATTAATAGGTCCAAGGAGGAAAGGAATTTGATGATTCTGCTATATACAGGAAAGCCTCATATGATATCCATTCTTGGTGTACACTCTCGGCAATTAATGTAGGAATGAAATGTACTTCATGATGAAGATTATGTACTTGAAATTTAGGGCCAATTTCAGACTTAACAGTAAAACATTAGAGGCCTCCTCATTAAAATGAAGATCAAGCCAAGGACAACTGCTAGAGATATGAGGATACATGTATATGTATAGCTGATTGAATTTGGTGTAAAGCAGAAACTAACACACCATTGTAAAGCAATTATACTCCAAAAAAGATGTTAAAAAATAAATTAAAAAAATAAAGTTGCTTTGTACCTTTCAGAAAACACACTAAGATAAGAAAATGTTAACAAGATACATTAGAAATAAATTAAATTCATTTCTGGATTTTCCAGGGAGCCCAACTGAAAAATCTGTTCAAAATACTGAGAGTTTAATTACCAATTACCTAACATACATTTTTTAAAGATCTCTGTCTTACCTATCAACCTCGCCTGGAGACAGGTATTCCTATCCCCAAAGACATCCTGACTCAGTCCATGTGGAGCGCGTGCTTTCACCCCAGCGGCAGAAGGGAGGAGGGTGTGTGTGAGCCAGTGCCTGTGTGCGTGCACGCGTGTGTGCGTGCGTGCGTGCGTGCCCTGGGGCCTCCCAGCTCTGCAGGTCTCCCAGCCTCTGGGCAGGGACATGCTGCTCCCACTGGGCCTGCTCTGCCTGCCACCCAGGTCAGCCACCCGGCCCACAGCCCCCTTACTGGCCACACACCCTTGACATCACAGCTTTCCGCCCTCTGGGCGGGGCACCTCTAGGGGCCTGCCACCCCTCTTCTAAGGATGTTGCACGGGGCCCTGCTGTGCGCAGGGTGGCCAGGCTCTGGGGTCGGCCAGCCCCAGAATGAATGTCGCCTCTTCCTGCTCTGCTTATGGGGCTGCCTTACACCTCAGAGCCTCAGCTTCCTCTTGTGTCACTGGAGCAGCGACCTCGTGAGGGTTAAAGGAGACGCGAGAGCTGGCTCCAAGTCCTCTGACTCACACTCACCACAGGCAGGGGGCGGCTCGTGCAGCAGCCACACTGACCTTTGGGAAATGCCGTGGGCTTGGCTCCAGCCAGGCAGGCCGGTGTGAGCGGGACAGTGAGGGTGGGGTTCTTCCACTGGAGGCTGAGACACAGGGCAGTGGGTTTGCCAGAGAAACCCCACCGGCTGGCCGGCGACCATGAGGCCACAGGGCCAGAGCTCTTGGCGGGGGGGTGGGCTGCAGGGTTCCAGGGGGTGAGAAGCGAAGAACCACGGTGGAAGTCCCTGGCTGCTTTCCTCTGGAGACCCCGGGGCCACTGTCCACATGCTCCCACCTGACTGATAACCCAGGGCCCTCCAATCTGTCTGCCTCTAGGCTCCCCTTGTCCTGGAACCCACAGGGCTCCAGCCAGCCCAGAACCTGGCATAGTGGACATCCTGGGCAAGGGGCCAGCTGTGACCCCTGACACCCTGGCTGAACTCAGGCAAGCCGCAGCACCTGTGGGCCTCAGCTTCCCCACGTGTAACCCATGGAAGCAGAACTAGGCAGTCTCCGTGGGCCATTCCAGCCCTCGTGTCTGTTTCTTCCTTCCCTCACTTATTCAGTCAACAAACATCCCTGAGGTCCTACTGATCTGTGCTGCACACTTGGAAATGGAAGAACCCATGGAGCTCAGTGTGAGCCACTAGGGGTAGAAGTAACACCGCAGTGCAGTAGGAGAGACTCGGGATTAGAGGTCTGTGCTGGCTGGGTGTTGAGGGGGCATAGGGTGGAGGGACTATCGCTGTAGGGAGAAGTCAAGGAGGGCATCCTGGAGGAGGTGATTTGGAGGTGGGCTTCCAAGGATGAGCAGGGGGTTTCCAGTGGGTTAGGAGAAGGAAGAGCAGGGAGATAAAACAGGTCTCCTGGCTGACCTGTTCTTATCAGGACTGTTTGTCAGGACTGTGACACCACAGTCCTGACAGACCAGCCCTCTTCTGGTCACTCAACAGCAGCTCCCCAGAGGGTGAGGGCCAAGGAGCCCAGCGCTGTGGAGGGTGCAGGCAGCTTCCATGGGTACCTCAGCTCCATCTCTCAAGTCAAACCCTACCCATCCCAAAGCCAGTGTGTGACTCCCCACCCCCAAGCAGCTTTCCCAGATGGCCTTGCCCGCAAAGCCCCTGCACCACTGTGGTCCCTGTGCTTGGTGGGTGCGTGACCTACAAGTGGTACTGCCCCCAGTGCTCCTGAACCTCGGAGGGGGACAGCAGCCAGATCGACACAAGATGCTGTGGCCCCCCACCTCACCTTGCCTCCCCCGGTGGAGCTCACACGAAGCTCCTCCAACCCCAGCAGGAGGCAGGCCCAGCAAGATGAGGGCGTGGTGCCTGGACCAGACGGTCCTGCGCCAGCAGGTACAGGTGTAGGCGGCGTGGCCAGGAGGCAGCAAGGGCTTGCAGGATGGAGCAAGCTGGGGCTCCAAATTAGCACCCCAGGCCAGACCCTCCCCTAACTCCATATGCCCAGCCAGTGCCAGGTGACAGTGCCCCGGGGTGTCAACCTGTCCCACCTCCTCCCCGACCCCCCCTGCTCCACCTGCATCCTTTCCCGCCTCTCCTTCCTGGAGTCGGCTGTCTCCTCTCCATCTCTACACCACAGCAAGGCTCCACCGTCAGCAAGGCCACCTGCCTTACCTTCAGAGTAAATCGGCCCTTCTCCTCCGCTGCTACCTCCCTGGGCTGAGCCCCTGGGCCCCTGCGCCCACGCTCACCAGCTCTGCTCCTGACACCGGCCTCCGGTCTGGTCCCCTCCGACGCCTCGCCTGCCCTCTTCCTGCTGTGCTCCTGTGCTCCCACTGTCACGTATCTCCCTCCCTCCTCCAGCAGGTCCTCAGGCTGAGGCTTCCCCTGACTGCCCCACCCAAGGCACAAACAGCTGCCCCACACTGGTGGTCAGTGCGCTGGGCACCAAACGTGTTGGACCCCTGCTCGCCAGGCTGAGCAGAAATGTCATTACTGGTCCTAGTGAGATTGAGTGGGGCCCTGTGACTCATCTGGCTCAAGAGCAGTGAGTAGAAGTGACGTGTGGCACTCTGAACTGGGGCACTGAAAGGTTAGTGCAAGGGCCTCTCTCCCCCTCTGCCACGGGACCTGTCAGCCCAGGTCCTTGAGTGAGGAAGGCTTGGAGCAGGGCCCCGCCAAACCATGAAGAACTCGCCGACAAGTGAAAATTACAACGTGTTGTTATAAGCTCGTGGCTTTGGGGGTTGTTTGGTTACTGCTGATAACGTAAACTACCCTGCCCTTGATATGCACCCTTGATATGTTCTATTCCTCTTTCCTGCTTTACTTTTTCTCTTTAGCACTTATCACCACGTAACATTCCATATTCCATTTCTTGATTGTGCTTTTCTTTTCCCTGTCTCTCTTGCTAAAAGGTGAGCCATGAGGACAGGGACTGGGGTGTCTCTGGTTCCCTGCTGAATCCATGGTGCCTGCACACAGCAAGTGCTCAGTAAATGTGCACTGAATAAGTGAAAGAGCGAAGGAATAAATGAGTCCTGCTTCTTGGGCACAGCCAGGCCCAGTCAGCCCAGGTGTGGCCCCCTTCTGTGCCCCACCTGCACTGAGCCTGAGGTCTCGGGTCTACACCGGTCAGCTCCAGGCTGAAGCCTTACAACAGTGGCACCTGAATCACATTGCCTGATTGCCTCAAAGGAAGGGTTTGAGCCATGGAAATGCGACACTGCCTCATGCTCGGGATTAATTCCAGGACAGGTCCTCAGCCTCCCTTCCTGTAGAAAGGAAGCTGCCCCTCACCTTGGGGTCCACACCCCTGGAAGCCCCAGGCTGGGCCTCACTCTCCTTAAATACACAGGTGTCTGTGGGCCCACACAGGCACATTCCTGCCCGCCCTGCCTCTCCCTCTCTCTCACACACACACTCCATATATAAACATGCCCACATTTTCACATACTCTCACTCTCGCCCACACATCGCACATACACACCTCCCACGTGCCCACCTCATCACAGACCTCCTCTCTCCACACCTCCTCCAGGGCAAACAGGTGGTTCTGTGTTCAAGTCCAGAAAAAGATCCACTGTTGTCTTGGCGCTTAAAAGCCTGCCTGTGCCAGTCCCAGGGCAGCCACCCTCCTGCCGACCCTGTCACTGGGGCTGCTGTTTCCTGCCTCTCCGGCCCTGTCCACCCAACATGGGTCCCTACCAGGTGTGTGGGTGCCGCGCGGCCATAGACTATCACCGGCGTCCGCAGGCTGTGCCAGGAAAGGCAGTGGCAGCCTGGGCTGCCCATCCGTTCTGAGCCCTGGGCGCAGCCCACCTGACAGCTGGTGCCCCAGTGGGGACCCACAGAGAGAGTGGTTCCCAAGGGCAGGCTTCCTCCGGGCCTGGCCAAAGATGTTCTGGGGATGGCCACACTCCTTGTCCGGAGGTCAGGACCGCTTCCCGAACTCGGCGGCGCAGGAACCCCTGACCCCGCAGTCCGACTGCAACCAAGAGGTTGCCCTGCGGGCTCGTCTACGTCACGGCCTCCGCGACCCGCCGCCCCGCACCTGCCACACGCCGCAGCCCTACCTGGGGGTCCAGAAACATCCTGGCTGCCTGCTCCCAGCGCTGTCTCACGGCGCCCCAGGCGTCCCGCGTGCGGCCGCTTCTCTCCCCGCGCGCCACGGAAGCTCCAACCCTCCGCCCCGCCCGCGGACTACCCCACGCCCCCCTCCTCCCGGGAGGCGGGGCCGGGCCAGGGCCGGGAACGCTAGGGTTCTGGATGGGGCGGAGGTGAGGGGCCCAGGGGTAGCGAGGGACGGGGTGGAGCCGAGGTACCTGGAGGCAGGGCCAGGGGCGGGGCCGGGGCATCGTGGAGTTCGAGGGGGCGTGACAAGGACCGGAGGGGCGGGGCGCTGCTTGGAGGGCGGTGGCGAAGGTGCAGGGGCTGGGGCGCCGGGAGGGGCGCGGCGTGGGCAGGGCGCACAGGCCTGGCGCTGGATTTGGGGGCGCTGGGAGTGCAGGCGGAGCGGGCCGTGGCGTCAGGACGGAGGCCATGGCAGGGTGTCGGTGCTGGGTGCGCCGGGTGGGCTTGCGAAGGGGCGCCGTGTGGGTCGGCGCTTAGCGCGCGGTAGGAGCGGTGGTGCTGGTGAGATCCAGCTAACGGAGAGCCCCCTGCGCCCCCATATCGTCCCTCGAGCCTCTCTTCCCCCTCCCCGACCTCACCTCATCGTAGAGGTCCACTACAGAGCTACGGCAGGTGCTTGGCCAGCGTCTGGCTTGAATGCCCCCCCTCACGGGGCTCTCACTCCACACAGCTCTGGCCTCGAGCGTCCCACGGAACTCTGTCCTTACGTTTCCTTGAGTGAACACAGGGGACACGGCAGCTGCTTTTGTGGGAGGACTACTCTAAGACACGGCGTGGGTCGGACCTGGCACATGGCACAGCGAGGCGTCCTCCCGCCCCCAGGAGCCCCGGCGCTCAGAAAGAATCCTGTCCGGTGACGGATCTTTCCCTCCCGCGCGTTCCTGCGTTGCCCCCAACCCGGGCTCTGAGAATCTGAAAGGAAAAGGTGGACTGAGGGAAGAGCGCCCTCTCTGGGAGATCTAGAACCGGAGGGCCTAGAGGCTGAGTAGGAAGAGGGAGCCGGGTGGGATCTGGGAGAGGTCAGGAACAAGCCCTGGGGCTGGGATGGGGAGAGGTGATGCTGTCAGTGTCCAGGCAAGTCCCAGGACGCCGGCCCCCTGCAGCCCGTGAGACAGCCATCTCTCTTCCCAGCTACCCGTTCTCCTCTGCCTGTTCTCTCACCAGTAGCAAGACTGGCCCTGAGGCTGAGTCCTGCTGGACAGCTATTTCCGTCTTGAGGAATTAGGGGCTGTGCTGAGTCCATTCACCAGCCTCCTCCAAGAGAATGCAGGAGTTTGGAGACAGCTGTCCTTCTCTTGGAGGTGTGCCCCCACCCCACTTTCTCTACTAAGACTGGAACCCAGATCTCACTGCTCCAGCACCTGCTCCTGTGGGTGGGCAGTCGGGAAGAAGGGGGCAACATCAGCAGAAATGGCCAGGGCTGCAGACTGCTGGCACATCAGCCCCCCAAGCTTTCACACCGTCCTCCCCCTGCTGCTTCTGCATCTCATTTCAGGCCAGTCAGAGGATGCAAAGCTAACACTGGCCTCTGCAGGGGACTTGTGGAACCAGGACCAGCCTGGGCCCTTGGTCCTGAGCCTGCCTGGCCACTCTACGCCTTCAGACAGCTCCACAGTGCCAAGAGGGGTGAGGGGTTTTGCCCTGAGGGAGCCTGCCAGGCACCTACCCCTGCGGTCCTCAGCCCTACCCCACAGCCCTGCAGGACATCTGGGCCCTCAGGCAGCCACAGTATTTCCTCAGGAAGTCCATGTGAGCAGTTAACACCCTCTGCACCCCGAGCAAGCCCTCCCCTCTGCTTCTCTAGATGTTATGTCCCAGAGGAGGTGGCTAGGCCAATATGCAGCACCACTGCACCTTTCTGTACATGCCCACTCACAGATTCACAAGCATCTCTAAGAACCTTGATAAGGTAGATGCTTCCCCAGGAGGAAGGAGCACCCTCTGACAGTGGTCTCTGCAATGGGAATGTCCTCGCAGACACAGGTGGTGCTCTCTCGCCTTTGCTCACAGGTGTGACCTCAGCATTCATATGTGTACATGGGCTACATCCGCATCCC
Source organism: Mesoplodon densirostris (assembly GCF_025265405.1). Taxonomy (NCBI): domain Eukaryota; kingdom Metazoa; phylum Chordata; class Mammalia; order Artiodactyla; family Ziphiidae; genus Mesoplodon; species Mesoplodon densirostris. The sequence continues at coordinate 118,535,563 of NC_082661.1, forward strand.
AAGGCAGCAGGGAGATGGGCGTGCCAGGGCTGTCCCCTGCCAGGGTGCTCCCCTGCTTGAACCTGTGGGTGGGGCTGGGCGTAGAGAGCAAGGTGCTGCAGGGAGGACTTGTGGGGACCGGCACAGGAACACAATGACCTTGCCAGAGCTGGCTTTAGAAAGTGGAGAAGGAACCAGCTGTGGTGCGGCCAGCAGACATGTGCTGGGGGCTTCTGGAAAGATGAGGCACCCAGATGATGTGGGCTGGCCATGAGGCCAGGAACAGTGCATCCATCCTGTGACCATGAGAAGATGTTCTGAGCAAAGAGCAAGGAAGCCTGGTTCCAGAATGACAGTGACCCTGGACATCCTCACAAGTACGGACACCTGGGACAGACGGGAAACTGGGACAGGAGGCTGGACTCACTGCTACAAGCTCCTAATTAGTGTCCTTGCTTCCACCTGTCCTGCCTCAGCACGGCAGCTGGACTGGCCCTGTTTAAACCTGAGTCAGGTCCTGCCCCTCCTCTGCCCAGACCCTCAGTGAAATGAAAGCCAGGGTCCTAGTGGCCCTGCAGGCCCCATTGGCCTGCCCCCATTTGAAACCTCCCACCTTCCACTAACCCCTGCCCCCACCGGCCCTGCATGTCTGCATGGCTCCCCTGCTTGGGTCTTTACTGACGTGTCACCTTCTCGGTGACATATTTACAGTGTTAACCTCCACTCCCACACTTCCTCTCCCACTGAACTTTCCTTCTGATGGCTACTTCAGTCTGACATATTCTTTCTACTTCCTTATTTGTTAGTCTCCTCTACGGAGAATTCGAGCTCCATGAGTGCAGGGCCTTTGTCTGTTTTTTTTTTTTTTTTTTTTTTGTGATACATGCCTCATTTATTTTAATTGACATTTAATTTACTTATTTATTTATTTATTTATTATTTTTTGCTTTAAAACAAATTTAATCAGTTATACATATACATATGTTCCCATATCCTCTCCCTTTTGCGTCTCCCTCCCACCCTCCCTATCCCACCCCTCCAGGCGGTCACAAAGCACCGAGCTGATCTCCCTGTGCTATGCGGCTGCTTCCCACTAGCTATCTACCTTACGTTTGGTAGTGTATATATGTCCATGCCGCTCTTTCACTTTGTCACAGCTTACCCTTCTCCCTCCCCATATCCTCAAGTCCATTCTCTAGTAGGTCTGTCTCTTTATTCCTGTCTTACCCCTATGTTCTTCATGACATTTTTTTTCTTAAATTCCATATATGTCAGCATACAGTATTTGTCTTTCTCTTTCTGACTTACTTCACTCTGTATGACAGACTCTAGGTCCATCCACCTCATTACAAATAGCTCAATTTCATTTCTTTTTATGGCTGAGTAATATTCCATTGTATATATGTGCCACATCTTCTTTACCCATTCATCTGATGATGGACACTTAGGTTGTTTCCATCTCCGGGCTATTGTAAATAGGGCTGCAATGAACATTTTGGTACATGTCTCTTTTTGAATTATGGTTTTCTCAGGGTATATGCCCAGTAGTGGGATTGCTGGGTCATATGGTAGTTCTATTTGTAGTTTCTTAAGGAATCTCCATACCGTTCTCCATAGTGGCTGTACCAATTCACATTCCCACCAGCAGTGCAAGAGTGTTCCTTTTTTTCCACACCCTCTCCAGCATTTATTGTTTCTAGATTTTTTGATGATGGCCATTCTGACTGGTGTGAGATGATATCTCATTGTAGTTTTGATTTGCATTTCTCTAATGAGCAAAGATGTTGAGCATCCTTTCATGTGTTTGTTGGCAGTCTGTATATCTTCTGTGGAGACATGTCTATTTAGGTCTTCTGCCCATTTTTGGATTGGGTTGTTTGTTTTTTTGTTATTGAGCTGCATGAGCTGCTTATAAATTTTGGAGATTAATCCTTTGTCAGTTGCTTCATTTACAAATATTTTCTCCCATTCTGAGGGTTGTCTTTTGGTCTTGTTTATGGTTTCCTTTGCTGTGCAAAAGCTTTGAAGTTTCATTAGGTCCCATTTGTTTATTTTTGTCTTTATTTCCATTTCTCTAGGAGGTGGGTCAAAAAGGATCTTGCTGTGATTTATGTCATAGAGTGTTCTGCCTATGTTTTCCTCTAAGAGTTTGATAGTGTCTGGCCTTACATTTCGCTCTTTAATCCATTTTGAGCTTATTTTTGTGTATGGTGTTAGGGAGTGATCTAATCTCATACTTTTACATGTAGCTGTCCAGTTTTCCCAGCACCACTTATTGAAGAGACTGTCCTTTCTCCACTGTACATTCCTGCCTCCTTTATCAAAGATAAGGTGACCATATGTACGTGGGTTTATCTCTGGGCTTTCTATCCTGTTCCATTGATCTATCTTTCTGTTTTTGTGCCAGTACCATACTGTCTTGATTACTGTAGCTTTGTAGTATAGTCTGAAGTCAGGGAGCCTGATTCCTCCAGCTCCATTTTTCGTTCTCAAGATTGCTTTGGCTATTCGGGGTCTTTTGTGTTTCCATACAAATTGTGAAATTTTTTGCTCTAGTTCTGTGAAAAATGCCAGTGGTAGTTTGATAGGGATTGCATTGAATCTGTAGATTGCTTTGGGTAGTAGAGTCATTTTCACAATGTTGATTCTTCCAATCCAAGAACATGGTACATCTCTCCATCTATTTGTATCATCTTTAATTTCATTCATCAGTGTCTTATAATTTTCTGCATACAGGTCTTTTGTCTCCTTAGGTAGGTTTATTCCTAGATATTTTATTCTTTTTGTTGCAATGGTAAATGGGAGTGTTTTCTTGATTTCACTTTCAGATTTTTCATCATTAGTATATAGGAATGCCAGAGATTTCTGTGCATTAATTTTGTATCCTGCAACTTTACCAAATTCATTGATTAGCTCTATTAGCTTTCTGGTAGCATCTTTAGGATTCTCTACGTATAGTATCATGTCATCTGCAAACAGTGACAGCTTTACTTCTTCTTTTCCGATTTGGATTCCTTTTATTTCCTTTTCTTCTCTGATTGCTGTGGCTAAAACTTCCAAAACTAGGTTGAATAAGAGTGGTGAGAGTGGGCAGCCTTGTCTTGTTCCTGATCTTAGTGGAAATGGTTTCAGTTCTTCACCATTGAGGACGATGCTGGCTGTGGGTTTGTCATATATGGACTTTATTATGTTGAGGAAAGTTCCCTCTATGCCTACTTTCTGCACGGTTTTTATCATAAATGGGTGTTGAATTTTGTCAAAAGCTTTGTCTGCATCTATTGAGATGATCATATGGTTTTTCTCCTTCAATTTGTTAATATGGTGTATCACGTTGATTGATTTGCGTATACTGAAGAATCCCTGCATTCCTGGAATAAACCCCACTTGATCATGGTGTATGATCCTTTTAATGTGCTGTTGGATTCTGTTTGCTAGTATTTTGTTGAGGATTTTTGCATCTATGTTCATCAGTGATATTGGCCTGTAGTTTTCTTTCTTTGTGACATCCTTGCCTGGTTTTGGTATCAAGGTGATGGTGGCCTCGTAGAATGAGTTTGGGAGTGTTCCTCCCTTTGCTATATTTTGGAAGAGTTTGAGAAGGATAGGTGTTAGCTCTTCTCTAAATGCTTGATAGAATTCACCTGTGAAGCCATCTGGTCCTGGGCTTTTGTTTGTTGGAAGATTTTTTATCACAGTTTCAATTTCAGTGCTTGTGATTGGTCTGTTCATATTTTCTATTTCTTCCTGATTCAGTCTTGGCAGGTTGTGCATTTCTAAGAATTTGTCCATTTCTTCCAGGTTGTCCATTTTATTGGCATAGAGTTGCTTGTAGTAATCTCTCATGATCTTTGGTATTTCTGCAGTGTCAGTTGTTACTTCTCCTTTTTCATTTCTAATTCTATTGATTTGAGTCTTCTCCCTTTTTTTCTTGATGAGTCTGGCTAATGGTTTATCAATTTTGTTTATCTTCTCAAAGAACCAGCTTTTAGTTTTATTGATCTTTGCTATCATTTCCTTCATTTCTTTTTCATTTATTTCTGATCTGATTTTTATGATTTCTTTCCTTCTGCTAACTTTGGGATGTTTTTGTTCTTCTTTCTCCAATTGCTTTAGGTGCAAGGTTAGGTTGTTTATTCGAGATGTTTCCTGTTTCTTAAGGTGGGATTGTATTGCTATAAACTTCCCTCTTAGAACTGCTTTTGCTGCATCCCATAGGTTTTGGGTTGTCGTGTCTCCATTGTCATTTGTTTCTAGGTATTTTTTAATTTCCCCTTTGATTTCTTCAGTGATCACTTTGTTATTAAGTAGTGTATTGTTTAGCCTTCATGTGTTTGCAATTTTTACAGCTCTTTTCCTGTAATTGATATCTAGTCTCATAGCATTGTGGTCGGAAAAGATACTTGATACAATTTCAATTTTCTTAAATTTACCAAGGCTTGATTTGTGACCCAAGATATGATCTATCCTGGAGAATGTTCCATGAGCACTTGAGAAAAATGTGTATTCTGTTCTTTTTGGATGGAATGTCCTATAAATATCAATTAAGTCCATCTTGTTTAATGTATCATTTAAAGCTTGTGTTTCCTTATTTATTTTCATTTTGGATGATCTGTCCATTGGTGAAAGTGGGGTGTTAAAGTCCCCTACTATGATTGTGTTACTGTCGATTTCTCCTTTTATGGCTGTTAGTATTTGCCTTATGTATTGAGGTGCTCCTATGTTGGGTGCATAAATATTTACAATTGTTATATCTTCTTCTTGGATCGATCCCTTGATCATTAGGTAGTGTCCTTCTTTGTCTCTTCTAGTAGTCTTTATTTTAAAGTCTATTTTGTCTGATATGAGAATTGCTACTCCAGCTTTCTTTTGGTTTCCATTTGCATGGAATATCTTTTTCCATCCCCTTACTTTCAGTCTGTATGTGTCTCTAGGTCTGAAGTGGGTCTCTTGTAGACAGCATATATATGGGTCTTGTTTTTGTATCCATTCAGCCAATCTGTGTCTTTTGGTGGGAGCATTTAGTCCATTTACATTTAAGGTAATTATCGATATGTATGTTCCTATTACCATTTTCTTAATTGTTTTGGGTTCGTTATTGTAGGTCTTTTCCTTCTGTTGTGTTTCTTGCCTAGAGAAGTTCCTTTAGCATTTGTTGTAAAGCTGGTTTGGTGGTGCTGAACTCTCTCAGCTTTTGCTTGTCTGTAAAGGTTTTAATTTCTCCATCAAATCTGAATGAGATCCTTGCTGGGTAGAGTAATCTTGGTTGCAGGTTTTTCTCCTTCATCACTTTAAGTATGTCCTGCCACTCCCTTCTGGCTTGTAGAGTTTCTGCTGAGAGATCAGCTGTTATCCTGATGGGGATTCCCTTGTGTGTTATTTGTTGTTTTTGCCTTGCTGCTTTTAATATGATTTCTTTGTGTTTAATTTTTGACAGTTTGATTAATATGTGTCTTGGCGTATTTCTCCTTGGATTTATTCTGTATGGGACTCTCTGTGCCTCCTGGACTTGATTAACTATTTCCTTTCCCATATTAGGGAAGTTTTCAACTATAATCTCTTCAAATATTTTCTCAGTCCCTTTCTTTTTCTCTTCTTCTTCTGGAACCCCTATAATTCGAATGTTGGTGCGTTTAATGTTGTCCCAGAGGTCTCTGAGACTGTCCTCTGTTCTTTTCATTCTTTTTTCTTTATTTTGCTGTGCAGCAGTTATTTCCACTATTTTATCTTCCACCTCACTTATCCGTTCTTCTGCCTCAGTTATTCTGCTATTGATCCCATCTAGAGTATTTTTTATTTCATGTATTGTTTTTTTTTTTTTTTTTTTTTTTTTGCTGTATGCGGGCCTCTCACTGTTGTGGCCTCTCCCGTTGCAGAGCACAGGCTCCGGACGCGCAGGCCCAATGGCCATGGCTCACGGGCCCAACCGCTCCACGGCATATGGGATCTTCCCAGACCGGGGCACGAACCCGTGTCCCCTGCATTGGCAGGCGGACTCTCAACCACTGCGCCACCAGGGAAGCCCCATGTATTGTGTTTTTAATCGATGCTTGATTCATCTTTAGTTCTTCTAGGTCCTTGTTAACTGTTTCTTGCATTTTGTCTATTCTATTTCCAAGATTTTGGATCTGGGAAATAGAATCTTGGATCATCTTTACCATCATTATTCTGAATTCTTTTTCAGGTAGACTGCCTATTACCTCTTCATTTGTTAGGTCTGGTGGGTTTTTATCTTGCTCCTTCTCCTGCTGTGTGTTTTTCTGTCTTCTCATTTTGCTTATGTTACTGTGTTTGGGGTCTCCTTTTTGCAGGCTGCAGGTTCGTAGTTCCCGTTGTTTTTGGTGTCTGTCCCCAGTGGCTAAGGTTGGTTTAGTGGGTTGTGTAGGCTTCCTGGTGGAGGGGACTAGTGCCTGTGTTCTGGTGGGTGAGGCTGGATCTTGTCTTTCTGGTGGGCAGGTCCACGTCTGGTGGTGTGTTTTGGGGTGTCTGCAGACTTTTTATGATTTTAGGCCACCTCTCTGCTAATGGGTGGCGTTGTGTTCCTGTCTTGCTAGTTGTTTGGCATAGGGTGTCCAGCACTGTAGCTTGCTGGTCGTTGAGTGAAGCTGGGTGCTGGTGTTGAGATGGAGATCTCTGGAAGATTTTCGCCGTTTGATATTATGTGGAGCTGGGAGGTCTCTTGTGGACCAGTGTCCTGAAGTTGGCTCTCCCACCTCAGAGGCACAGCACTGACTCCTGGCTCCTCAATTTGGGATGATTTGTTGTCCATTCATGTATTCCACAGATACAGGGTACATGAAGTTGATTGTGGAGCTTTAATCCGCTGCTTCTGAGGCTGCTGGGAGAGGTTTCCCTTTCTCTGTTCTCACAGCTCCTGGGTCTCAGCTTTGGATTTGGCCCCGCCTCTGCGTGTAGGTCGCCGGAGGGCGTCTGTTCTTCGCTCAGACAGGACAGGGTTAAAGGAGCAGCCTCTTCGGGGACTCTGGCTCACTCAGGCCGGGCGGGAGGGAGGGGCACGGAGTGCGGGGCGAGCCTGCAGCGGCAGAGGTCGGCGTGACGTTGCACCAGCCCGAGGCACGCCGTGCGTTCTCCCAGGGAAGCCGCCCCTGGATCCCGGGACCCCGGCAGTGGCAGGCTGCACAGGCTCCCGGAAGGGCGGTGTGGACAGTGACCCGCGCTCGCACACAGGCTTCTTGGCGGCGGCAGCAGCAGCCCCAGCGTCCCACGCCCGTCACTGGGCTCCGCGCTTTCAGTCGTGACTCGCGCCCGTCTGTGGAGCCCCTTTAAGCAGCGCTCTTAATCCCCTCTCCTCGCGCACCAGGAAACCAAGAGGGAAGAAAAAGTCTCTTGCCTCTTCGGCAGCTCCAGAGTTTTCCCGGACTCCCTGCCGGCTAGCTGTGGCTCATTAGCCCCCTTCCGGCTGAGTTCTCGCCGCCAGCCCCAGTCCTCTCCCTGCGCTCTGACCGAAGCCCGAGCCTCAGCTTCCAGCGCCGCCGGGGCGAGCAGACAAGCCTCTCGGGCTGGTGAGTGCCGCTCGGCACCGATCCTCTGTGCGGGAATCTCTCCGCTTTGCCCTACCCAGGTATGTGGGGAGTTTCTTGCCTTTTGGGAGGTCTGGGGTCTTCTGCCAGCGTTCAGTAGGTGTTCTGTAGGAGTTGTTCCACGTGTAGCTGTATTTCTGGTGTATCCGTGGGGAGGACGGTGATCTCCGCGTCTTACTCTTCCGCCATCTTACCCGGAAGTCCCTAATTGACCCCTTTGTCTGTTTTGTTCACTGCTGTGCCCCAGTGACTGTGACATGTTTGCATACGGCGGCACTTGACACCTATCTGTTGAATGAATATGTGTGTATGTATGTCTGTGTATAACTGTGCAGATATAGATATAGGTGTATGTATCTAGTATAGGCTTCATATCCAGAATATATAAAGAACTCATAAAAATCAAAGAAGTCAGGAGACCCAACTTTTTAAAAATAGGCGAAAGACTTGAAGAGGTACTTTACCAAAAAGGATATCCAAAAGGGTGATACACATAAGAAAAAGCATTCATTAGTCATCAGCAGAAGGAAAATTAACACCACAGTGTGATACTGCTGTACACCCACCAGGATGGCTAAAATGAAAAGGCAGAAATATCCAAGTGCTGACAAGGATGTGGCACAACAGAAACTCCCAGCCACTGATGGTGGGAGCTGAACTGGTAAAGCCACGTGAGAAGATGGACCCATAGTGCCTACAAAAGTCGAGCATATACAGGCCCAGAAACTCCTCCCTGGGTGTAGACCCACCAGAAATGCTTACATACTCACACCCAAAGACCCATCCACGAGTGTTTATAGCAGCACTCTTCACAATGGTTCTAAACTGGGAACCACCCAGCTGCCCTCCACAGCCAGGAGGTGTAGTCACTCAGGGAGCACCCCACAGCAATGAGAATGAACGAAGACAGCCACACACAAGGAGCAGTCTCCACCACCATCACGTGGAGCAAAAGAAATCAGGTGTGGGCTTCCCTGGTGGCGCAGTGGTTAAGAGTCCGCCTGCCGATGCAGAGGACACGGGTTCGTGCCCCGTTCTGGGAAGATCCCACATGCCGCGGAGCAGCTAGGCCCGTGAGCCATGGCCGCTGAGCCTGTGCGTCCGGAGCCTGTGCTCCGCAACGGGAGAGGCCGCAACAGTGAGAGGCCCACGTACCGCAAAAAAAAAAAAAAAAGAAAGAAAAGAAACCAGGCGCAAAAGAACATCTAATCAGGATCCTACGGGGCTGCTAGGGATGTGGCTGGGTGCTGGTCACCCACGTGCTCACCCCGTGAAAAGTCACTGAGCTGCAATATTTATGACTCATGCACTTAGCTGTATGTACATTGCACTTCAAAACAGTTTATGTTTTAAAAAAAGAAATAACTTCCCAAGCAGAGCAGGCAAAGCTGTCTGAGCCCCAAGGCCCTTCCAAGTCTGCTGTGAGCCACAACTCAGAGAAGCCAAACTGCGGGAAGGAGCATCTAAATGACACTGGTGGTCTCTGCCTCCCTCTCCTCATTCCCCTCAAGACCAAAGGCCCCTCTGGTAAAATAAAACAAAAACAAAAACAAACAAAAAAAAACCCCGCCAGCTCCTTCCTTTAAAAAGGTACAGCCTGCAAGGTTTTAGTTTTGGAAGATGGAAGGTGGCCTAATGTGGGGTGACCAACTTTGAAGAACAGAGGAAGCAGGAACCCAAGTGCCCACACAGGTGGTGCCCACACCAGCATCACGACGAAGACCCTGCAGAGGCTAAAACCTCGGAAGCTAGGGTTCCAGGGCAGGGGGGTGGGGGGCAGGCTGCCAGAAGGCGCAGGTGAAAGTTTGATGGTATCTGCGGGACCACGCAGGGGTGAGCACCAAGGGCGAGGGAGCAGGTTACGTGCAGCCTCTGCTTCCTGCACGGACTCCCCTCCCCACGCTGCCCAGCTGGGTCCACCCTTCTCCAACCCCACCAGCCACTTATCACCTAGGGCAGCCATGCAGGCAGAGCTTCGGCTCCAACTCTGAGTGCGATAGATGAGGTGGGCGCCTCTCTGAGTTATCATTTCCTGGGTATAAAGCAGGGTTCATGACACCCAACTCACGGGATGGCTGGCAAAACATGAAGCCAAATGAATCAAGCACTTGGTGAGCCCTAGAGACTTCTCAGTTTCTAGTTCCGAGGGCTTGAGCTGTCCAGAGGCTCTACGCCTGCCCTGAGAAACAGCCTGGGCCACCTGCACTCAGCAACTGTCCACTGAGAGGCCCTCTCCTGTTGCCTCCACGCCCCACCAAGAGTGCTCAACGGGACCCAGCTGGGACAGGGTGTGGCCTCAGGGCCAGTCAGCACTCTGGGTGGTCAGGGTCGCCCTGCGGCAATCACACCCATGCAAACCCATGAGCTTCAGGGCACGCATGGCCGACACCCTGGGGAAGGGCAAAGCGCCCATTCTACTCAGCTGCTGACCCTGTCCCCGGGTGACCTGGAGCAGTTGAGGAACACAAACAGGTCTCTGCATTTCCCTAACCCTGTCTGATTAATACTCCCTTTTGGAGAATAATGTTGGAAGCAAACAAATCATTACGGTTTTAGGTACCACTGAAGCACAAGATATGGAGGAGGGCAAATGGGGGGACAGCTGACCGTTCTGATGCACCACTCCTACCACAGAGGTTACTGCTCTGCCTTAAGAAACAGCCCCCAGCAGGGCAGCATCCTCCACGAGCCTCTCCCCATAGCCTCTGCTTGTCCCCCACTGTAGGTAGAACTGCCCACTCACCCCGGGCGTGTCACTTGCTGCATGCGTGTAACCGGGCGTGTAGCTAACCGTGACTAACAGCACGGACTGCTTGGGCCAGCGGCCACTTGCTGCACCCAGGCCCTGTCATCACTCTCCCGTCAACAAGCTGGGAAAGGAGCAGGTGGAGATGGGACTTCAGCTGGCCACAGGGCTGTGTGGTCCCTGCAGCACAGCCCTCTCCACTGTCCCAGCTCTCACGCCTCCCCCACCAGGCACAGGGACCAGTGGGTGAGGTAGGGGTACCGCGGAGCCAGGTGGGCTTGGCGGGGACAGTTCCCCCGGGGCCTGGCCAGACCCAGAGGGTCCTGGGGGCTAGGGAAGGGCCTGGGTGGCCCTGGCGAACAGGGCTGGGAGGATGCAGAGATTTGGGGCAGGGGAGGGCCGTGCTCCCACAGAGGGCGCCGGGAGGTGCCGGATGTTAGAGAAGCAGCCCTTTGGAAGGGGAATTGGGCGCATCGGGAGAGTAGTCCCTCCCTACTGGGTGCCAGAGGCCTGACCTCCGCTTCCAGAGGAGGAGGAAACACAGGTGGGAGGAGGGTCTTCCCTCATGCAGGTGGGGTCCCTCGGTGGACGGAGGGAGGGAAGTGGGGGGCCTGGGCATGAGCACGTCTGGGTCCTGTCCGCCCAGTGAAGGGGGCAGTTCCTAGCAGCGCCCCTCCCTGACCACACTCCCGAGTCCCGCTGACCCTTCACACTGAGTGCCCACCGATCCCGGCTGGCAGTGGTGGGAAGAGCACGGACCCGAGCCCACTGCACGGAGATCACCAGGCAGAGGTGGAGCGACCTGCCCAGGGCAGCCTGCAGGAGCCCCTGGGCTGGTGCCCTGGTGCCTATGTGGGGAGTGGGCCAGGATGGGGGGCGGGGACGTGCCAGCACCAGGAGGGCTGCCCAAGGCCACACTGCAGCCCTTTCCACAGCCCACCCCGAGGCCTCAGAGAGGCCACACTCAGGTTCCTGCTCTCAGAGAAATAAATTAATTTCTCCTAAGCAAGGTTTCCTTTCAGGCGACACCCCCTAGCCAGTCCAGCTTCCGGAGTGAGGCTGTTTTCTTGTCTGTGTGTGGGACCAGCCACCAGCATTTATCTCCTGAGAGCAGAGGAGGGGAGAGAATGTTCTCCCGGGGAAAGGTGGGAAGAGGAAACCCCTCCTTCCCCCAAGGAAGCCCAGACCTGCCTCCCTGGACGGTGCCAGCGGTGGGAGCTGCAGAGGAAGCTGCCTGCTCACCTGGGCAGATTCCCCCTGGACTGGAATGGCAAGGCCCCGCCTGCCACTGCACCCCGAAAGTTTCCATTCCTCTGACTCCAACGTTTGGCCGATAGACAACCCTGACATTGAAGGGCCTGGTCCTTTCCAGTGCTGGTCATCGTCAGAGAACATTCCTCTTGCCAAGAGGACATGACCTCCCCATTTGGAGGCCCTGCCGCAGGGAAGCTGACCCTGGAGGGGTCACATGGAGGTCAGGGCTGAGGTGAGACTTCTGGGTCTTGCAGGGTCCCAAAGCTGGGAGGACGAAGATCCTGAGGCTGGGTTCTTTGGAAAGCCCATGACCTCAGGCTGGGCAGCCCTGTGGCCTTGGAGCCCCGCAGACCACTCTGTCCAGGACAGTGGTTGGTCTCTGGGTGGCAGTGAACTAGGACACACACGGGACTCTCAGCGAGCTGCCCCCTGAACTGTGATGTCATCAGCAGACAGTCCTGGACAAGGTCACAGCTTCTGTGAGCCTCAGTCCCCCACCCAAAACCAGGACTCACTACCTGAGATGAAGCAGGTCACGATGTAAGCCAGGCGCCCATAAAGAGCCTGATGAGAGTATCTGCAGGGGCAGGGAAGGCAGGAGATATAAAGGGGAAGACGGAGGGAGACCCTTCCCCGCACAAAGCTCCCACCCAAGCGGATGACTGCCTGGGGAACAGGCCAGCAAGTGGGACAGGAACAAGGTATGAACGTCCTTGTGGAACCCTGCAGAGCTTCAACCTCAGAGCCAGAAAGAGGCGGAGGGCATGCAAATGAAGAAGCAGGAAAGGCCCATCCACAAGGAGCAAACTGCTTCATGGCAACCAAAAGCCCGAGTCATCAATTTTCACCTGTGCAATCTGCAAAAATAACTTTAAACGTAACACAGGGTGTTTGTGCAAGGGTCAGGGTCACTGGTGGGAAAAAGGGGAGAAATGGGTTGCCGAGATGGGTTCCCTCAAGGCACCTCACGGGAGAACAGCCCCTCCTTGGCAGCAGACCTGGCTGAAAGCATAACTTGTCCATGCACACACACGTGATCTGGTGCATGTGCACGTATATGTGTGTGCATGTGTTTGCACGTGTGTGCTTTGTGTGTGAGTGTGCGTGTGTATGGTGCGAGTACGTGTGTGTGTGTGCATGCACGTGCCTGTGCTCTCCATGTGCACATGTGTGTATGTGCCTATAACACAGACCAGCAAACACCCTCTGGAAGGTTAATCGGGGTGCCTGCCCGTCTTGGCCATCTCTCCGATGGCCTCTTTTGCTCCCTTCTCTCCATTTGTCCTCACTGAATGCTTTCCAAGTTTTCTCCAATGAACGTGAAGGGCTGTCACTGGCATAACGCAGTGCATGTTCTTTCGCTAAAACCAGGACATGAGGCTACAGCGCTCCTCTGGAGGATGCCGGGCGGGAGGCGGGGCTGGCTTGGCGGTAGCCCACGGGGCGGGGGGGCCTGCCCTTGAGCACCCTCACTGGCTCCTAGAGAAGGGAGACCCGTTCCCGCCAGCCAGGGTATAACCAAGGGAGGAAGGGTGCCCAGGGCAGACAGGTGGTATGGAGAGTCAGCGGAGCCTGAGGACCCTGATGGTTGGGTGTCAGGAAAGGCTGCATCAGGCAGCACGGCTGCATGGGAGCAGCACCCTCCAGACAAGGGACGGGGCCCCGTTCCGTCTCACCCACCGAGAGCGTGATCTGGTGCGTGTGCTCAGCAGCGCTCATCGCTTCTCTCCTTACGTCCCGCTAGCTTCTCCCTCCAGCTGGCAGGCCAGAAGGCTCTGCTTGTTACTGGGCAGGGCAAGCTGTGGGAGTCAGCCTGACAGGCGCCCTCCTCTCCACACGGGCTGGCTTTCACCGTCTCGGGGATGTGTCCACTTGATTCTTACCTCCAAGACTTATGTTATCACCCACACTCCACACTGTCCTTCTCCTTCCCCCTCTGTCCCAATGCCTTTCAGGTCCACCCTGTCCCCTCCTCCAGGAAGCCTTCCTGACTCTTAGAACATGCTTGAGGGCCTTGCCCTTGGACTACCAGCCCATTCCCGAGGTGCACCTTATACCCTAGTCTTCTTCCCGCCACCTCTTAAGGAGAGCGAGTGGCTCCTTAGAGGGCTCCCCGAGGATCAGAGCTCCTGTCTGGGCTCCATAAATCCAATGTGCTGTGTTGTATTAGTGATGTCTGCCTCAGGTGAGGCTGTGGAGGAAGAGGGTACCAGGGCCTTGGATCTGCATCCCTCCTCCAGCTCCTCATTGGTGGGCTCCTCAACCACTGGGTGGCATTTTGCATTCCTAACGAGACTATTCACTTATTCGTTTTTTAAAAGTTAATGAACATTTGCTACGTGCTAAGTTCTCAGAGACACAGTCCCTGCTCTCAGGGTTTACTCTCAGGGCTGTGGGAGGGGAGGATGGTAAACACAATACAGCTGGTGATGAGAAGGGCGATGGCCCAGCGTCTGTGGGTCAGAGGCCGCCTCCCTGGGGAGGTGAGCCTGGAGCAGAGGCTGGGCTGTTGGGTGGGGTCCTGGTAAAGGTACCAGGAAAGGTGTGCCAGGCAGAGGGCACAGTAAGTGCAAAGGTCCCCAAGAATGGAAGGAGCTTGGTGCATTCAAGGCACAGAAAGACCAATGTGGGGACCTGTAGTGAGAGACACCTGGACACTATGGCTGTCCTGGGAATTCTCCAGAAGCTCAACTGAGTGGCCAAGTTGGGAGGGGGCAGGGAGGAAGGGAGACCCAAGCTACCTGGGAGGCTTTCCCCAGCAGAAGGTGTGAAACAGAAGGTGAAGGGTTTGACACCCCTCTCGAGGCCCTGAGCAGTTTCCCAGTGCATTTGGGCACCAGCTTTAAGCCCTCGGGGGCTGACCCAGCAGCGAGCTCCTAGGGATGCTCAGAGAAGGCGTGGTGGGGCTGGGTCAGTGACCACCACCCACAGGGTCATCTGGCTTCAGTTCTCAGAGGAGACTCTGCCAGAGGACTCACACCTGAGGCCCCCTGTTGAGCGTGTGTGTGTTGGGAGGTGAGGATGGATGCTTTGGGCCTGCTGCTGCGGGTAGGGAATGGGGGCAGAGAGTCAGTACCAGCCTGGTTTGGTGGGGCAAGGGTGTTGGAATTTGGAGCTGCCAGAAAGTGAGGGGAGGGACTTCTTCTGTCTCACTGGGTTCCCCTTACCCGTGCCCAGCTCCCAAACTCCCTCCCAACCCCCCTCATGCTTCTGGAGCTTCTTCTGCCCCTCCCCCTGCCCAGTCCCTGGGGGCTCCCTGTCTGCTCTCCCACTTCATCCTCCCCTTGGGATGGAGCCCCAGCCAGCAGGTGGGCCAGTCCTTGGAGCCCCCCGGGGGCCTGTCCTCCCTCCCACCCCCTTCTCCCCTTCAGCCTGTCTCTCTGCCTCCCCTTCATCTCAGCTCTGCACTTCTCCAGACTCACAGTCTCCCTGACCTCCCACCCCTTTTAGCTGCCTTCCAATTTCTTCTTTCATCCACATTTCTAGAAAAAGCAGATGGCATCTGCCACTTTTATTTCTCCTGGTTCCACGCACACTCCCCAGCCCGGGCCTCCTCCCCTTCCTCGGCTTCTGGAACAGTCTTCCCGCCTCTTCCCTCCCTGTGGCTGCCTGACCAATCCTGGGGCACCTGGCTGACCCAGGCCCTGGATTTCAACGAGACATAACTGCTCACAGCCGAGCCTCAGCCTGGTGCCAAGCCCAGGCACCCGATGCCAGGGAGGTCCACAGGGGCTCCATGCAGGATGCTGGGCTGGCCTGGGCTTCCCTCCTCCTGAGCTGCTCCTCCACAGGGCCCAGCCCTACCGGCCAGCAGGAGTCCCCAGGGACCCGCTCACACACACAGCCAGGCCCACAGCCACCAAGATACATGTCCCGGGACCACCACCAGCCTCCCTCTTCATGATTGAGAGCAGAAGCTTGTCCTGCGATCTCTTGGGCACTGGCAGCAGGGAACCCACCCCTTGCACACCTTGGACAGCGACCTAGGCCCCGTGAGGCCCTGACCCCGGCGGGGGAGCGGCGGCCAGCCGTGCAGGTGGAGATATGCTGGGCCTGACACAAGTATGTTTGTATTCCACCTTCGGGAAAAGGTTTTAACCGGAGCAGAACATATGGTCTCCTACACTTGAGCTTCTCTATTTGCTTGGCTGACTTCAATATTTTGGAGAGTCACATTACACTTTTTGACAGTTTACTTATATTTTGAAGGAGAGTTTGGATTCCTCCTCCGATTTCCTTGATCATTGTCCCATTCTCATACCCACACATAGTCCTGCCGAGATCCTGCAACCCGGACAAGGCACCAGGGCCATTGCGAGGGTCCCTGGGCTCTCCCCCAGCCCTCTCTCCTGTGGCAGGAAGAGGCCGTCTGTGGTGGACAGAGAGGCATCTGAGCAGGGGAGGGGCACTGGGGGACTGTGACGAGCATCCAGAGGGGAGGCTGGTGGGGCTGACTGGGGAGTGAGCAGGTGGTGGCCCCCTGGGAGTTCTGCCCTCCCTCCTGGGGATGGACTGCAGCTGCCTGCCCATGAGAATCCACTCAGCCCCAGCCTGTCTTGAGCCAGAGAGAACGATGCTCCAGGCTGGTAGGAAGGGACCTGATGCCAAATGGACACGAGGTGACCTGTGTGTGCTTCTGTGTACATGCCTGTCCCTAGAGCAGACACAAATGTTCCCAGGAGGGGTCTTTCACAGTCAGTCCCAGAATCATGGGCTCTTGAGGGATGCCACCACCGTACCCTCTCCTCTCACCCCAGAGAGCTGCGGCTGTCCTGAGGACACCCAGTAAAGGCACAGAGCTGAGAGCAGAGCATGTGCCCTTCCCCTTCAGGGTCCCAGCCCTGTCCTGGACCCTGTAGGAGGGAGAGTTGTAGGCACGGCCTGCAGAGAAGTATTCTTCATTCTCCCAGCCTCCCAGCCAGAACCAGGGCCCCGGGGGAGGGGGGGAGATCAGAGCTTACCTGGGCAGGGCCTTCCCGTGCAGTCACATGTTTGTTTGCCTAGTCTGCTTGTTTATTTTACCCAATTGAAAATTGAAAATGCAATATATGTTCATGAGGAAACACTCAACAGTACAAAAGATTATACAAGAAAACGTAAATGCCTTTCTGCCCCAGGCCCCAGCCCCTCCACAAAGACACCCACAATTAATTAATCTTGTGTGCAACCACCCAGAACTTTCTGTGTTCATGAGATGATTTACATGTGCATGCGGGGTTCTTTTTCTGAACTAAAGGGCTCACACTTCACACATTATTTTCAACTTGCTCTTTTCTCTGGGCAACTCCTCATGTTCTCTGTACCCGCTGCAGGGCATTCTGCTGGGTGGCTGGGCTGCCCCCTAGCACAAGGCACTCAGGTGTGGCATGAAGTGGTGACCACAAACATACCTCAATGACCATCTTGACCAAGTGTCTTTACTCAAATGTGTGACCATATATGAAGAATAAACTTCTAAAATTAGATGTGTTAGATCAAAGATTATATGCATTATAAGTTTAAAGAGACATCACAGACCCGCTCTCAAAAGAGGATGGACAGATGTCAGCAAAATGGTATAGTAAAGACCTCTGAAAAGCCTTTCCTCATAAAAGCAACAAGAAAACTGGCAAAAATGATTAGAATCAACTTTTTTAGAGCTTCGAAAATTAATCAGAGATGTGGAGCAAAGCAGGGAGCATTTATTCACAAAAAGCAGCTGAGTACCACTAAGAACTGTAAGCTTTGTGGTGTGCTAACTTGCCTCAGTCTCATCCCCAGTGCCTTGAAAAACAAGACCCTTGCCATGGAAACCAGTAGCCTGGGAGCCACTGGGGGGAAGCCGAACAGGGCTGAAACTCTTTCAAGGCCTCATTTCCAGAAAATTGTCATTGTTCAGCCTGTCTGGTGGTTTCCCGGAAGACCCATTTGCAAGGGTGTCTCTCTGACTCAGAGCTCACCCCGTACAAAAAGCCTATTCCCGAGGGTTGATTGTCAGAGATAATTACAGGCATTTAACTTCACAGCTGCCTGAGGCAGTGGATAACATTTGGAGCAAACATCTGACGAACCAAAAAGCTTAAAAGACAAAGCTCAGCAATGAGATGTCCATAGGGGCTTTTAAAAGTTGCAGTGTATTCCTGGGAATCCAGAAGGCCACATGCATGCCCAGGCATGTGCACATGCTTAGGTAGGCCTTGGGAAGGCCCTCAGCTCTCACTCTGGCTGTCTTTGAAGCTCTGTGAAAACAGGAAGTGAAGGCTAAGGCAGAGTTGTTAACTGCCTGGCTGAGAGTTGAAGATGCGCCCCAACATGTACACAGAGGCCCTGGGCCGAGACTTGGAGACTGCTTCCAGGCATTTAAGGAGACCTCTGTCCAATCATTAAATGGCAACTAAGATAACCAAACAGAAAGTACAGTGGCCATACACAACGAAAGAATAGACTTTGCAGCATTAACTCAGAAAAGTCACTAAACAAACAAATCACAGTGACTTCAACAAACAGCAACAGCAACAAACCCTGAAGAGGAGTGAGCATCTGACTTCCAGAGCTGTCATATTAAATTATTTAAAATGTCCAGTTTTCAACAAAAAAATTACAAGACATGCAGGGAAAAAATATATATGTTCCACAAGCAAAAAAGCAATCACCAGCTGTCCCTGAGGAAGTCCAGACATTTGACTTTGTTTTAAACAAAAATGTTAAATCAGTTAATTTAAATATATTAAAAGAAAATAAGTAAGGTAACTTACAGGTTGGGTGAAAATATTTGCAAAGCACACATCTGATAAGGGGTTACTATCCAAAATATATAAGGAACTCACACAACTCAAGAGCAAAAATAAAAACCCAAACAATCCCATTTTTTAATGAGCAAAGGACCTGAATAGACATTTTCCCAAAGAAGATATTCACATGGCCAACAGGTATATGAAAAGTAACTCAACATCTCTAATCATCAGGGAAATGCAAATCAAATCCACAATGAGACATTACCTCACACCTGTTCTAATTGCTGTCATCAAAAAGACAACAGATAACAAACACTGGCAAGGATGTGGAGAAAAGGTGAGAATGTAAACTGGTGCAGCCACTATGGAAAACAGTATGGAGGCTCCTCAAGAAATTAAAAATAGAACTACTATGTGATCTAGCAATCCCACTTCTGGACATGTATTCCAACAAAATACAAAATCACTATCCCAAAGCGATATCTGCACTCCCATGTTCACTGCAGCATTATTTACAATAGCCAAGACATGGAAACAACTTAAATATCCATCATGGGATGAATGAGTGCAGACAATGTCACACACACACACACACACACACACACACACACAATACTATTCAGCCATGAAGAAGGAAATCCTACCATTTGTGACAACATGGATGGATCCTGAGGGTGTTATGCTAAGTGAAATAAGTCAGGCAAAGAAAGACAAATACTATATGATCTCACTTATATGTGGAATCTCAAAAAACCAACATAGAAACAGAGATAAGATTTGGGGTTGCCAGAGGTAGGAGGTGGAGGTGAGGGAATAAGGTGAAAGTGGTCAAAAGGTAAAAACTCACAGAAAGATAAATAAGTTCTGAGAATGTAATGTACAGCATGATAACTATAGTTAACAATACATACAGTATGTTTAAGAGTGGCTAAGAGAGTAAATCTTCAGTTATCATCATAAAGAAACTAAATTTGTAACTATGTGGGTTGATGGATGTTAACTAAACTAATTGTGCTAATCATTTTGCAAAATATACGTATATCAAATCATTATGTTTTATACCTTAAACTTACACAATGTTATATGTGAATTATATATCAATAAAACTGGAAAAAAGGAATTAAAGAAAAAGAAATTAAGGAAACTACGTCAGAACAATTAAAGCATGGAAACAATGTTTCACAAAATAAAGAGTATCAATAAAGGGGTATAAATTATTTGAAAAAAATAGAAATTCCAGTGTTGAAAACTACAATAACTGCAATGAAAATTTAACTGGAGGGACTCAACAGCAGATTTGCACAGGCAGAAAAAAAGAATCAGTAAACTTGAAGAGAGGTCAATTACTGTCATCCAGTCTGAGGAATAGAAACTAAAAAGAATGAAGGAAAATAAACAGAGCCTCAGGTACTACCATGCATACCAACATATTTATAATGGAAGTCCCAGAAAGAAAAGAGAGAAAGGAGCAAGAAGAATATTGGAAGCAGTAATGGCTGAAATGTCCCAAATTTGATGAAAAACATTAATCTACACATCCAAAAAGATCAACAAACTCCAAGTAGATTCCCCAACAGAAACCAGAGAAGGGAAGGGCAGAAAGCAGTGGGATAACATATACAAAGTACTGAAAGAAAAAAGATGTCAACAAACAATTCTTTATGCAGCAAAACTGTCCTTCAAAAATGAAGGAGAAATTTCCCAGCAAATAAAAACAGAACTCATCATTAGGAGATTTACCCTACAATAACTACTAAATAGAGTCCTTCAGGCTGAAATTAAAGGACATTAGCCAGAGTGTTCCCTGGTGGTCTAGTGGTATGGATTCCGGGCTTTCACTGCTGTGGCCCAGGTTCAATCCCTGCTCAGGGAACTGAAATCCTGCAAGCTGCATGGCAAGGCCAAAAACAAACAAACAAACAAATAAATAAATAAATAAATAGGACATAAGCCAGGACCTCAAATCCAGATGAAAAAATAAAAATTATCAGTAAAAGTAACGATATAGGTAACTACAAGAGACAGTACAAATGTATTTTATGCTTGTAACTCTTTTTTCTCCTATCTGAATTAAAAGACAACTGCATAAAGCAATAATTATAAGTGTGTGTTGATGAGTACACAATGTATAAAAATGAATATTTTATGACAATAAAATCACAAAGGATGGGCCTCCCTGGTGGCGCAAGTGGTTGAGAGTCCGCCTGCCGATGCAGGGGATACGGGTTCGTGCCCCGGTCTGGGAGGATCCCATATGCCGCGGAGCGGCTGGGCCCGTGAGCCATGGCCGCTGAGCCTGCGCGTCCGGAGCCTGCACGTCCGGAGCCTGTGCTCCGCAACGGGGGAGGCCACAACAGTGAGAGGCCCGCATACCACAAAAAAAAAAAAAAAAAGCACAAAGGAGAGGGGAGGTAACAGAACAACAGAGGAACAAAGTTTTTGTACACTACTGAAATTAAGTTGGTATTAATCTGAACTATATTGTTATAAGTTAAGATGTTAATGTTAATCTGACAAGCAAAAACTAAGGAAATAACTTAAAAATATATAGTAAAAGAAATTACAAGGAAATTAAAATGGTACTACCAAATATCTATTCAACACAAAAGAAGGCAATAATGGAGGAATAGAGGAACAAAAATGACATAACAATTGAAAAACAAATAGCAAGCCCTATCTTACCAGTAATTGCATTAAATGTAAATAAATTAAACACTCCAATTAAAAGTCAGAGATTGGCAAAATGAATTTAAAAACATGATCCAGGGCTTCCCTGGTGGCACAGTGGTTAAGAATCCACCTGCCAATGCAGGGGATATGGGTTCGAGCACTGGTCTGGGAAGATCCCACATGCCGCGGAGCAACTAAGCCTGTGCACCACAACTACTGAGCCTGCGAGCCACAACTACTGAGTCCGCATGCCACAACTACTGAAGCTTGCATGTCTAGAGCCTGTGCTCCACAACAAGAGAAGCCACTGCAATGAGAAGCCTGTGCACCATGATGAAGAGTAGCCCCCACTTGCCGCAACTAGAGAAAGCCCACATGCAGCAACAACACAGGCAAAAATAAATAAAATAAATTTTAAGAAAAGAAAAAACATGATCCAACTATATGCTTTCTACAAGAGACACACTTTAGATTCAAAGAGAAATAGGTTGAAAGTGAAAGGATGGAAAATATATTGCATGTAAACAGTAACCAAAAAAGAGCTAGAATGGCTAGATCAGTCAAAACAGACTTTAATATCAGATGACATAGACTTTATCAGACAAAAAAGACTTTAAGAAAAAAACAGTACTAGAGACAAAGAAGGACATTTTACAATGATAAAAGAGTCAATCCACCAAGAGGATAAAACAATTATAAACATAGGCACCTAACAACAGAGCCCCCAAGTTTAAGAGCAAGAACTGATAGAATTGAGGGGTGAAATAGACAATTCAACAGAAATAGTTTGAGACTTCAATACCCTACTCTCAATAATGGATAAAACAACTAGAGAGTAGATCAGTAAGGAAATAGAAGACTTGAACAATACAATAAACCAACTAGACCTAACAGACATGTATAGAACACTTAACAATAACAGAATACATATTCTCCTCTAGTGCACATGTAACATTCTCCAAGATACATGAGTTAGGCCATAAAACACATTTTAATAAATTTAAAAGAACTAACATCATACAAAGTGTGTTCTGTGGCCACAAAGGAATAGCAGAAATCAACAACAGAAAGAAATCTAGGAAATTCACAAATATATGGAAATTATACAACCCACTCCTAAATAACCACAAGGAAAAGAAGAAATTACAAGGGAAATTTTAAAATGACTTGAGATAAATGGAAATAAAAATACAACATACCAAAACTTATGGAATGCAGCTAACACAGTGCTTAGAATGAAATTTATAGATGTAAACATATGTATTTAAAAAGAACAAAGATCTCAACTTCTATTCGATATTGTACTAGAGGTCCTAACCAGGACAATTAGGAAAGATATATGCCATAAAAGACATCCATACTGGAAGGAAGAGGTAAAACAATCTCGTGCAGGTGACATGATCTTGTATATGGAAAATCCTAAAAAATACACATACACACACACACACACAAACACACACAATTAGAACTAATAAATAAATATACAAAGAGCTCATGCAGCTCAATAACAAAAAGACAAACAACCCAATCAAAAAATGGGCAGAAGATCTAAATAGACATTTCTCCAAAGAAGACATACAGATGGGCAAAAGGCACATGAAAAGATGCTCAGCATCACTAATTATTAGAGAAATGCAAATCAAAACTACAATGAGGTATCACCTCACACCAGTTGGAATGGCCATCATCAAAAAAATCTACAAACTACTGCAGAGCAGAATAAAGAAAAAAGAATGAAAAGAATTGAGGACAGTCACAGAAACATCTGGGACAACATTAAATGCACCAACATTCGAATTATAGGGGTCCCAGAAGAAGAAGAGAAAAAGAAAGGGACTGAGAAAATATTTGAAGAGATTATAGTTAAAAACTTCCCTAATATGGGAAAGGAAATAGTTAATCAATGCCAGGAAGCACAGAGAGTCCCATACAGGATAAATCCAAGGAGAAACATGCCAAAACACATACTAATCAAACTATCAAAAATTAAATACAAAGAACAAATATTAAAAGCAGCAAGGCAAAAAACAACAAATAACACATACGGGAATCCCCATAAGGTTAACAGCTGATCTTTCAGCAGAAACTCTGCAAGCCAGAAGGGAGTGGCAGGACATATTAAAGTGATGAAGGAGAAAAACCTACAACCAAGATTACTCTACCCAGCAAGGATCTCATTCAGATTTGACGGAGAAATTAAAAGCTTTACAGACAAGCAAAAGCTAAGAGAATTCAGCACCACCAATCCAGCTTTACAACAAATGCTAAAGGAACTTCTCTAGACAGGAAACACAAGAGGAAGAAAAGACCTACAATAATAAACCCAAAACAACTAAGAAAATGGGAATAGGAACATACATATCGATAATTACCTTAAATGTAAATGGATTAAATGCTCCAACCAAAAGACATAGACTGGCTGAATGGATACAAAAACAAGACCCGTATATATGCTGTCTACAAGAGACCCACTTCAGACCTAGGGACACATACAGACTGAAAGTGAGGGGATGGAAAAAGATATTCCATGCAAATGGAAATCAAAAGAAAGCTGGAGTAGCAATTCTCATAACAGACAAAATAGACTTTAAAATAAAGACTATTATAAGAGACAAAGAAGAACACTACATAATGATCAAGGGATCAATCCAAGAAGAAGATATAACAATTGTAAATATTTATGCACCCAACATAGCAGCACCACAATACATAAGGCAAATACTAACAGCCATAAAAGGGGAAATGGACAGTAACACAATCATAGTAGGGGACTTTTTTTTTTTTTTTTTTTTTTGTGGTATGCGGGCCTCCCACTGCCGTGGCCTCCCCCGTTGCGGAGCACAGGCTCCGGACACGCAGGCTCCGGACGCGCAGGCTCAGCGGCCATGGCTCACGGGCCCAGCCGCTCCGCGGCATATGGGATCCTCCCAGACCGGGGCACGAACCCGTATCCCCTGCATCGGCAGGCGGACTCTCAACCACTTGCGCCACCAGGGAGGCCCCATAGTAGGGGACTTTAACACCCCACTTTCACCAATGGACAGATCATCCAAAATGAAAATAAATAAGGAAACACAAGCTTTAACTGATACATTAAACAAGATGGACTTAACTGATATTTATAGGACATTCCATCCAAAAACAACAGAATACACATTCTTCTCAAGTGTTCATGGCACATTCTCCAGGATAGATCATATCTTACATCACAAATCAAGCCTTGGTAAATTTAAGAAAATTGAAATCGTATCAAGTATCTTTTCCGACCACAACACGATAAGACTAGATATCAATTACAGGAAAAAATCTGTAAGAAATACAAACACATGGAGGCTAAACAACACACTACTTAATAACCAAGAGATCACTGAAGAAATCAAAGAGGAAATCAAAAAATACCTAGAAACAAATGACAATGAAAACGCAACAACCCAAAACCTATGGGATGCAACAAAAGCAGTTCTAAGAGGGAAGTTTATAGCAATACAATCCTACCTTAAGACACAAGAAACATCTCAAATAAACAACCTAACCTTATACCTAAAGCAATTAGAGAAAGAAGAACAAAAAACTCCAAAGTTAGCAGAAGGAAAGAAATCATAAAAATCAGATCAGAAATAAATGAAAAAGAAATGATAACAAAGATCAATAAAACTAAAAGCTGCTTCTTTGAGAAGATAAACAAAATTGACAAACCATTAACCAGACTTATCAAGAAAAAAAGGGAGAAGACTCAAATCAATAGAATTAGAAATGAAAAAGGAGAAGTAACAACTGACCCTGCAGAAATACAAAGGATCATGAGAGATTACTACAAGCAACTCTATGCCAATAAAATGGACAACCTGGAAGAAATGGACAAATTCTTAGAAATGCACAACCTGCCAAGACTGAACCATGGAGAAATAGAAAATACGAACAGACCAATCACAAGCACTGAAATTGAAACTGTGATTAAAAATCTTCCAACAGGGGCCTCCCTGGTGGCGCAAGTGGTTGAGAGTCCGCCTGCCGATGCAGGGGATACGGGTTCGTGCCCCGGTCTGGGAGGATCCCATATGCCGCGGAGCGGCTGGGCCCGTGAGCCATGGCCACTGAGCCTGCGCGTCCGGAGCCTGCGCGTCCGGAGCCTGTGCTCCGCAACGGGGGAGGCCACAGCAGTGAGAGGCCCGCATACCGCAAAAAAAAAAAAAAAAAAAAAAAAAAAAAAAAAAAATCTTCCAACAAACAAAAGCCCAGGACCAGATGGCTTCACAGGCGAATTCTATCAAACATTTATAGAAGAGCTAACACCTACCCTTCTCAAACTCTTCCAAAATATAACAGAGGGAGGAACACTCCCAAATTCATTCTACAAGGCCACCATCACTCTGATACCAAAACCCGACAAAGATGTCACAAAGAAAGAAAACTACAGGCCAATATCTCTGATGAACATAGATGCAGAAATCCTCAACAAAATACTAGCAAACAGAATCCAACAGCACATTAAAAGGATCATACACCATGATCAAGTGGGGTTTATCCCAGGAATGCAAGGATTCTTCAATATAGGCAAATCAATCAACGTGATACACCATATTAACAAATTGAAGGAGAAAAACCATATGATCATCTCAGTAGATGCAAAGAAAGCTTTTGACAAAATTCAACACCCCTTTATGATAAAAACCCTCCAGAAAGTAGGCATAGAGGGAACTTTCCTCAACATAATAAAGGCCATATATGACAAACCCACAGCCAACATCGTCCTCAATGCCGAAAAACTGAAACCATTTCCACTAAGATCAGGAACAAGACAAGGCTGCCCACTCTCACCACTATTATTCAACATAGTTTTGGAAGTTTTAGTCACAGCAAGCAGAGAAGAAAAAGAAATAAAAGGAATCCAAATCAGAAAAGAAGAAGTAAAGCTGTCACTGTTTGCAGATGACATGATACTATACATAGAGAATCCTAAAGATGCTACCAGAAAACTACTAGAGCTAATCAATGAATCTGGTAAAGTAGCAGGATACAAAATTAATGCACAGAAATCTCTTGCATTCCTATACACTAATGATGAAAAATCTGAAAGTGAAATCAAGAAAACACTCCCATTTACCATTGCAACAAAAAGAATAAAATAGCTAGGAATAAACCTACCTAAGGAGACAAAAGACCTGTATGCAGAAAATTATAAGACACTGATGAAAGAAATTAAAGATGATACAAATAGATGGAGAGGTATACCATGTTCTTGGATTGGAAGAATCAACATTGTGAAAATGATTCAACTACCCAAAGCAATCTACAGATTCAATGCAATCCCTATCAAACTACCACTGGCATTTTTCACAGAACTAGAACAAAAATTTCACAATTTGTATGGAAACACAAAAGACCCCGAATAGGCAAAGAAATCTTGAGAACGAGAAACGCAGCTGGAGGAATCAGGCTCCCTGACTTCAGACTATACTACAAAGCTACAGTAATCAAGACAGTATGGTACTGGCACAAAAACAGAAATAAAGATGAATGGAAGAGCTCTGTGCTTTGTGACCACGTAGAGCGGTGGGATAGGGAGGGTGGGAGGGAGGGAGATGCAAGAGGGGTGGGATATGGGGACATATGTATATGTATAAATGATTCACTTTGTTATAAAGCAGAAACTAACACACCATTGTAAAGCTCCAATAAAGCTTGTAAATACTTGTAAATAAAAGCTTGTAAATACACACCATTGTAAATACTGCAATAAAGATGTTAAAAATAAAATAAAATAAGGACAGAAAGCACAGGTAGGTGTGAGTAGCCATGCTTCAGTACATTAGGTGAGACTGGGATGGGAAGCCAGGCAGACCCTAAAATTTGAGAAAATAGTATGACTTCTCTATAAATGTCACACCTTGGATGACTCCGGCTCTAGACATAATAGGTCATTTGGTCACTGACAATGGAATTGGATCCTGGAAAATTCAGCTTAAGACAAAAATGGAAGCTCAGTCCTTATTCCCGAAGTAAGGTTCCCTTTCACGAATAGTCAGATAGGAAGCTGAAAAAAAAAAAATCTACGAACAATAAATGCTGTAAAGGGTGTGGAGAAAAGGGAACCCTCCTACACTATTGGTGGGACTGTAAATTGATACAGCCATTATGGAGAACAGTATGGAGGTTCCTTAAAAAGCTAAAAATAGAACTACCATATGATCCAGCAATCCCACTCCTGGGCATACACCCAGAAAAAAACCATAATTTGAAAAGATACATGCACCCCAATGTTCACTGCAGCACTAATTACAATAGCCAGGAAATAAGTGAAATAAGTCAGAAAGAGAAAGACAAATACCATATGATATCACTTATATGTGGAATCTAAAATATTACACAAATGAACTTATTTACAAAACAGAAACAGACTCACAGACATAGAAAACAAACTTATGGTTGCCAAAGGGGAAAGCGGGTGGGGAGGGATAAATTAGGAGTTTGGGATTAGCAAATAAAAAACACTATAAATAAAACAGATAAACAACAAGGTCCTACTGTATAGCACAGGGAACTATATTCAATATCCTGTAATAAACCATAATGGAGAAGAATATGAAAAAGAATACACACACACACACATATTTATAACTGATTCACTTTGCTATACACCAGAAACTAACACAACACTGTAAATCAACTATACTTCAGTAAAAAAGAAGTCATTGCCAAAAAAAAAAAATAGATTGTGCAGTCACTTTGGAAAACAGTCTGTCAGTTCCTTAGGATTTTAAACATAGAGTTACCAACATTTACAGTCCTAGGAACATAGTCAAGATATTTGGGAGCTTATACTCACATAAAAATTGTACACAAATGTTCATAGCAGCATTATTCATCTTAGCCACAAAGTGGAAATACCCCAATATTTATCAACTGATAAATGGATAAACAAAATGTGGGATATCCATACAATGGAATATTACATGGCCATAAAAAGGAATGAAGCACATACTACAACATGGATGAACCTTGAGAATATCATGCCAAGTGAAAGACACCAGACACAAAAGGTTGCATATTGTATGACTCCTTTACATAAAATATCCAGAATAGGCAAATCCATAGAGTCACGAAATAGATAGTGGTTGCCAGGGCTGGTGAGCGGGGGAAGGGGAAGTGGGTATTAATGGGTATGGGGGTTTCTTTTTGGGGTAATGAAAATGTACTGGAATTAGACAGTGATGATGCTTCTACAACCCCATGAATATACTACAAACAACTGAATTAGTCACTTTAAAAAGGTGGATTTTATATTATATGAATTATACATTCCAATTTTTTTTTAAAAAAAGAGATAGCCCACGTTATACTCCCAGGACAGGACCCAATTCCCCTCACATTCACTACAATCTAATAGTGAGACTGAGGTAAAAAAGGCATTTTTTCCCCTGGAATTGCCTGCTTTGGGGTTTTCCCCCTTTATTCAACTGGCTTGTGGATTTTTCTTATTCATTCATTCAGTGATCACATACTGAGCATGTGACTTGCACTGCTCCAGGCACTAGCGATACAACCATAAATACAATCAACAAAGTCCAGGCCCCCATGAGGCTCATGTGGTAGAGGGAAGACACAAATACTACACAAGTGAATGGATCCCAGCTGTCAGGAAGTGCTGTGCAGAGTACCAAAGCAGGCAGGGTCGACCAGGAATGGATAGGGGAGGCGGGGGCTTTGTCATTTAAATCAGGCAGTCAGGGAAGGCCTTTCTGATGAGGTGACTTAGCAAGCCCTGAATAAAGTAATCCATGTGGATCTGAGGGAAAAGCAAGTGCAAAGGTCCTGGGGCAGGAGCATACGTGGCCTGTCCGAAGAACAGGCCTGCTCAAGGCCAGTAGTGCTGAGGCAAAGTGAGGGTGGAAAGAGGTGAGAACAGACCCTGCTAGGCCTTGTAGACCCAGATAAGGGCTTGTTTCTTAGGGTTGCTCTACAAATTACCACAAAACAGGTGTCTTGAAACAACAGAAATGTATTCGCTCACAGTCTGGGGAGTTAGAAGTCTGGAATCAAGGTGTCAGCCGGGCCATGTTCCCTCTGAAGTCCTAGGGAAGAGTCCTTCCTTGCCTCTTGCCAGCTTCCGGGGGCTGCGAGCAATGCTCAGCACTCCTCAGCTTGTACATGTGTTGCTTCAATGTCTGCCTTCATGGTCACGTGGTCTTCCTCCCTCCAGGTCTCTACATTCCCTGTCCTAATAAGGACACCAGTCATTGGATTTAAGGACCACCTCAATCCAGTATGGCCTCATTTTCACTTGATTACAAAGACCCTATTTCCAAATAAGGTCACATCACTGTTTCCAAGTGGACATAAATTTGGGGAGACACCACTCACCCCAGTACAGGGCTCCTCTTCAGACCCTCGGAGTCTACGTCTGTGTGTGGTGTTCCCTGCCTCTTTCACGCCTCCACACACTCTCTCTACTTCCTACTGGAGGGTTTGAGTGGAGTTTGACACAGTCAAATTTAAACCACTCTGGCTCATTTATGGAGCCAAAACCACAGGAGGCAAAGTCGAACAGGAGACCAGTTAGAAGCTCCTGCAAAAATCTACGTTCTCGGGCTTCCCTGGTGGCGCAGTGGTTGGGAGTCCGCCTGCCGATGCAGGGGACGCGGGTTCGTGCCCCGGTCTGGGAGGATCCCGCGTGCCGCAGAGCGGCTGGGCCCGTGAGCCATGGCGGCTGGGCCTGTGCGTCCGGAGCCTGTGCTCCGCAGTGGGAGAGGCCGCAGCGGTGAGAGGCCCGCGTACCGCAAAAAAAAAAAAAAAAAAAAAAAAAATCTACCTTCTCAGGAGGGTGCGCAGGGAGTGAGAAATGGACTTTATTGCAGAGTTATAGGATTTGCTCACTGATCAGATGTAGGTTTTGAGAGAAAGAGAAATCAAGGCTGCCACTGTAGCTTTAAGCCTGAGAAGAGGTAACAGAATCTATGGATTTGTAAGAGCACTTTATGTAGCACTTCCGACTTCTGGTTCAAGATGGACAACCGAGCACATGCGTTTGCTTTACACCCTTCCCAACCTCCATGAGATAAAAGAGAACAGAGGAACAGTGATGGAAGAGGGTGGGTCGCTGGTGGACAAGAGTGACTCATGCTTCTGGAAAACGGAAGGCAGAAGGGGCGGGTGGAAGGAAGAAGCCACAGAGGAGCCCAAGCAGGAAACCCCACCTTCCAGGTGGGCACACAGACAAAGACCAGGCAGAGGGCTGCCCAGGGGCGGGGGAGCGTCACTCCCGCCCTCCAGACACAGGACACAGGTCATTACCGAGCTGGCAGGCAGGGGCAGACCCCACGTGGAGAGCTGTCACCTAAGTGGGCTTCCAGTGTGGAGCCAGGAGCCCAGTGGGAAGCCCTCTGAGAGCTGGCACATCCCACCTCACCTCACCGTGTCTGCCTGGGAACTCCACGCAGGGGAAAGATGCTGTGGGGTAGGCAGACCCCAATACAACAGAGGGGGAGTGCTCAGCCGATCCCCAGACCCCCTCCTCAAAATGGACAGACGGTCCCCAAGTTCAGGAGGTAGGAGAGAAGAATGGACGGCATGAAAGCAAAAGGCCAAATGGCCAAGGGAAGAACTGACCCCAGAGAAAACAGATACTTTAAGCAACAAAAGAAATCTTAAAGGAAGAAACAATTGCAAAAGAGAGAAAGACTTGAGAAGCTGCATCCCTATAGTGAGTAGGACGCGACAGTGAGGACCAAGAACGGCTCAGATCTCTCCCTGGCCCCTGTCCCATGGGCAACGCATCGCCCGATGCTGGCAGTTTGCCTGCTCTGTATTTCTCACATCTGACCGCATGTGTCCGTCCACGCCACTGGCACACCCTAGTCCAGGCAGTCATCTCCCTCCCCCTCGGAACGGCACTGACCTCCCAGCGGCTGCTTCACTACCGTCCCATCCCAGCCCATCCCCACCTGCTATTCCCTCTACAGATGGGCTCATGTGTGTGGCTTCTGCGTGCCCCAACTTAAAACACTTCAGCAGCACCTGCCCCTCCCCCAGCCCCAAAGAGGACAAAACCTGGTGACCTGGCTGGCTAGGCCCAGACTCACCTTGACCCCATACCCATTGCTGTCAGGTGGTTCTGCTCCTGCACCCACACTGGGCCCTGCACGGGCTGTTCCCTCTGCTCAGAATGCTCTTCCTGCCCGGCCTCCCCTGGCCTCACCTCCCTGCCAGGGACCAGGAGCCTTCTCTACAGCGCTTCCCGCATCGCAGCCGCGCTATTCCCGGGATCATCCTGTGACTGTCTGTCTCCCCTACAAGACTCTCAGCCGCCTTCTCCCCGTCCTTTCAAACCGAGCTGATTCCCTTTCATGAATTTCGTGTTGCCCTGGGTTTCTTTCCCTTCACTGCTACAGAAAGTTTGAGAACGCCTGCCACACACCATGTTGCCTCCGATTTGGAAGAGGCACTCGGGGTACCAGGCTTGCGTGCTGTGCCCCTTGCAGTCTGGCCTGAGTCCCATTCTCGGTGTCTTGCTGTCTTGCTGAGCAGGGGGATGGGGAAGGAGACCCGGGACCTGAGGATAGGTCACAGAGGTGCATGGAGCTCTATCTTCTCTGCCATCAGGCTCTCAGGACGGACTCAGCCTTCCTTCAGACACTCCCAGAACTCTGGGAGGACCCTTCTTTAGAATGAGACAGAAGGCACGTTAACAATTCACGCTCAGGAATCAGGGCTCAGTGAGCACCGCTGCCCCAAGGGTCTGAGGCCGAGGGTCTTGGGGTGGAGGTTTTCGGGGCTGGAGACCACGTCCCGAGATGGCAGGGGGCCTTGTCTGAGTCAAGTGGTGCTGAGGCATCTGGCTCCAGGCTCTGACAGTTCCTTATTCAGAGAAAATACTCCGGCATGTGTTTCAATTCAGGTGTTTACAGTTTCTTTTTACAGGACTGTTCCACGTCCTCTTCAGGTAAAGCCCCCTGAGTAAGGCAGCAC
This sequence comes from Mesoplodon densirostris, assembly GCF_025265405.1. Taxonomy (NCBI): domain Eukaryota; kingdom Metazoa; phylum Chordata; class Mammalia; order Artiodactyla; family Ziphiidae; genus Mesoplodon; species Mesoplodon densirostris. Next base: position 118,567,428 of record NC_082661.1, read on the forward strand.
TGTGCAAGCAGCAGTGCACGGCAGCCTGGCGAGGTCGCCACCTCTGCGTCCCCCTGAGGGAGTTGGCACAAGCCTTTGACCTCTCTGAACCTCAGCTCCCTCTTCTAGAAAACACAGCGTGTCACGTACACCCAGAAGGGTGAGGCAGCTCACCTCCTCCCAGCATTGCCCCCCAAAGATGAGGCTGAGGCCTCAGGCCTAGGAGAGTGACCCTGGAGGGAGGGAAGGTGGGAGGGCGTTCCCACCGCGGGATGCGCTGGGCAGCTTTGACGATCCCCAGCTGGGGTGACGCTGAGACGAGCTCCCAGTTCGGTGAGCACCTGCCACCACCCATAGGGAGACAGCCGTCCCGGCGGATGGAGGACAGTCCAGCTTCTGCCTGCTGTCTGGCATAATTCACTCTCAGAAACTGTTCCCCCAACCCAACAAGGTGCTAAAAATAGATTTCTGGGCTCCACCTCCCAGACCAATTAAACCAGAGTCTCCGGAGATGTGGCTCGGGAATTTACACTTCCCACCAGCTTGAGGGGACTTCTAATGCGCAGTCAGGCCTGATAGCCCCTGGGTGTGGGGTATGCACGCGGCAGGGGAAGGTGGGCCAGGTACCCCAGGTGGAGCCCCTTACCCAGCCCCAAGGTCAGGCTAAAAAACGTCAAAGGTACCCGAGGGGCATCATGGCTCAGCTGTTTCTCCACCTGCCACCTGGCCAAGGGCAGCTTCCCGTAGGGCAAGGGAGAAAGAGGGCCAGAGGCTGGGCTGGGCAGTCCTCAAGAGACAAGGCTCGACCACTACGGGGGGCCCTGCAGGCAGGACCTGCCCCGGGCCAGGCAGAGGCTCCTGCAGCCCGCTGAATGTCTAGAAGGATGGGTGTCAGCAGGGGCCTCTGCCCCAAGGAGCAAACTAAGAGTCAGTGCGGCCCGGGCGTCACACAGGGCAGTGCAAACTGCACTGCCAACCCAGGCATTCTGGGGGCACCTCCATAGCTGGAGGGCATGGAAGGCACCGGTCGTCCCTCTGATGGAGCCAGGCCATGAGGGAAACCTAGGGAGGCACCAGAAATCCAACAGGAAAGGCTGTGGGAAGAGGCAGCTCTGAGGTTGGGGCCTGGCTCCAGTTGCACTGTGACCCCACTTCCGAGACTCGGTTTCCCTTCCCGCCCCAGTCCTGGCATGAGGTGCTGATGAGCCGGTGGCAGCCACCTGGAGCCCTGGAGAGCAGTGTCCCTGTGGGCTCGGCAGCAGGTCCCCCTGTCTGCCCGGGGTGGGCCGCCCCCTCTCCATCCTGCGATTTGCGGCTTTATCCAGCGCTCCCCAGGAGGCACAAACCCAGGAGCAGGAATGCACGCACACACGTACTGGAAAGAAAACAAAAAGCCACACAGATTGATTTGCTGTTCCTCATGTGCAGCGGGGCAGGAGGCGTCCGGGTGTGTGACGGACGCAGGCAGCTGTGAAAATTGAGATGTCAGCCCCGAGCCCCCAGCCGCGTCCCCTCACCTCCAGATGTGGCCGGGGACGCGCAGCACAGTCCCGTTCACTGTGCGAACCCGCAGCAGACTGTGAAATGCCCTCGATGCGGTGGCTGCAGAGCCTCAGGCCCATCAGGACTGTCAGAAATCTGGGTCGTTGCCTCTGCACTCCCGGCTCCGCTGACGGGCACCTGTGCTTCTGCCCCTGACCACAGCCTGTTCCTCCAGGCCTGGACCACGAGGGGGGATGGGTGCTGCCCGACAAGGACAGAAGCCGTGCTCCGGCCCAGCTCTGCCTCCAGTGGGGTGGCCTGTGGGTGGCCTGCACTGGCCCCCCAACCCCCAGGAGTATCAGTTTCCTCTTGTTCTCCTTGGGTTCAGAGGAAAATGGGTGAAGGTACCCCCCGGGTCCCCAGGACAGCCTGATCGCTGACAACGTGGGAACAGGCGGCAGGGGTTAGGAGTCCCTAGCTGGGTGGTGGCGGCATCCACAAGGACGCATGGGGGTGTCATCAAGCTCCTGCCCGACCCTGGCCCTGATGCGTGGTGTCAGATTCTGGATGAGGACACGGGGGTTACCTGTCCCCAGTGATGCTGGAGGGACCCAGGATGGAGACTTGCCCAGGTCAGGCCCCCAGAAGCAGACGGGGCTTGGAGGCCCTGGTGGGCTGAACAGGGCATCTCTCCCATGCGTGTTTGGTGTCCCAACCAAATACACACACTCTGCACGTCAGGGGACATGCCTCCGGGTCAAAAGCTGTCAGCAGGAGGAGCAGACGCAACTCTCCCCAGGCCCAGCCTGGCGAAGGCAGAGGGATCTGATCCATGAGCCATGAGCTGAGGGCTCTGACAGTGGCATGGGGTGGAGTGGAGTGGAGAGTGGGTGGTCTCAAGACAGGCCAAGGCTCAACATCCGGCAGCCCTTTCTAGGAGGGGAGGGAGAGAGAGGTATGTGCGCTGTGGCTAGAGGGCCGCCAGGCGGGGACGCTGGGCTCGATAGCACATCCATGTGTGCACAAGGATGGAGGGACAGGTGGACGAACGGATGGAGGCCGTGGTCAGACCCCCTGGCAGGGTTTCAAATCCTGTGTCAGATACAGTGGCTTGACCTGGGTACGGTGCTGAACGCAGATCCCACACGGCACACGCTAAGCGTTCACAGCCCTCCATACTCCCCTCTCCGGCCCCAAACTTCAGGCCTTTTGGCAGCCCTAGAGGAGGTGCATTCTGGGCCTGGGCTACAAGCACTGCCTGACTGGAGCAGATAGCTGAGCGAGCAACTATGCAGCGTGTTTGCTGCACGGACGGAAAACCTCCTGCAGGAAGGGCTGGCCACGACAGCGGAGGCAGGAACTCCGCCCTTCCTGCCCCACGGCGGGCAGGGCAGGGTTGGGGTTCTCTGGCTGCCAGCATCCTGAGAGCAGCCCTGGGGACCCTCCACGCCCCCGTCACAGGCTCCCTGCTCTGCGCAGATGCTCCCCCTGTGCCCCGGCCCCACCAGAACTCCACGTGCCGCAAATGCCCCTCCCTTTCCCCAAACTCTCCTCTCAGAGCACGTGCTTGCCCCCTCCCTGCAGGACCAGCCGAGCTCACAGGGAGCCAGGTCATGGAGAGACCACCGTGTCCCCTCTGGTGTCCATCCTCCAAACAGGGGGGTTGCACACCCAGCCCTGAAAAGGCCCATTGTGGGGCGTGGCTGCTCCCACAGACCCCCACAGTGGATGGTGTGGCACAGCGAAAATGCTAGGGTGTGAGGCACCCCCATACCAGGGAGGCTAGGCTGTAGGGGAGCCCCAATCTGGCCTGCCCTGGGCTGTGATTGCCCAAGGCCCTCTGACAGAGGCCCCTCTGATGCCCCAGAGAAGGGACTAGACTCTCAGCAGCGGGTATGGGCCCCAGAGATGCCCAAACCCTGATCCAATGACTGTGAATGTGACCAGAGAAAGAGATGTGATGACAGGGTCAGAGAGATGGATCTGAGTCCCTGCTGCAGGCTCTGAGGTGTAGGGAGCCATGCGAGAGGCCTGGGGGGTGAGGGGTCCCAGCCCACAGCCAGCAGAGAATGGGGATCTCAGTCCCACAGCACATGGAATGAACACCTGGATGAGCAGGAAAAGACTCTACCCCAGAACCTGCAGAGAGGAAGGCCAGCCGACACCTTGGTCTTAGCCCACTGAGACTTCGCTGGCCTCTGAGACCCAGCACCATAAAGTGATAAGAGTGTGTTATTGATCATTTTGTGGCAGTTCGGGCAGCCACCCTGTGCACATCCCCGGGGCCATGGCAACAAGCTCTGCTTCGAGGCACCAGGGTATGGCCTCGTGGGCACCAGGAAAGGAGCCTCACACCCCTCCTGGGCTCCGTGGCACAAGGCCATGTGGACGTGGGCTCCTGAGGCCGCCCACAACCAGCAGCCACGGCGTGGCCACACACACAGAGCTGACAGTCCACTTGCCTGTCCCTGCTCCGCGCAGGAGCAGGGCCTGGGTCTGCGACCAGCCTCTGCACCCTGCAAGTCTGCCATGAGCGCTGAGCAGGACCCGCATGCCAGGCCCGAGCACGTGTCGGCATCGGTACCCGGAGCTAGTGCCTCCAGAAATGCGTCCTGTGAGCCCAGCTGTCCAAGGAAGAAGTGAGCTGGACAAAAATACCCAAGGTGGGAAGCCCAGGAGTCCCAGGGGATGCAAAGAGGGCAGGCGGGTGGCCCTCAGGGCCCCCTCAGGCACCTGCACTGCGACAGTGGCACAGAGGTAGCTATGAGGGGTCGTCGACTGCCACCCCCGCATTCTGACAGCCCCAGGATAGCCTCTTCGCATCTGTCCTGGTGCCCACTGAGGCCACACTTCCCCGGGCTGCTGCCACCACGGGGCACTGGGGCTGTCCCTACCCCCAAACCACTTCTGCTCAGGGCAGGCCTCCACTGACGGGCACGTTTCCTGCAGGCTCCCTCGGCCTGACCCAGACCGGGCTTTGCTTTGTGGTCTGCAGCTCTTCCTGCCTGGTCTTTCCTACCCTATTCTCTCCATTCGGGCCTCACAGAGGCACTGCCGGCCGCCCCCTCCAGCTCCCGCCCTCTCTCGTACTTCTAGTCTAATCCCACCCGTGTCTGCTTCTTGGAGGGCCTGGAACTGACACCATCACACCCAGGTCACAGCCCTGCAACACCAGGCCTCCCCGGCCCTGTGCTGCAGGAAGGGCTGAGGGGATGGTAGGGCACGCCGCTCGGCGGTCACTCAGGTGGTGCCCTCCTTAAGGCTGTGTTTCCTGAGCAGACTGTCTACTGCGAAACCAAGACTGGAACCATGGCTCTAGCTCAAGGTCACTGCAGGATGAGCTTCAAGCAGGAGTTCTCCCTGGAGTCCCGGAAACTGTGGCTAAAGGGAGGGAACAAAGGAGGCAGCCTCAGAACTTCCCTGGTGGTCAGTGGTTAAGACTCCGTGCTTCTAATGTTCCAGTGCAGGGGGTGCGGGTTTGACCCCTAGTCACAGAACTAAGATCTCACATGACTCAAGGTGTGGCCCCCCCAAAAAAACGTCAAAGGAGGCAGCCTCTGCATGGCATGTGAGCGACAAGAGTGACACTTGGTTTGTATGTCCCCATGGTGGGTCTGACCACACAGGTGCCCCTGGTATGGCTGGTAGCCACACCCACTGGAAGCTCCTGGACCGCAGCCCTGGCCACAGTGCACAGCAGGGAAAGTTGGGGACTTTCCTCCTGGACAGAGGCCACGGCATTCCCAGGAACTTGGAGAGGAAAACGGGCAGCACTGGGGTTTCCAGCACCCTCCTGGGAAGTCCCCTCAGCCATCACCTGGTCACTGCCCGGCAGAGTCCAGGCCCTCCGGTTGGCTGAGGTGGAAATGCCACGTGGGGACACAGGAAAACCCTCCCAATTGTCACTGTCCTGCGACAGGCCCTCCCAGGAGCCAACACCCAGGCACCCTCCCCACCCCCAGCTTTGGCTGACGGTGCCATCCTCACTCCCTCTCTGGTCACCTGCTCAGTGTCACTCCTTCCGGCTCCACCCACTGCCACCACCCTTGCCTCACTCACCACTCTGAGTCTGGACCCCTCCAGGGATGACCTGGACAGTCATGCAGGCGGGGGTGTACAGAGCTGACCCCAGTCCTGATCCAGCCTCAGGGCTGGGCCTTGGACCAGTCTGTCCAAAGGCCCTGGACAGTCTGTCACCCTCATCTTCTCTTAGACTGTCAACTCCTGAGGGCAGGGGCCACTCCTCACGAAGCCTCCTGTGTCCCACAGCCTCACTTGTAGGTGCTCAGCGTGCCCTTGAGGACGGACTGGCCCCAGGATTGAAACATCACAGCTTTGTCATTTACGCCTCACAGTAACTCCTCCGAGGAGTGCTACTGGCCCACTTTACAGGAGTGCAAACTGAGGTCAGAGATGTGAAGCAGTCCGTCCAAGGACACAGGGTACTGGTCAGGTTCAAAGTCTAAACCAAAGCCCAGACTCCATATCAGGGGCACCCTGGATGCTGGTGCTGGAGGGCAGAGGGGGGCGCTCGGCCTCAGGACCACCAGGTGGTAGGTGTGTGGCCATTCCTGGGAGCCCCATCACCCTTGGCTCCTCTGGGAAGACAGCTCTGGAGAGAGAGCCTGAGGCCACCAGGGAACTGGTTCCTAGCTCTGTCTGCCCACTGACACCCCCTCCCCGAGGATGCTTACCCAGCGTGGGGCTGAGGCATCAGTACTCCTCTCGGACACCCTCCTTGCTCTTCTGGTTGCCAAGCAACACTAAAAGCTACGGCATGCGTGTGAATTCGGAAGGCGCGTCCAGCCTTCCCCACCCCTCCCCTTCCTCACCCCCTGCCACCTCAGTCAGACTGTTTACAGGAGAGGCTGTGCACTGTGTCCCCTGCCTGGGGGAAGCCTCTGGGGGAAAAGGCCCCCCCGACCTGACCGCAGGGAGCCCGCGCCCGCTGACACCCAGGTCACACCGAGCTGCGCCTGCTGTGCAGCCTCTCCAGTGCTCCGCCGGGTGGGCCAGGGCTCACCCACCAGGGTCGGGACCTGGGCCCTGAGAGACCGAGCTGGGTGGAGCCCACGTGGGCCTGGGGCCGGGAACGCTGGGAGCCCTGTGTCAGGTGGGAGAGCTGGGGAGGGGGCAGGGCAGAGACGGCCCAGGGCCCCAGGGATGTGCAGCCACTTCGCCCCGGAGCACAGTTCACAGATCACCTCCTTCTACAGAAGAGGCGTCTGAGACCCAGAGCGGGCAGCCACTTGTGCCAGGCAGGAGGGGGCAGAGCCGCCTTCCCACGCAGGGCTGCACCCTGGCAGCCGTGTGCCTTCTAGGCTCTCTGCTGGAGGGGGTCATGTGGGAACGTGCTCCCCCTGCCGGCTTCGGACATAAGGGAGAGGGAAGAGGCCCAGGCCTGAGCAAGCACTCAGTGCCGGGGAGTCAGGGTCTAGGGTTGCAGGCCTCTGGGGGAGACGTGAAGCAGGGACCAGAGCTTCAGCCCGGCAGCCCCAGGCGTGACACTTTGGGGCATCTCTGATGACCAGTGCCCCCACCTGGCATCCCTGGCACTTCCCACCACTCCTGCCCTGCGGAGGGGCCCCTTGTCAGCAAGAGGCGACAGGGACTCAGGCCTCACAAGGGGGTGATGGATGCCACCTGGCCTCACATGAGAAGCACAGCAAGGAGAGTAGGCCCATCAACTGGCCTGGGGGACTGGGGTACGGGGCCAACAGGCCAGTGTGTGCTGACCCTGGGGAGCACTGGGGCAGCCTCGGCCTGGCTGTCTGCCTCACACATGGGGAAACTGAGGCTAGTGTGCCACACTGCTTATCCTGGGCCCGGCCAGGTGATGGGCCTTGGTTCTAGGCTGACCCTGGTGGCACAGAGCATGGCTCCCGCTGCATTTTGTTGGGGAGCAACAAGAGGGAAGGCGAGTCTGGCCACCTTACCCTGCCCAGCAAAGGCAGCCAGAGAAACTGCCTAGGGTACTGCTTCATGGGCCAGCTCTATCAGGGTGCTGCAGGCGAACTCAGAAGCCAGACCTTCCAGGTGCGTAGTTGTGGGGCCTCTGAGCCCCAGCAGGGTTCCCACAGAGCCCAGGCCTTTGCCAGCGGTACCCCTGCAGCATCCCTTTCTCCTCTGTGGTCAACAGCGCAGCCTGGAACCAGCCTGCACCTCCTGGCCAGTCCTTAACCTCTTAGTTCCCTCACCTATAAGATGGGCGTGGGAACGGCCCTGTGTCTTAGGACTAGATGAGTTATCACGTGTGAGATGTGCACAAAGCATCCCACGTCAACACAGGCATCATCACCGTAACGTCCTCTGCCCACACGCCCACACCAGGACCCCACAGAGCATACCCGGTGCTCTGGCACTGAGGCCCCCGTGCCCACAGCCCAGGTCTGCACCTCTGGAGCGGGGAGGCAGGCTTGTCTCTGAGGTCCCCGCGCCACAGACAGGGCTGAGGGAAGGAGGAGGGCTGCAGGGGCCCTGTGGACAGACACTTCTTTTCCATGGAAAAGGCTCCAGAGGTCACTGGTCTGGGGTCGGGCTTCCTCAGATTTCAGCTCTGTGGCATCCGGCTCCCCCTCAGTAGGGGCAGGGGAGGGGCAGGGAGCTTGGCTGCGGGGAGGAAGGTGGAAGTCAGGAGGGGTGCAGTCCAGGATGTGGTAACCGGCTGGACGTGGGGACTGGTGGTGGGCGGCAGGCAGTGCAGGGACAGGGACTGGTCTTAGGACACAGCCTGAGCCAGGGCTCATTAAGAGCCGGGCAGGGGTGGGATGAACTGGGAGATTGGGATTGGCACATATACACTACTATGTATAAAATAGATAAGAAATGAGAGCCCACTGCAGGGCACTGGGAACTCTACTCAGTGTTCTGTGGTGACTACATGGGAAGGAAATCCAAAAAGGAGGGGATATATGTATACGTATAACTGATTCACTTTGCTGTACAGCAGAAACTCACACATTGTAAAGCAACTATACTCCAATAAAAATTAATTTTTAAAAGATGTTAAAAAGAATTAAAAAAAAAAAAAAAGGATCCAAGTAGGCCTCCGCCCAGGGCCATGGGGCCTGACCAGGACTTCAGCTCCAGACTTCAGCTCCTGTGGGACCTGAAGCGGTCCACAGGCTCCCAGGGATCAGGCCTGGGGAGCGGAACAGAGGGCCGGGTGAGGGCGGTGGACTCGCTGGTCTCGCTGGGGCGGGGCAGGGAGGGGGGACAGCATCCTTGGTGAAGTAGAAACCCCTGGAGGGGGCACCGTGGGTGACAGGAGGGAGGGGTGAAGAGGAAAGTCTTGGTGGGCAGGCGGCGGGGGGCTCCCTGGACAGTGAGCACAGCCACAGGGGGTGAGTGAACGAAGTGCGGTCTCACAGCATCAGATGTACCTCCCCGACCTGGGGCTTCCCCTGGGCCATGAAGGGTCAGGGGCTCCTGTCCCCCACTCTCCCTGGGCTGAGTCTCTGCCCACATCTGCCCAGGACCTGGGGAGGATGAGAGCTTGGAAGACCCACCAGGCGGGTGAGATCCACCTCTGAGCTCTCAGGGAACGCCTGTCCTGGGGACATTTCTTCCACTCACTTGCCCCTTGTACTTAATGAAGGGCCCCCTGCTCTCCCCAGGCCTGGAGCTGGAAGGGCAGGGGCTGCAGCCTGGGCCCCGTGGGTGGACAGAGGCTCCGGATGTGCAGTCTCTCTGCCTACTCCTGACAAAGACCCGCCCACCCGCCAGGTCTGCCCCAGCCTTGGCCTGCCGCCTGGCGGAAGGTGGACAGCCAGGCTGAGGTCTGCGTGGCCACACCGTGGAACCTGCCTTTCTCACCGACGCACGTCCGGCACCACGTGCCCTGGGCTGCCTGGCCGGCAGTCAGACCAGGAGGACCTGCTTCGGGTGCGGCTGCAGCCTCGCTGACAGGGCGCTCAGGGCCTCGGGCCACAGCTGCCTGTGCAGCCTCCCAGCCCACGGGCCCCTCACCCAGGGTCTGGGGCCACCAGTCCCTCCTCCCCAGAGCCCGTGGAGATTCTCTTTACTCTGTTCCCAAATGTAGACACTATGGCCCCAGCAAATCCCATGATAAAGACATCAATTTAACTTGTCATTTAACGACTAAATAGTCCTCCCTATATTTCTGGGGGAGGGGAGGAACCCCCAGGTTATGCACTTGCTCCTAGAGGCTGAGGCTTGTCTTTTGCCTGATGAGAGGGTCTGGGTCTCTGGGGACAGCCAGACAGGGTCTGAGTCCCGGTTCTGACCCATACTGCTGAGTGACTTCTACTGGGTTTCCCAGCCTCTCTGAGCCTACTTTGTGCTTCTGTGGGACTGGAGAAGGCCGCTATCCTAGGGGATCTGTGAGAATGAAAAGATCTCACCTGAAAGAGCCCAAGAGCCCCCTTCCTCTCATCCCACCCCCTCCCTTACTCAAAGTCAGGGATCCTTTGTCAAATGGTCGACTTAGAGAAGGTCTCTGCCAGGCACAATCTCCCACTAATGCAGCGGCTCCTTGACCCAGATGTCGTTTTGCCCCAGGCAGGGAGAGAAATGCCAACAAGAGACATCAGGCCCCTGAGTGTCCCGGAAACCCTTCCAAGCTTCTGAATGCCAATTACGGGAAGTCTGATTCATCTGTGCTCTGCGTAGCTGGGTCCAGTGACACCCAAGTGATTGTCTGACTTGAGTGTGTTGGGGAGTGACAGGCAGGGGTGGCCTGGGAAGTGAGTGCCCCCGCGTCCTGGCCTGGGCCAGCCACTAACCTCTCCCAGAGGTTTTAGGTAAAGGCATGGACCACAGCCCCTGAGGGCCCTCCCAAGGGTGCAGTCAACCTGATCTGCCCCATGATTCTGTGACTGATGCCAAGAGTTGGCCGAATGCCACTGGGCAGCTCGCCAGAGACCAAAGCAAATACAATGGAAAGTTCCCCGTTTTCTGTGAACTCAAAGTTCCGTGCCCTGAGGCCTTTAGCCCCCGCAGTGTGGTAGGCGTCCAGGTCCCAACTCAACTGGACATTCTGGGCTGACCCTGGTGGTTCAGCATCTGGGAGCAGGCTTGGCACTCAGTAGGGTCTGGTGGGCTCAGAACTGCAGACTGTGGTATGGGAAGATTCCAGAACCAAGAGGAAGAGCCTTACTCTTGTCCAGGCCTGAACCCCTGGGCTGGTCTGTTTGCCCTTGAGAAGTGGTTCTCAGACTTTAGAAGGTGTCAGAATCCCCTGGAGGGCAGCCCCTTCCCCCAGAGTATGATTCAGGAGGTCTGGGGACTGGCCTGAGAATCTGCAGTTCTAACATGGTCCCCGGGGAGGCTGAGGTTGCTGGGATCCCTCTTTGAGAGCTGCTGATCTAAAATCATAGTTGGGAGAGGGCCTGGGAAGCAGAAGGAAGGAGGCACTGTGCTCAGAGCCCGGCCAGAGGCAGCCTTGGGTCAGCGGGGGCCCAGGCCAGGCTGGGCAGAGCTAGGACACAGGTGGCTCGAGATGAAGGCCACACCGGGTGGGAAGAACACCTCAGCCTGTGAGGAAAGAAGCCCCGGGCTTCAGCACCCTTGCCCAGCACTGCCCACCCCCCTCACCGGACAGGTGGTCCTGGGAGCTTCAAGAAACCTGCTTCCTCCCATTGTGCTTGTTCCTGCCTCTGGGCCCTTGTCCATTGCCCACCAACCCCCCTCAACACTTCACCTCGGGGGAGACTCTTGACCCCCAACCAAGCAGAGCCCTGTGATTGATCACACACCCCTGGATGCCCCAACACAGTGTAGAACCCGATGTAGAGCAGGCCAGGTGGCCCACAGGTGTGGCTGCCCTTGTGGCCCCAGCACTGCGTTGGCGGGGAGGCAGCTTCTGCCTGTTCACTCATTCAACAGACATCGGGGGCTGGGTGCCTGGGGGGTTGGGCAGGGAGGGGAGAGGAGGCCGCCTAAACCCTCGAGACCCTTTGTTCAGGCACCATGAACCCTCACTGTCGGAGTCCGCACTCCAAGCCAGGCAGGTGCTGGAGCAAGGCCAGGCTGTGAAAGGCCTCCTGGCAAGAAAGAAATAAGAGGGCTCCTAGGTGTGGATTCTGCTCCTGGTGGGTTCTTCTGACCAATGATGTCAGAGACCCCCTGCTCACTGCCCGTGATCCACACCAGCATCAACCCATCCATATGGGGCCCCAGCAGAGCTCAGGCATAGCAGGACAAGGGCAGAGCTCAGATCCCCACAAGTCAGCATGGGTGGAGCAGGGCATTGAGCTGGGGTCTGGAACCCAGGGACCCACTGTGTGGGCCCCTCCCACAGGCCCTGCCCCCGCAGACCCTGCCTTCCCATAAGACCCAGGTCTGTGCCTCCAGGGGCCCTTCCTCATCACAGGTCCCCACCTCCTTAAGCCCTTCACTGGGAAAACCGCGTTTCTGTAGGTACCACCTGTGTGCCCCACCTCCCCCAGTGCTCCAGGTTCTCCCAGCTGGGAACCCTGCCATGTCATGAGGCTGCCACTGTCTGACGTTCCCTAGTGTTCTCTACCATGCAAAGGAGGCTCTTTGGTTTCGATAGATGCTGGGCCCGCTGGGGCCTTCAGCTTCCCCCTCCCACCCTCTTTCCTAATGCACAGATGGCTCACATCCACAGACCGAGAGAAGACAAGACAGCTGGGATGCATTTCTCCCCACATCCCAGGCAGGTCTCCCTCCACGCATCCTCTTCACCAGCCTCCCACATGTGCAAGCATTTCTGCTCCAACGAGATCTAACATTGAGGGAGAAAAAAACAAACAAACAAACCTCACCTGCTGTAAGACTGCCCCTCAACATATCAGGACTGATGGGAGAACCAGGTCGGGCCAAACACCCCATGGGTCTGATGTCACACCAGGGAACAGTCAGTCACAGTGACAACCAGAGTAAATACCAGCACAGTTAACAAGGCTAAGTCCTACCAGATAAAGGAATACTGCAGTAAACATAGGGCTATACCTGCAAAAAAAAAAAAGGTAAAGGCAGCTTGAAAAGGAATGTGGTCAGGTGAAGCTGCTGAGTTTTGGAAACCAGAGCAAACTGCAAAGATCAGAGGAACCGCGTGTTGGCAAAGAAAGAATTTAGTACTTATCTGCCTTTTTTTTTTTTTTTTTTGCGGTACGCGGGCCTCTCACTGTTGTGGCCTCTCCCATTGCAGAGCACAGGCTCCGGACACACAGGCTCAGCGGCCATGGCTCACTGGCCCAGCCACTCCACGGCATGTGGGATCTTCCCGGACCGGGGCACGAACCCGTGTCCCCTGCATTGGCAGGCGGACTCTCAACCACTGCGCCACCAGGGAAGCCCTCTGCCTTTTTTTTTAATGAAATGATTTCAGGGTACCCAAATGGCCCTGGTTGGTGAGGGAACGTTTTTTTTTTTTTTTTTTTTTTTTTCCTTTTTGCGTTATGTGGGCCTCTCACTGTTGTGGCCTCTCCCGTTGCGGAGCACAGGCTCCGGATGCGCAGGCCCAGCGGCCATGGCTCACGGGCCCAGCCGCTCCGCGGCATATGGGATCCTCCCAGACCGGGGCACGAACCCGTATCCCCTGCATCGGCAGGCGGACTCTCAACCACTGCGCCACCAGGGAGGCCCGAGGGAACGTTTTTTATCGAAGAATTCCACAAATGCATTCAGAAGGAACAATTAGAAAGATACCATGTTACAACTCTGGATGTCACACTTGACTCAGACAGTGGTCATCAATGGTTCAAATGGTCAGAAGGATGGACAAATGGATGCCAGGGCATGAGAGTCTATCTCCCCCACATTCATGCCCACTGCAACGAGACTTGACATGATAGACTCCTGCCACAATGCCATGCAAAGGGCAACACCATGTAGCATTCTTGCCCAGGTAACATGAACTCCCATGAAGTTGTCTGAGCTAAATTCCAGTTTAGAGGAAATACTAGGAGTTGAGGAACTAGTTAAATGACACCAAGAGGAAGCAAACAGGCAAGTCTTGAAAATAAGGCATTCTACAGACAGCTCACCAAGATTCTGCAACAAGCCAATGGCTTTTTAAAAAGGTGGGGGGGGGAAGAGGCTCTGCTTTAGATTAAAGAGGCTTTAAGAACAATGCAAACTAAATGCCACATGTGGATTTAGTTTGGTTACTAATTTTACAAACCAACTGCAAAAAGGCATTTTCAAGGCAATTAAGGAAAACGACATGTGTACTGGGTGTTAAATGATAGCAAGGAATTGCTGTTATCTTGTTAAGTGTGCTAATAACCATATGGTTTTGTTTGAAAATGGCCATGTTTGTTTTAGAAATCCATACTGGAGTATATAGGAGCAAATTACTGAGGTCAGGGGTTTGATGTAAATACTTCAGTCAAAAGGAAAAAGAATAACAGGAAAAAAAAAGAAAAGAAAAGAAAGAGGGAGGGAGGGAGGAAGAAAGAAAAATGAGTAAGTGAAGCAAGCTGGTAAAATCTTAACTGCCGAATCCGGGTAATGAGAATATGGGGGTTCATGATTCTATTCTCTTTACCTTCTAGTGCGTTTGAAAATTTGCATAATAACAGTTAAATTTAAAACATGGTATCATCACATGAATATACAGTCAGAGCAATGAAGCCAACAAGAAAGTCTAGAAATAACCCCAAACACATATGGCAACTCAGTATATGATAAAGGTGATATTTCAAATCAGTGAAAAAAAGGTAATTATAAGTGGCTTTGGACAAATGGGTGGCCATCTGGAAAAAAATTAAGTTGGAGTCCAGCAGATGGATCAAATATTCACATTTGAAAAAAATGAAACCGTAAGCCTATGAGAACATATGAGAATTTCTTTATACTTTCACAGAAGAGAAGGCCTTTCTGTTACTTTGAATCCCATGAAAGTACCAGTAGGCAACCATTTTTGCCTACAGAAATAGTAATTTCACATAATTTCATGTATGTTACAAAACCCCAAAACCATTTTTAAAATGATGGTTCTGGCTGCATACATTTTTAAAATTTTGCATGGCAAAATCGTAACAAACAAAATGAAAACACAATAAATTGGGGAAAAAATTTGCAACTCATACTCCAAAGTAACAGTTTCCTCAATATATAACTTCTATGAATCAGTAAGAAAAATGCCATCAACCCAACAGATATACTATGTTAATAATTCAAACACCAGTTCGCCAAAAAAGAGAATACAGGTGGCTCTTATATATACGAAAATATGCTCAATCTCATTCATAGTAAGAGAAATGCTAACTAAAATTGCAACGAGATACCATTTCTCACCTATCAGATCGGCAAAGTTAAGGGGGTGAAAAAACAGGTGCTCACATACCTCGCCAACAGAAGTATAAATAGGTATGGCTGTGGAGGACAGTTTGGCAAAATCTATCAAAATTATAAATGCACCTCCATTTCACCCTATTTTATTTCTAGGGATTTATCTTACAAATATGCTCACACTTGAGCAAAAGGATATGTGTGCGAGGGTCCTCACAGCAGCACTGCGTAGAAAAGGAGAGTGGACACAGTCTGAACGGCCACCTTGCAGTACCTGGATGAATGAGTTATCATACACACATCCATTGTGGGAAGACCGCACAGGCATTAAAAGCAGCAAGGTCACTCTACACACACTGAGACAGGAGCTCCAAGATGCACCGGGAAGAGAAGCCAAGCTAGGCACAGGCCCGTGGCCGCCAAGTGCATGACAAGAACTAATGCACTGCTGGTGTGTAGGGACCAGAAATGTGGGCGGATACTGAGGAAACAGATAACAACAGGACCTCAGCTGGGAGCAGCCAAGAGCTGGCCAGGGTTGGGAGGAGACACGCTCCACATGGACCCTTTTTCCTTTTTTTTTTTTTTTTTGCCGTGAGACATGCGGGATCTTAGTTCCCTGAGCAGGGATCGAACCCACGCCCCCTGCAGGGGAAGCGCAGAGTCCTAACCACTGGGCAGCCAGGGAAGTCCCCCCTACACACCCACACACCCACCCCAATCCCTCCCCCAACGGTTTTACTTTTTGAACGCTATTACAATACCAGCATTTGTAAATTGAGAAGGGAGAAGGGAATCCTAGGGAAAGAAGAGCCGGGAGAGTCCCCACCGACATGGCCACGCACAGGCCATGCCTCTCTTGGCTTCCCAGAGCATCCACACTCAACAGGACTCCACCGATCTCAGCTCCTTCCCCCAGGCAGGCGCCCCCAGCAAGCCCCCAAGCCAGGCTCTCTCCTGGAGGTGGCACAGGGCTGTCACACTGGGACCGGGACACGGCTGGTGTGGCGGGTCAGCTGCCCCTCTGCCGGAGCCATCCACATGTGGGCACGCGTGAGCCACGGAGGTGGCATGAGGCCCCAGTCAAAGACACAAGTCCCCCGGCTCACCCCAGGGTGACATGTCATCAGTGGCCCACAGTCACTGTCTGCCCTGGACTGTGCCCCCCCGAACCCCCTGCTTTCTTGGCATTCCCGGGCATGCTGGTGCGTGTCCATCTCAGGGTCTGGGACTAGCTGTTCCCTCTGCAGGGAGCCCCCGGCCTCCAGACGTCCACGTGGCTTCCTCCTCCCTCCTCCCTTCGGGGCCTTCCCGGTTAGGCTGCCCTAGTCACTCTACTCTGAATGGAAGACCCCGGCGCTTCTTCCGCCTCCCCCAATCGACCTCTAATTCCCTGTTCTGCCTTTCTCTATCTATTTTCAGATTTTTCTGCACTCCCCAAACCTGGGCCAGGCCTGGCGCACAGAGGCCTGTCTGTCCCTGAGCCACCTAGGGACCTGAGTTCTGGACACCCTGCTCCAGTCAACCCGTTACTGAAAGATGGGGAAACAGAGCAGCAGTTTAGCTCAGTTCAACTCAGGATCATCTGAGTAGGTGGTGTCTAACCCTGAGGGGGCGACTCATGGGGGGAGGTGCCCACTGCTGGCACTGCCAAACGAGCCTGCCCTGTCAGGAGGCCCGAGGTGAAGGGCAGGGGCAGGTAGAGACTCCCTCCTAAAAAGGACGAAATCATGCCACCTGCAGCAACATGGATGGACCTAGAGACTGTCATACTGAGCGAAGTAAGTCAGACAGAGACAAATATCATATGATATCGCTTATATGTGGAATCTAAAAAATGGTACAAGTGAACCTATTTACAAAACAGAAATCGAGTCACAGATGTAGAGAAGAAACTTACGGTTACCAAGGGGGACATGGCGGGGAGGCATAGATTGGGAGACTGGGATTGACATGTACACACTACTATATATAAAATAGATAACTAGTAAAACCTACTGTATAGCACAGGGAACTCTACTCAGTACTCTGTAATGACCTCTATGGAAAAGGAATCTAAAAAGAGTGGATGTATGTATATGTGTAAGTGACTCACTTTGCTGTACAGCAGAAATTAACACAACATTGTAAATCAACTGTACTCCAGTAAAAATTAATTTTAAAAAAAGGACACCCTCCTGCCAGGGCAGCCTGAGGGCTGAGGTCAGGCTCAGTCGGGGCTCTCCCTGCCCTTGCCCTGCCCTCATACTCACGGCCAGCCTGGTGCGCATTACCCTCCGCTCCACGGGGGGACAGCCCACCCAGGAAGCCACCTGCCACACCGTGTCTGATGCCACAGGTGCGTGTGCATGTCCTGGGGCGAGGCCCTGGCCACACCAGGTGCCAGAGGCAGGCTGCAGAGGGAGGCCTGGGCTGAGTCCAGGCTGGAGAAGGCAGCCGGGGGAGTGAGCACGGGCCACTTTAGGCATGCGGGCCACCGCCACCACGTCCCTGCAACCCCTCTCCGCCTCCACCTCACTGGGCCACAGATGCTTCGGTGGGAAGGGGCTCGGAGCCCCCGCCCTCGACCTAATTATGTGCTGTGTTGAGAGGCAGAGCCTTGGGCCTGGGCTCCAGACAGGCCTGGGCTCCAAATCTCCATCTGCAACCTCTTAGCCAGTGACCTTGAATAAAAAAGAAGTGACCCTGTCTGTCACCCCCAATGGATCCGTCTCTGTCCTCCCGGCCCTGCCGCCTGCCCTCAGAGGGGGTCCTGGCTCCTCCACCATCTAGAACCTTGGAGACTGACGTGGCATCACACGCCCTGGACCCTTCTATGCAAAATGCTGCTGACGCTGCCAGTCTGTGAAAACTGGAGCGGCCTTTCCGGGCATCACGGGGAGTGCTTTGGAGCCTAGTTAGCGCACCCAGGTCCACTCACCGTCGGGCTGTGCTCAGGCGTCCCACCCTCCCAGGCCAGGTGGCTGGGTGCTGCCAGGAGGGCCTTCCCCAAGGCTGTTCCCGGCCCGGTGCTGGGGCACTGTTAGATGCATGGTTTACTGCAGCCAAGCAAACCGAGGCAGGCAGCCCCTGAGGGGGTTTAGGGCCCTCCCTGGGCCATTCCTGAGAGCAAGGAGCACCGTTCGGAGCACACGGGAAGGAAAGTTCAGAGAAGTTCAGGGAAGAGGAGGACGGCACGGTTTGGGCAGGCCAGTGGGGCAGGTGGCAGGGAGCCACGGAGGGGCCCAGCAGGGGTGGGCGGGCTACCAGGCAGAGGCCAGGCCCACAGCCCATCTGTGTGCCAGCCACACCCCCACTCGACCCTCACGTGTGCCCGCTCGGCTCAGCGTCTCTCGCTTCCTCAGGTCAGTCCCGTGTGCTGCCAACCCTGAACTGGGCTGTAGGAAGCCAGGAGGAGCTCATGGGCCCTCCTGCTGCAGGCCATACCCGAGGGCAGACCCCAGGGAGCCAACCAGCCCGGGGCGGACAGCTGCGGGTAGGTGATGAGACAATGGATGGGGCTGGAGCACAGGCCCCAGACCCCAGGCCAGGGCTCTTCACCCCACACTGCCCCCACTGGCCTGGCACCAGGACCCTCTCTCGAGGCTGGTGGGCTCTGGACAGCCCTCGGTCTAGGGTTCTCCCACCCCTGGCCTGCCCAGCGTCCTGCCATTGAGCCCAGGCTGACAACCACGATTCTCAGTTCTTCTCTGGACAAGCTGACAGAGACCCTCCACGCGCCAGCACAGCCCTCAGTCCTGGGCCCTGCGGTGAGCAGCACAGGGCAGGAGACTCGGACGCAGGCAGATGCACCCCAGGAAGATGAGGCACCGCGGCAAGGAGGCCAGTGATCCGTGAGCCAGGCCACAGGACGCGTGGGCAGAAGCAGGCTGGACCTGAGGCTGCATCCCAAGCCTCCCAGAACTACTGGGAGAGCCTGGGAGAAGCAGGCAGCTTCTTGCCTGTGGGAAGCAACAGTGGCACTGAGGAGGGGGCTGCTGCTGGGCCCACCCAGACTGCTAGGACCTCCTACCAGCCTGGGGCACCTTCCCCTAGGGCGGCCAGCACTGGGCCGTTCACACCTGCATCCTTCTCCAGGGCACTGGAGGGGTCAAGGGCAGAGCCCACTCCCTGCCTGCCAGTGAGACAAGCCTGTGGTGCAGTCTACACTCCAGAGTCCCCCATGTGGTTAGGCTGAGGTGAGACTGCTTGAAATTACACTTCTGTCACACCGGTCAGAACGGCCATCATCAAAAAGTCTACAAACAATAAATGCTGGAGAGGGTGTGGAGAAAAGGGAACCCTCCTACACTGTTGGTGGGAATGTAAACTGGTACAGCCACTATGGAGAACAGTATGGAGGTTCCTTAAAAAAACTGAAAATAAAACTACCATGTGATCCAGCATATATGTGGAGAAAATCATAACTCAAAAAGATACACGCACCCCACTGTTCATTGCAGCACTATTTACAAGAGCCAAGACATGGAAGCAACCTAAGTGTCCATCGACAGATGAATGGATAAAGAAGATGTGGTACGTATATACAATAGAATATTACTCAGGCATAAAAAAAAATAATGCCATTTGCAGCAACATGGATGGACCTAGAGATTACTATACTAAGTGAAGTAAGTCAAAGACAAATATCCTATGATATCACACATATGTGGAATCTAATTTTTTAAAAATACAAATGAACTTATTTACAAAACAGAAACAGACTTACAGATATCGAAAACAAACTTGTGGTTACCAAAGGGGAAACGTGGCAGGGAGGGATAAATCAGGAGCTTGGGATGAACATATACACACCACTATATATAAGATAGATAACCAACAAGGACCTACTGTATAGCACAGGGAACTCTACTCAATACTCTCTAATAACCTACATGAGAAAAGAATCTAAAAAAGAATGAATATATGTACATGTATAACTGAATCACTTTGCTGTACACCTGAAACTAACACAACATTGTAAATCAACTGTACTCCAATAAAATTAAAATATAAAAAATAATAATTTTTAAAAATTAAAATAAAAAAAAAGAAACTGCACTCTGGTGAAACTGCCTCTCCCCTTTCCTACCTGCTTGCTCACCTCCTTACACTCCTGAGGGCACATCCTCGACACCCCATGCATCAGAATCCCCCATTTCAGGCTCAGCGTTTGGGGAACCTGACCTAAGCCACATCTTTCAAAAGCATGTGTGCGATGACCTAGAGGGGTGGGATAGGGAGGATGGGATGAAGGCTCAAGAGGGAGAGGATGTGGGGACATGTGTACGCATATGGCTGATTTGCTTTGCTGTGCAACAGAAACACGGTATTGTGAAGCAATTATACTCCAGTAAAGATCTATTAACCAAAAAAAAGTGTGTGTGAGGGACTTCCCTGATGGTCCAGTGGGTAAGACTCCATGCTCCCAATGCAGGGGGCCTGGGTTCGATCCCTGGTTGGGGAACTAGATCCCGCATGCTGCAACGAAGATCCCGAGTGCCCCAACTAAGACCTGGCACAGTCTAAATAAATATATATATATATATATATATATATTTTTTTTTTTTTTTAAGTGTATGTGAGATGAGTGGACTTGAGCAAAGTACTTAGAAGAGTGGCTGGCACACGGGGAGCTAGTTACGCCCACTACAAGTCCCTGGAGTTCTACAGCCCAGAGGAAGAGGCATCTCAACCGCCCAGGAGGTGGAGAAGCTCCTGCTGGGAGCCCTGTCCAAGCTGAGACCTGAGGAGTGAGTGTGAGATCAGGGAAGCACAGGGGATGAGGGGACGTCACAGTCAAAGTCAGGAAAGGGAGCAAGAGCCAGCTCAGGGCTGCACACAGGGAGAGGGCAGCAGGAAGGGCACGGGAAGATGAAGGGAGGCACAAAAGCAGCCCGTCACCTTCTCTCCGAAGTGCTCCTTGGCACAGAGGAAAGACCTGGGTTCAAGTTCTGCCTTCGCCTCTCTCTCCAGACCCAAGAGGCTCATGAGCAAAATGGGTATAATGATGCCAGCATCCAAAAACAAAAAAAAGTTTACGGCGTTAAATTAAGTCAGGTGTTAGTGAAAGGCACGGCAGAGTCCTTGGGACAGAGGGCTGCTCAGGACCCCCTCCCTGGTGCCTGCATGTGAATGTGCGCGTGCACACACACACACACACATACGGAGTCCACACGCACACGCAGCGTGCCAAGATCCTAAGCATGGACAGGGTGGTCCAGGGCTCTGGCCTCCGCCACGCTGCCCGCTGTTTCATCCTCTCTCCGCTCTGCAACCTTGGGCCTTTCCCTGCTCTGGCCCTTCCTTTTTTTCCCCTAACAGCACCCCAATAACCTCATAGAACAACAGCTCTTCAAAGTCTCAGCCCAAACTCAGACACCCCTGGTGTCCTCCCCTCCAGGGCTGGGAATGGCTATCACCTGTGAATGGTGGCTGTGACCAGAGAGTGTGCTTTAAAAGTCCTGGTCTCAGGGCTTCCCCGGTGGCGCAGTGGTTAAGAATCCGCCTGCCAATGCAGGGGACATGGATTCGGGCCCTGATCCCGGAAGACCCCACATGCCGCAGAGCAACTAAGCCCGTGCGCCACAATTACTGAGCCTGCGCTCTACAGCCCACAAGCCACAACTACTGAGCCTGCGCGCCTAGAGCCCATGCTCTGCAGCAAGAGAAGCCACCGCAATGAGAAGCCCACGCACCACAACCAAGAGAACCCCCCGCTCGCCGCAACTAGAGAAAGGCCGCGCGCAGCAACGAAGACCCAACGCAACCAAAAATAAATAAATTAATTAAATTTATACCAAAAAAAAAAAACAGTCCTGGTCTCTGCACTGGGGGCAGGGCAGCTCCCCCAGACCCAGCCTGGCCTGACTGCAAGGAAAAGCCAGGGGATCCTGCATCTCCCCCAGGCACCCCTGCAGTCACGGGAGGCCTGGCCACTGCTGCCTGCCTCTAACCCCCTTCCAAGGCACCCACTGCCTGGCCCCTTTCCCACCAGCTGGGGCCGAGGAGGTGGTACCTGGACATGGACGCCTCAAAGAATGTGGAATATCCAGACAAGGTCAGCTGGTGACACATCTGCGGTGCTGTGCGCACGAAGGCTGTGTCCCACAAGTGTCCCTCATTATGTTTCTATCATTTCATTTCAGTATCATCTCATTTCCATTATGATTTCTTGCTGGAGTCACTAAGTATTTATACATGTGTTTTAGATTTTCCAAATACTAGAAGTTTTAGAGTTATGTTTTGTTATTAATTTCTGTCAGAGCTGCGTTGTAGGCAGAAAACACGGTCTGAATCACACGGTGCCTTTGATATTCCTTGAGGCGTTTTGACGGCCAGTTTGCAGGCAATTTTCATGAATGTTCCCATCATTAACGGCATGGTTCTTTAAACACCCTGGAGCTCACGAGCCCTCCATCCTGGGGCGGACCAGGTACCGCGGGAGGCTCTGCCCCACGTGAGACACCCACTCTTGGAAGCGACTCTGGCCTTTCCCAGAGGAATAGCTCGGACCCTGGCCAGCCCTGCTCACCATCAAGCCTCCCTCCGTAGTCCTGGAGAGCCCCCTGACCCAGCAGCGAGGGACCAGGGCCCAGGGGCTCACAGGTCACCCCAGAGACTGGCAGACTGCTCACGCTGGTGGGGGTGGGCTACCCTCCCAGGCCCAAGGACGGAGGGGTGCAGGGCATGGAGGACTCTTCCCACGGTACGGCTGAGCAAGAAGGGCCCTGGCCTGCCATGGGCGGTGTGGACAGGACGTGGGCTCAAGGGGCAGCCTTGATGCTCTCCTGTTCCTGGCCTCATCCGCCCAGCAGGGGCCACCCACCGCTAATAACCACAATAAAACCAATAACTGACGCAGCCTCCTGTCTGCTCCAAGTGATCGACTCAGGAAAGTTGCAGAGACTCCCCTCAGAAGTCCACCAGCTCCTTCTCTATGAGCCTCTAACCCCATCCAACCCTAATCCCTCCAGCCTCATCCCCGAGCTGGTGCACACGGCCAGCTCTCGCCCTCCTTCACTCTCCCCCAGCTCTGAGGGCAGAGACCTGGATCCCAGGGCCAACCGCCGGTCCCCAGTCAGCACGGCCCGGGCTGCATGTCATTACCACATTTAATCGAAGCCCTAACCTCAGAGGAGGAACGGAACCCAGACAGGGCTTGTTCAGAGTCCACAACCGAAACGGGCTTGGGCACCGAACCAGTCTCCGGGGAAGTCCTAGGCAAGAGAAGCCTGGGCCTCTGAGCCGGGATTTCCGCAGTGACAAAACAGGGCTCCTCACCCTGGGAAGGGCCTGGTGCCAGGGCTGGGCACACCCCCGTGAGCCAGCTGCGGCTGGGATCCAGGCCACACGCAGATGGAATCGAGGCTCCGTGACACTCACATGGCGAGGGTCTGGGTACCGGAAGCCCAGAGAGCCCCGGGGGCAGAGGGGTCCACTCAACCTGGGCAGCCTCGGTGCTGGTGTGGAAACGGGCTCTGCTCATAAACCCGTCAGAGCGCACGCCCTCGCCCAGCCCCCTCGGTTTCTGGGTGAGCCAGCCTCCTCCACGGAAGCTACTCTTTGTTAACAGTGTTGCCATGACAACCAGATCCAGGGAGAACTCTCTCTTCAAGGTAGAGTCTGAGGGTGACACTTGGAGAAACGGAAATGGTGGTGACAACAGGCGAGGGCCTGTCCTCCTGGCCCCACCACCCCTTGCGTGTCCCAGAGCTTGTGTGTCTGCTCCCCTCTCCTCTCCCCGAAAGGGGACAGCAACGTGGCTGAGGCCAGGAGCCTCCCACCCACCCACACGCAGGTTCCCAGACACAGACCTGTGCTCTCCGCCCGCCGCACACAGACTTTCACACACATCCCACGAACGTTGCTGAGTCCCCCAGCACAGCCAGCATCGCAGAGCTGGCGGTCCATCTGGGGCCGACAGGCCAGGTATAGACCTGACCCCGAGGGATCAGAGACAGACAATTACACAGTATGCCCAGGGCACCCCGCAGAGCACACCTGTGCAGGAAGGCGCCCTAAGGAAGGCTGGGAGCCGACCAGGAGGGGAGAGGCCATCCTGCTTGGGAGCAGGAGGCTCCGAGCATTTTTACAAAGAGAAGGTTAAAGGTCACCGGGCTGCGCTGTGGGGCAGGCACTGCAGGGGAAGCAGGCCGCTGCGGCGTCCAGGCCAGGGGAGGGCAGCCCGGCCTGCAGAGGTGGCAGCGGGCAGGGGGAGGGGGAGGGGGGAGGGGTGGGGTCAGACCAGCCGAAGGCTCAATCAATCAAGGGCTGACCTGGCAGAGGTACGAGGGAGGCCCTGGCTGGCCCACCTGCTCGGGGGGGCGCTGGGCAGCAGAGGCTCAGGGCTTCGATGACAGTGGACAGGCTGCCCGTGGTCACCTGGGAGGCAGCCAGCAGGCCTGGGCTCAAATGCTGCTGGGACATTGGGGTGGAATCAGCATCAAGTCTGGGGAGGAGAGGATGGAGGCCCAGGTCTTAAGGAAAGGAAGGGGAACACTGAGTGCCCCAGGAGAGGAGGGGGCGCCCGCAGGAAGGTCTGCAGGGGGGCCGGAGGACACGGAGGCACAGGGGTGGCCCGCAGAGCCCGGGGGACCACGGCCGGGGAGCAGTGCCAGAGACACCCGAGGGCCTCTGAAGCCTGTTTGCCTGGAGTGAGGGGCGTACAGATGGGAGTGGGCTGGGCTGAGTGGGAAGTGCTGGTATGCAGTGGGCAAGCAGAGAACACCCTTCGCAGTCAGCCCGCGCAGGGGAGGAGAGCAGGGTGCAAAAGAGCTGGAGGGGGAGACAGCTGAGGAAGGTCTGTTGTTGTGTTCGAGCTGGGAGAAGCTGCAGGCAAGTGACTTCACCTCTGAGGCCATCAGCTGTCGACTAGGGCGGCAGCACCGCACCTGGGAGGGGCTGGAGGAGTGGGAACGAGGCCCTGAGTTCTCGACGCTGCACCTACGGCACAGGCTCCCTGCCTGGGGGCTCAGCGCGTGTGTCCCCCAGGAGAAATGGGGTGCTCTCCTCTGAAGAGCTGGGACCCTCACCAAGGCCCAGGCCCCTCCTTCCTGAGCTGGTGCTTGCCCATCGCTCCCCAAACTCACCCCCCTCCGCGGAGGACCCCAGAGCCCGCTCAGAAGGACCACGGCATGGCCCGAGCTCCTGCCACTACCCCAGGTGGCACGGGCCGCAGCCTGCCCCCAACCCTCCCCACCCTGTGCAGGGACTCGTGGCGGCCACAGGGACAAGAGGCTCTTCTCTCCCATGCTATGTCCTCATCCTGGCACCAGTGCACTGACCCTGAAGAGCTGCCCTGTTACATAAGTGAGATGGGAGAAGCTTCCAGGGCAGGACCACTGGGTGTTGCCCTGAATCCTACTCAAGGCACCTGTGGGGCTCTAAGGACATGCTTTTGCAAACAAAAGCATTCAGACACCTGAAGCCATCTGACTGTCCACCCTAAGGCAGGGTCAGCGACAGGCAGCACCCACACCCCTGCCCCTCCCCGGCCCTGGTAGGCATCGGTGTGGACCCTGATGATTTCATACTCTTGACCAGACACCTCTCACCAGCCTCCTTCCAGGGCCTGAGACCCGTCCCAAAAGGCGAATCCCCAAGGCCCTCCCTGCCTCCAGCACCTGGCCTCTGTCCCTCCCATACCCGGCACAGGCCTGGACACGGCGAGGCTTTCGAGTTTCCCTTCCACGGTTCCCGCCATGCCACAGCCATGCTGATGTCTGCTGACTTTCCCAAACCCCACTCCCGAGTTGTTAGACCGGGACTTCCCGGTGTCCCCACTGCAGGGACATTCTGAATGGATCAGTAGCAGCCAGCTCACTCTGTGCCAGCCCAGGGCACCCTTGTGTTCACTCTCTCTCTCTCACACACACAGCCCCAGGCTCTGCGCCCAGAAAGAGGTGAGAAAGGCACATAGTCTTAAAAGAGGGCAGAGTGTCCTCCCCAGACCCCAACAGATCAGGGCGCCCTGACATGTGGCCAGTGGGTGTCAGAGGTCCGCCTCGTCTCCCACGGCCAAGGGCCTGGCAGCTTCCCCACCGATGCCACCCTGTGATGCCGGGCCTCCCTCCCGTCCTCCCTGCTTCCCTCCTCAGATTCCGCCTGGAAGACGTGTTGCTAAGTAAACACTCATCTCAGGAGGGAGGTGGGCAGGCGAGGGCAAAGGGACGAGAGGCAGCCTGCAGTGGGTGGGAGCTACAGGAAGCAGATCTCTGCTCAGTATTTGGAAGCTCTGAGAGTAAAAACAGCCAGAGCGGACCAGGGCTGAAGCAGATGGCCTCGGGAGGGAAGAGGGAGGGAGGAGACGTCCCAGCAGGGGGCAGTAGGAGGGCCGGCTGGCACTGAGTCAAGACCACCTGGACAGGCCCTGCCCGGCACCTCTGTCCCCCTCCTCCACTGTGGCCCCGGCACCCACCCCCAGCAGGTCCTGTGAGGACGCCCGGGGGGCCCTCTTCTGGGGTAGGGCCATGCAGCAAGGTGCAGCCTACACCCACCTACCCCAGCCCCAGCCCCAGCTCCTGACAGCAGCTTGTGGACCCCACAGCCCCCGCTTCCAGCCCTGCACCTTCACTTGGCCTATTTGACAAATCTGGCTTTGAAACATGCGGCTTGAGAACAGGGTTCTGTGGTTAAAAACCAATTATCAACTAAAGCTATTGCCATCCTGCCCGTTTGGCCCATTATTCACAGATTAGGAAACAGGTGGGCTCAGGGGCCCTCAGGCTACACCTGAGCATCCCAGCCTCCAACTGCTCTCCTCTGGAGGACCCAGGAGACGGACTAATGGCTCTGTCCCTCGTCTGGCCAGCTGCAGGGGGGCCACTTGTGCTGGGGATGCCCTTCCCCCTCAGCCTGGGCCCACCAGCCCCTGGCCTCACTCGGGTCGACCCAGCACAAACGCTGGTGGTGCCGGTATTTCTCCCTCCTCCCCCTCCCCTCCCCCCTCCTCCTCCCCCTGCGGTTGCTAAGTTACACCAAAAAACCCCTCTGCTCTGTGTGAACTGTTCCATTTCCACGTTTTGCCAGGTGGAAGGAAGCCATCAGGCTGGCAGTTCAAGGATGCCTCCCAGAGAAAAACAAACTTGTTGGCTGGCTCTCTGGCCCCCATGGCATACCTGGGGACAGGGACACCTGCTGTGCTCCCAAACGTGGGAGCCATGTACTGGAGCACACAGCCGCCCTGGGAGGGTGTCAGCATGTGGGCCCACACTGCTCGCGCTTCTCAGGGGTAGGGCTTGCAGATTCTGCTGCTAACGCCACCTAGGCCCATGACCCCAGAGGCCTGCTGGTCACTCTGACACATGTCCTTAAGAACAAAGAAAGGCTGGAGGGGCAGAAAACCTACCCCTGTGCCCCAAGCCAAGCCCTCCATTTCCCCCCACTCTGAATCCCCTCCTCCTATTCTGTGTTGGGGTCCTGAGGTTCCATTGCAAAGTGTCCCTGGATGTCAGCAGAAATGCCCTCATAAGTCACTGAAACCATGGTGTCATTCTACAGATAGGGAAACCGAGTCTCGGAGGAGCCTGCAGCCTGCCCACAGCTCAAAAGTCAAGACCTGTGGCCTCCCTACTCCCTAGTTTTCTGCTCACAACAGGAGCTGTTGCTTTGCTCTCTGCCCTCCTATCTGGGCAGGGAAGGGCCTGGACCCAGGCTAGGTTGGGCTGGGCCAGGCTGTGTTCAGAGGGAGGTGGGAGACCCCTGAGGGGCAGACCAGACCCACTGCCTCTGCGAGTTACCCCTGCATGCCAGCCGGACTCTGCACGTCCTGGGCTCCCAGGGCAGGTGGCCATCTGGGCCCTTCCATTGCTCAGGAGGGTGGGAGAAGCATGACAGCAGTGGGGAGGGTGAACCTGACGGGGCTCCCGTTTCCAAGCAGGGAAGAAGGGTGCTCCGTCCACTACCACATCTCAGCCCCAGGCGGCTCCCAAGAGGCAGGCGGCCTCCCTGTAAATATCCACCAGTTCCAGCGCTCAGAAGCAGCTAGAGATGCAGGGCGCAAAGGGCCTGCTGCTCGTCTGTCTCCCCCCTCACATGCGCAGACCAGAACTAGCTACACCTGCCCCAGGCTCTGTTTCCAGCAGGGAGGGCCCGGGGCAGAGAGAGCACGGTCCTTCAAATGACCCTTGCCCACGGTGCAGACAGGGGCATCTCGCCCTGGCCGGCTCCCCTCAAATGCTGAGTTCACGCCCCAATTCCTCGCCACACAGCAAGGGCGTGAGATGCGACCGCGGGGCCCAGAATGCAGACAAGCAAACGGAAACTTCCAACTGCGCAGCCCTAGCGCCTCAGATTTCCCAGCCCCCCTCCTCCACACCAGACCCGGGGCAGGAGACCCGCCGGCGGGTGTCCACGCCAGCCTGCCAAGTGCGCTCCCGCCACGCCCAGGCTGAGACCACCCGCTGCCCCGCAGGGCCTGGGGACTGGAAGGTCCTGACACTGTCCAGCCCGAGGCGGAGTTCTGGGCAACTCCGCACTGGGCTCCCACACGCCCTCTTACACGCGCGCCCCGCGACCCGCGCCGGGAGCCCGCGCCCCGGCCCCACGACGGCCGCGCCAGGCGGGACCCTGGGCCCGCGTACGCCCCGCCCTGCCCGCGCCGGCGAGCGGAGGGGACGGCCCGCAAGAGGGAGGGAGGGACGGGCAGAGGGACTGAGGACCGGCGGCCACTGCCTACCTCGGTCCGGGCCAGCGTAGCTCCCGCGCAGCCCTCGCGCCGCAGTCTGGCCCACAGCAGCGCGCGGCCGGCGCCGGCGGCGGCTCATGCTCTGCACCCGGGCTCGCGGCACCCGCCCACCCGCGGCCGCCCCCGCGCTGCGCCAGCTGCGGGCAGAGCGGCTCCCTCCGCAGCCGGCGCCGGGGAGCGCGAGCGAGCGAACGCGGAGCGAGCACGGAACGGGCACGGATCGGGCACGAAGCGGGCGGGCGCGAGAGCGCGTGGAGCGGGCGGGCGCGGGGCGAGGGTGCGGGGCGGGCGCCGGGAGAGGGAGGGCGCGGGGTGAGGAAAGGCGCAGGGCGGGCTCGTGGAGAGCGAAAGTGCAGGACCAAGGTGCAAGGACAGGTAGAACGCGTGTCCAGGGCGCAGGGCGCAGGGCGCCGGGCGGGGGCAGGGGTTGGGGGCGAAGAGGGAGGGCGCGGGGAGAGACGGGGCCAGCCTTTCATTTTAAAAAGGATAAGGCAACAAACACCCCAAAAGGTTACGTGGCCTCCTGTGTGAAAGACCGTTTGGGGATTCTCAGAGAGCTGCCCAAATTTTTATCATCCGCATCTGACAGTGAAAGCGCTTCCGTGGGCAAACCTGGTCTCTTCGGCTATTCCCTTCAACTGTCACAACCACGATATATGGTTGGTGTTGGTTTTGTCGCCACTGGGCAGATGAGTAAACATATACATGGTCAGGGAAGCGAAGTGACCCTGCAGGATCTCAGAGCTGGTAAGTGGCAGAGCGAGAGTCCAAAACCATCTTGAGAGATTCCATAGTCCCCATTTTTCCAAAACCACTGAGAGGATGATGATCCAGGTCTTCTGGCTCCCTGAGAAGCCTCCTGTCTCTCTGAAGGGATATCCCTGTTCTCTGGCAACAACCAGGGTGTGGGGGAGGAGGGGGGTCAAGAGGGACTCAGACTCAGGTGAATATGGAAGCGATCTGGGGCCAGGAAGGGGTGGAGGGGTCTGGGTGAAGGAAAGGGAATATGCCCCTTAACACAGCGTGGAGAAGCTGAGGACCTTTTGTATTCATTCATTCAGTACCTGTTTATTGAGCACCTACTGTGCCATTCTGGGCACTGGGGTACAGGTGTGAATGTCCGTGTCTGGTTGAA
Organism: Mesoplodon densirostris; assembly: GCF_025265405.1. NCBI lineage: Eukaryota > Metazoa > Chordata > Mammalia > Artiodactyla > Ziphiidae > Mesoplodon > Mesoplodon densirostris. The sequence continues at coordinate 118,596,911 of NC_082661.1, forward strand.
ATTTGCATTTTGAGGGGGTACATGTTCATGCAGTCAAAACATGGGGGCGGGGTTGGCGGGTTTTTTTTTAATATTTATTTATTTTGGCTTTTCCAGGTCTTAGTTGGGGCACGGGGGATCTTCATTGCGGCATGCAGGCTCTTAGTTGTGGCATGCATGCAGGATCTAGTTCCCTGACCAGGGATCGAACCCGGGCCCCCTGCATTGGGAGCACAGAGTCTTACCCACTGGACCACCAGGGAAGTCCCCTGAAGTTTGCATTTTTGAGGGAAGCAGGCAGTAAATAAAAACACAAGGGCTTCCCTGGTGACACAGTGGTTGAGAGTCCGCCTGCCGATGCAGGGGACACGGGTTCGTGTCCCAGTCCGGGAAGATCCCACATGCCGCGGAGCGGCTGGGCCCGTGAGCCATGGCCACTGAGCCTGTGCGTCCAGAGCCTGTGCTCCGCAACGGGAGAGGCCACAACAGTGAGAGGCCCGCGTACCGCAAAAAAAAAAAAAAAAAAACACAAGTAAATATTTCATATGTCAGATGATGCAGATGCTCTGGAGAAAAGCATGGCAGGGAGAGGGCACAAGAGTGCAATTTATGGAGTTTTTAATTTTGACTTTGGTCAGGGAAATCTTCCGTGAAAGGGTGACATTTGAGCAAAGACCTGATGCAAGCCATGCTGAATCTGAAAGGTGAACATTTGATGCAAAGGGAACAGGGAACGCAAAGGCCCTGAAATGGGAGTATGCCTTGGTCATGGGCAAGCAATAAGAAGGAGGTCAGAGTGGTATGAAAATGAGTGAGAGTGTGGTGGAGAGTGAGATTCCAGGGGGTGCCAGGGCGACCAGATCAGGAAGAGCCGGGTTGGCCATCAGCCCATTGTGACTCTGACTCAAAGGGAGCAACAAAACTTGTGGAGGCTTTTGCACAGTAATGTTATGGTCTGACTTTTTATTTTTACAAAAACATTTCATTATGGAAAATTGAAAATATTTACAAAAGTAGGCCCTAAGAAGGTATAATAAACCCAATGTTGGGCTTCAACAATTATCAATACATGGCCAGCTTTGTTGCACCTGTACCCTCACCCACCACTCCCTATATAATTTAAGTGAACACTGACAGTTTTTTATATAACACATATATTTATACATAGATGATAGTACACAAATCATAAATTTGTGCTTGATAGATTTTCAGTGAGAATACTAATAACCATCTGTACCTTGATTTTTATTGTGGGAAGGTTTTAAATTACAGAATCATTTTCTTTAACAGATAGAGGACCATGCAGATTATCCACTTCTTCCTATGTCACTTTGGTAAATTGTGTTTTTGAAATATTTTTCCATTTTGTCTAAATTTTCAGATTCATTGACATGTTATTCATAACATCCTCATATTATCCCTCAGATGTCTGTAGAATCTGTAGTGATGTCCCACTTTTCATTCTGATATTGGGGCTCTTTGTGTTTTCTCTTCCCTTGATCAGTCTTGCTGGAGTTTTGTCAATTTTATAAATTTTTTCCAAAGAAGCAACTTTCAGCTTTGTTGAGTTTTCTCTATTGTGCCCTGTATTTCACTGATCTCTGTTCTTAGTTTTATTGTGTCTATATTTCTACTTTTGGAGGGATATTTATTGTCCCTTTTGTTTGTTTCTTAAGTTGGAAGCTAGGCTTATTGATTTTTGACTATATTCATTTAAAGCTATAAATTTCCTTTTAAGCACTGCTTTACCGTCTCTCACAAGTTTTTAGTGTTTTTTTAATTATCATTTAGTTCACAATATTTAAATTTCCATTTTGATTTAACTTTTGGCCCATAAGTTATGTAGAAGGTGTTACTTCCAAATATTAGGGGATGTTCTAGTTATCTTCCTGTTACTGAGTTCCAATTTAATTATACAAAAGGATATACTCTGAATTATTTCAATTATATAAAATCTGCTATACATTCTTTATGACCCAGAATATGTTCTGTTTTGGTAAATGTCCCATATGCCCTTGAAAAGAGTGAAAATTCTGTATGTATCAGTTAGGTCAGGTTGGTTAGTCAAGTCCAAATCTATATTGCTACTGAATTGTATCTTGTATTCTGTCAGTTCCTGAGGCAAACTGGAAACAACCCAAAAGTTCTGCAATGAGTGAACAGATAAACTGTGATACGTCCACGTAGTGGGATACTACTCAGCAACAACATGCTCAAAGGGATCCAAACTGCATGATTCCATGTATATGACATTTATATGACATTCTAGAAAAGGCAAAACTGCAGAGATGGAGAACAGATCAGTGGTCCCCAGGGGTTGGTGGGGTGGAGGGGAGGGGAGGGTTGACTACAGCATGGGGAAAATTTTAGGAGCCATGAAGTGTACCTGTATCTTGATTTGTGGTGGTGATCACATGATTCTACGCATTTGTCAAGACTTAAAGTAACTGCACACCAAAAAGAGTGAATCTTACTATATGTAAATTTAAAAATAATTTTCAATCTCCAATATAATTACAGGCTTCTGTGACTACCTTGTCATCTCTTTTGGTTGCGGTGTTGTCCACAAGTTTCTGATTTTCCCTTCCTTTTTGCTGTATCCATTATTATGGGGGGAATCAGGATGATCCATTACTGCCAATGAACATAGCATTGCCACTGTCGCCACAAAGATGAAGTCTGCAGGATGCACAGGAGAAGTAGAGGGAGAGGTTATAAGGCTGTTGCAATAGTTAGATGATGGATGATGGACAGACCAGGAGAGTCTAATGAAGCTAATAGAGCTAACAGTGCTAAGCGTTTGCAACTGGACATGTACTGCAGATGGAGCCCAAAGTGCCTGGGTCGGAGAAAAGGGAGGAGCCAGAAATCCTTTTGCCCCAGTCACTCCTGCTGCGCCCCTTGCCCATGCTGGGGAGCATGTACTCAGGTGCCTCTGCATAGCGGGACACTGGTAGTGCTTTGAATGTTGCTTTATTGGGGCTGGCTTTGGGATAGAGGGATTTCTGCAGGTTGTGGGAACTAAAAGATATATGTCTATGACAATTCAGCCACTGTTGCACCCAGACATGGTCTTGCCTCAAACGTGCCCTTTAATACCTCTCATCGCCATGACTGCACTGGCTTACAGCTTTTTACTTCCATGGAGTCCAGTTCATTGACTACATGGGGTGCCCTGGATCTGTCATTCCCCACCCAAACCAGATCTTCCCAGGATTTCCGCTCTCTCCCTCCTGACTTCACTTGCCTCCCGTTTCAGCCTCGTTTCCATAGAACAGGTTTTCAATTGTTCCCTTGCCAAAATGATAGATTTCCTTGCTCGTTTTACCTTCATGTCTCCCACCTGGCAAAACTCCGTTGAGAGATGAATCCAAATCTGCCTTCTCCAGATGTACCCTCAAGTATCTAAGTGCTGCCAGACGCAATCATACAGCCCTGCTATCACTCTAAATTCACAATAAGTTCACCAGTGGAGCTGAGGACTCAAGACGACTCAGTCATCCTCCTATGGTACTTTTTCTCCTCTTCTTAACTGTGAAATATGTCAGACATACAGAAGAGAGTATGAAATGTACATGTATAGTTTCGAGAATAATCACAATGAGAAAACCCACAGGGTAGAGTTCCCTGGTGGCCTAGTGGTTAGGATTCAGCACTTTCACTGCAGAGGCCCCGGTTCAATAACTGGTTGGGGAACCATCCTGCATGCCACGCAGTGCAGCCAAAACACAAAAGTACAAAAATAAGTAAATAGATAGATAAATAAAAGAAGAGTTGTGTATATGTGCTATCTCTCATTTCTCTCATTCTCTCTTAAACCCATTCCGATTAACCCTCATAATTCCACTAAGACACAAGGTCACAAGTGACCACCACATTCCTATAGTCGTTTTTCAGTCCGTGAATCACTTGATCTATCAGCATTTGGCAATCAATCACTATATCTTCTTTCAAACACTTCTGAGCTTCTAAGACACCACACCTGACTGCTGTTCTGCCTAGTTTTCTGACTGCTTCTCTTAATCTGTTGCAGGTCCTTCTTTAAAAAAAAAAAAAAAAGAGAGAGAGAATACCCATGGAATCAGGACTTAGAAATAGGACATTGCCCGTACATGAGAAGCCGTCGCCTTTGTGTCCTCCCCAGTTTCCCCTCATCCCCTCTCCCTACCACCTCCCTCCCAGAGGTAAGTGTTATCCTGATATTTATTCCCATGCCTTCATTTAAACTTTCACCCCTAGATATGTATGCCTGTCTTTGAACTTTTGTGAATGGAATCATACTGTATATTTTCTACCATTACTTGCTTGTATCATCAATATTATGTTTGGGAGAGTCACCCATGTTGATGAGTATAGTTTATTCATGTTTACTGTTGTTTGGTATTCTGTTATACTTATGTGGTCTACTATTAGTAGGCATTTGGGGAGCTGACATTTTTGCTATTATTCACTCATTCACTGGACAAATATTTCTTGAGCACCTACTATGTGCCAGGTACTACTTTAGGCATTGGGATAGAACAGTGATCAAAACTGATAAAATCCCTTCCCCCGTGGGTACTCTAGGTGTGGAAAACTACAATAAATAGAAAAATATAGGTAAGTTATGTTGTATGTTAAAAGCTGAGAGGTCCTAATTAGGAACAAAAGCAGGGAAAGATATGGAAAGTACCAGGGTGGGAGGTTGCAATGGAGCTTGTACGGTATTCGCCACTGAGTTGACATCTAAGCCAAGACACGTGGCTGTCTAAGGTGAGGTGTGCCAGCAGGGGGAGGGGCAGCGCAGTGGTCTCAAGGCAGGACCATCCAGAAGGGTCTGTGCAATGCAGCTCTGTCACTAACTGCCTTGAGTTAGGCCAAACTTCACAAGTTAAGGGCATATGCCCCACAAGACTGCCCTCACTTCAGACACCCACACCAAGCTCAGGGGTCCCCAGGCCACCCACGCTTCTGACCAACTGGTTACACGTATGGAGGCTCCCCCTACTTCCTCAAGTTCCAGAATTCTCTAAAAGAACTCACAGAACTCAGGTAAGCACTGTACTTAGGGTTACAATCTTACCATAACAAAAAGGATTCAAATCAGGAAAAAGAGTCTCATAGGGCAAGATTGGGGAGGATCCCGAACACAAAGCTTCCATGTCGGGCCTCCCTGGTGGCGCAAGTGGTTGAGAGTCCGCCTGCCGATGCAGGGGATACGGGTTCGTGCCCCGGTCTGGGAGGATCCCATATGCCGCGGAGCGGCTGGGCCCGTGAGCCATGGCCGCTGAGCCTGCGCGTCCGGAGCCTGTGCGTCCGGAGCCTGTGCTCCGCAACAGGGGAGGCCACAGCAGTGAGAGGCCCGCATACCGCAAAAAAAAAAAAAAAAAAAAAAAAAAAAAAAAGCTTCCATGTCTCTTCCCCACAGTCAGGATGCATCACCCTCTTGGCATAGAGAATTGTTAACCAGGGAAGTTACCCTGAGCTTTTGTGTCCAGAGTTTTATTACTGTGTCTAGGGTTTCATTATGTAGGCATGATTAAATCATCCATTGCCCATATAGTTCAATCTCTAGCCCCTTCCCCTTCCCCCAGAAGATGGGCTGATGTCACATGACTCAAAGCCCCACCCCTCTTATCACATGGTCTTTCAGGCATGACCAACCCCCATCCTGAGTCACCTCATTAGCATAAACTCAGGTGTGGTCTAAGGGCCCACCAGGAACAACAAAGACGCTTCTATCACTCAGGAAATTCCAAGGATTTAGGAGCTCCCTCCCAGGAAGCAGGGGACAAAGTCCAGCCAGTTTCATCATACAACATCCCATGTGTCTGGAGAAGAGTAAGCATGGCCAAAAATAAAAGGAGATGAAGGACTTCCCTGGTGGTGCAGTGGTTAAGAATCCACCTGCCAATGCAGGGGATGCGGCTTCAATCCCTGGTCCGGAAAGATCCCACATGGCACGGAGCAAATAAGCCCATGCGCCACAACTACTGAGCCTGTGAGCCACAATTACTGAGCCTGCGAGCCACGACTACTGAAGCCCACGCGGCTAGAGCCTGTGCTCCACAACAAAAGAAGCCACCACAATGAGAAGCCGCGCACTGCAACAAAGAGTAGCCCCCCTCGCCACAACTAGAGAAAGCCCACACGCAGCAACGAAGACCCAACACAGCCAAAAATAAATAAATTTAAAAAAAGAAAAAGGAGATGAGATCAGAGAGATACTAGGAATAGATCCCTTCGGTTATTCTAGTGCCTGTTTCCTTGTGCCTGGGTGGAAGGGTTTTCTCAAGTGTAGACTGGAAGTGCAACTTCTGGGTCATAGGAAATGGATGTGTTCAACTCTGTTGGGAAATATCCAATTGTTTTCTAAAACAGTTATACCAATATACACGCTTACCAGCAGCGTATGGCGTTCCCATTGTTTCAATCTGTGGTAGGCAGAGTAATGGCCCCCAAGAAGTCCATGTCCTAATCCCCAGAAGCTGTTAATATGTTTCCTTTCCTTACATTATAAAAAAACTTTGCAGATGTGATTAGTTAAGGATCTCGACTTGGGGAGATTGGGAGGGTGGGCACTGTAATCACAAAGACACATAAGAGGGAGGCTAAGGTTCAGAGTCACAGAAGGAGATGTGATTGTTCCTGATGAATTTAAGGTTCTTGCCTCATCACAGAAGAATTCAGTGAGAGACAAAGTGATAGGTAAGAGGTGGATTTATTTAGAGAGAAACACACTCCACAGACAGAGTGTGGGCCATCTCAGAAGGCTAGAAGCCCCAAAATATGGCGTGGTTAGTTTTTATGGGCTGGGTAATTTCATAGGCTAATGAGTGGGAGGATTATTCCAATTATTTCGGGGAAGGGGCAGATATTTCCAGGACTTGGGCCACCACCCACTCTTTGGCCTTTTATGGTTAGCCTCAGAACTGTCATGGCGCTGGCAGGCGTGTCACTTAGCTTATGCTAATGTATTACAATGGGCATATGATTGGGCTCAAGGTCCACTGGAAGTCAAATATTCTGTCATCTTGGACCTAGTCGGTTCTAACCAGTTTTTGTCATGTCTTATGGCTATGTCATTCTTTTAAAGGTTGTGCCCTGCCCCCTTCCCTCCTGTTTCATGATGAGAAAAGCAGAGGTCAGAAGGAGTGAGAGAGATTTGAAGATGCTACATTGCTGGCTTTGAAGATGGAAGAAGGGACTGATAGGGACACAGTAGGATAGTTACACAAGTAGTTTTAGAAATCCCACTAGGGGATTACAGATAGAGAGGGAAACTTAGGGAATTTGGGGAGGCCACTGTAAGTTAACGATCGCTCGAGAAAGCTATCGGAACATCATGGAACAAAGCAGACTTGCTTAACTATAAAGCCATCAGTAAAAGCAGGAGATATGCCCCAGGCCATTAAGTGAAAAAATGAGACCTTCATCCTGCTGGTCAAATCCAGCAAGATAATGATCCTTAGAACCAAGGACAGGAATATAAGGGAAAGGTGCATTCCAAAGCAGGAGACCCTCATTATACTGAAACCTGAGATGATTTAAAATGTTTTAGTATAAGGAATTCCCTGGCGGTCCAGTGGTTAGGACTCAGCACTTTCACTGCCGAGGGTGCGGGTTCAGTCCCTGGTCAGGGAACTAAGATCCGGCAAGCCATGCAGAGTGGCCCAAAAATAAATAAATAAAAAGCCACTCTAAAAAAAATTTTTTTCTAGTATATGTTACCACCCTTCTGCTGATTTGAATAAGCACCACGACAGTCCTAGTCTGACCTTATAGTGTCAAACACTCTCCTGCCCAATGTGAAGGAGAAGCTAGTGATATAAGCCTGATGTCTACTCAAAGAATGAGGAAGAAGGCGGTCTTTTCCTCCTCCCCACTTTATTTTGATTATAAAAATGTAGCAGGTGAGGGGTGATGGTGGTGGGATGAATTGGGAGATTGGGATTGACATATATACACTAATAATGTATAAAATGGATGACTAATAAGAACCTGCTGTATAAAAAAAATGTAGCCCACTTAATTCTCGGGGCAGAGCCCCCTTGCCTGCCCATTTGTATCCCTCACAAGTATATTAATAAATCTACTTCTTGCCTATTGCTTTGCTTCTCACTGAATTCCTTCTATGCTGGGACACAAAGAACCTGAGCCTCAGTAAGTCCTGGCACCAGGTGAATGATTCTGATTAAAAGACCATGAGTTCAAGTTCCAATCTGGGTTTTGGCTGGGTTCGTGTCCCAGGTTGTGGGTTCAAGTCCCAACCTGAGGTGTACAGTTTCAGGACTACAAGCCAAGGAAAGTACTGATAGATAGCCTGTAGAAGCTGTAAAAGTCTGGAAAACAGATTCTCTCCTACAGCCTCCAGAAGGAACTAGTCTTGCCAACATCTTGAATTTATCCCAATGAGACTGACCTCCAGAAACTGTGTTGTTTTAAGCCACTGAGATTGTGGTAATTTATTCCAGCAGCATTCGGAAACTAATATGTAATCCTTGCCAATATTTTCTGAGTGTTGATTTCTCAATTTTTGCCAATCTGTTTGTGGTACAGTATTGTCTCATTGTAGATTTAATTGTTATTTTCCTGATGACGAATAATATCAAATATCTTTTCATCTATTTGTCATTTGAGTTTACTCTTTAGTAAAATGCCTGTTCAACATTTTTGCTCAGTTTTCTATTGATTATTCTTTTTTCTTATTGATATAGAAGCTTTCTGTATACTCTAGAAATTGGTGCAATGAGAGTTAAATGTGTTACAAATTGGTAAATGTCCAATTGTTTGGACAATCTTCTCCCAAGATTGTCATAGCTTGTATTATCACCCCCTTTGTGTTTTTTTTTAATATAAATTTATTTTTGGCTGCATTGGGTCTTTGTTGCTGCACGTGGGCTTTGTCTAGTTGCGGCGAGAGGGGGCTACTCTTTGTTGCGGTGCATGGGTTTCTCATTGCGGTGGCTTCTCTTGTTGCAGAGCATGGGCTCTAGGCACGAAGGCTTCAGTAGTTGTGGAGCGCAGGCTCAGTAGTTGTGGCGCATGGGCTTAGTTGCTCGGGAGCATGTGGAATCTTCCTGGGTGAGGGCTCGAACCCATGTCCCCTGCATTGGCAGGCAGATTCTTAACCACTGTGCCACCAGGGAAGTCCCTGTGTTATCTTTTGATGGAGACAATGTTTTAATCTGTATAACAGAGTTCCATTTATGGCTTTTTCTTTTTTTTTGAATTATACTTTTTTTTTTACACAGCAGGTTCTTATTAGTTATCCATTTTGTACATATTAGTGTATACATGTCAATCCCAATCTCCCAATTCATCACACCACCACCACCACCCCTGCCATTTTCCCCCCTTGGTGTCCATACATTTGTTCTGTACCTCTGTGTCTCAATTTCTGCCCTGCAAACTGGTTCAACTGTACCATTTTTCTAGGTTCCACATACATGTGTTAACATACAATATTTGTTTTTCTCTTTCTGACTTACTTCACTCTGTATGACAGTCTCTAGATCCATCCACATCTCTACAAATGACTCAATTTCATTCCTTTTTATGGCTGAGTAATATTCCATTTTATATATGTACACATCTTTATCCATTCGTCTGTCGATGGGCATTTAGGTTGCTTCCATGACCTGGCTATTGTAAATAGTGCTGCAATGAACATTGGGGTGCATGTGTCTCTTTGAATTATGGTTTTCTCTGGGTATATGCCCAGTAGTGGGATTGCTGGATCATATGGTAATTCTATTTTTAGATTTTTAAGGAACCTCCATACTGTTCTCCGTAGTGGCTGTGTCAATTTACATTCCCACCAACAGTGCAAGAGGGTTCCCTTTTCTCCACACCCTCTCCAGCATTTGTTGTTTCTAGATTTTCTGATGATGCCCATTCTAACTGGTGTGAGGTTATACCTCATTGTAGTTTTGATTTGCATTTCTCTAATAATTAGTGATGTTGAGCAGATTTTCATTTGTTTCTTGGCCATCTGTATGTCTTCTTTGGAGAAATGTCTATTTAGGTCTTCTGCCCATTTTTGGATTGGGTTTTTTTTTTTAATATTGAGCTGCATGAGCTGTTTATATATTTTGGAGATTAATCTTTTGTCGGTTGATTCGTTTGCAAATATTTTCTCCCATTCTGAGGGTTATCTTTTTGTCTTGTTTGTAGTTTCCTTTGCTTTGCAAAAGCTTTTAAGTTTAATTAGGTCCCATTTGTTTATTTTTGTTTTTATTTCCATTACTCTAGGAGGTGGATCAAAAAAGATCTTGCTATGATTTATGTCAAAGAGTGTTCTTCCAATGTTTTCCTCTAAGAGTTTTACAGTGTCTGGTCTTACATTTAGGTCTTACATTTAGGTCTCTAACCCATTTTGAGTTTATTTTTGTGTATGGTGTTAGGGAGTGTTCTAACTTCATTCTTTTACATGTAGCTGTCCAGTTTTCCCAGCACCACTTATTGAAGAGACTGTCTTTTCTCCATTGTATATCCTTGTATGGCTTTCTTTTTTCATGGTTTGAGTTTTTCACTGTACTCCTCTCTAAATTCCCCAAACATTCCCAAGAATTTCAAATCCTCTGGGCCTTTACCAAACCCCAAGCTGCCCTCTCTTTCTCCCCCTGTCAGATGGTGACCCTCCCTCTTTTACCTCATAGGGAAATTCAAAACCATCATCAGGAACTGTCTCAACTCTTACCCCCAAACTTACACATTTGTCTGCATCCTTCCCTCCTGTCATAATGGAGGACACCATCCGTTTTCTCTTACAGGTCATTCTCTCCTCCTCTGCCCTGGATGCCATTCCACATACCTCCTCTTCAATATTGTGCATTTAAATATACCCTCTCTCTTCTCTCTCTTTAATGTCTTCCATTTAAACATCTAACCTTTCTCATTTTCAAAAACTACCTGGAACACCCAAGCCTTGTAGATTCCATCCTGCCTTCTTTTCCCATTCAGAGCCATACTTCTTTTTTTTTTTTTTTTTTTTTTTTTCGGTACGCGGGCCTCTCACTGTTGTGGCCTCTCCCGTTGTGGAGCACAGGCTCCAGACGCGCAGGCTCAGCGGCCATGGCTCACGGGCCCAGCTGCTCCGCAGCATGTGGGATCTTCCCATACCGGGGCACGAACCCGTGACCCCTGCATTGGCAGGCGGACTCTCAACCACTGCGCCACCAGGGAAACCCCAGAGCCATGCTTCTTAAAAGAATTAATGGTCTCCCTCCAATCTGCCTGAACCTCTGTGGCATAAGAAATACCTATTTGGTCTTTGTTCCCAGTTCCTGACATGGAGCTCCTAAATGTCTTGGAATTTCCTGTGTGAGAGGAGTGTCTTCTCTTCTAATAAGATGACTCTTGGCAAATGCCCTAGCTTCAGGATGGGGGCTAGTTACCAGAAAGACCAAACCAATTGATTAGAATCCTGGAACTTTCAGCCCCATTCCCCAAGCTCCAGAAGATGGAGGGACTGAAGATTGATTTAATAATCGATCATGCTGACATGATTAAACTTCCATAAAAACCCCTACACAATGTAATTCAGAGAGTTTTCCAGGTTGGTGAACACATTGAGGTACTGGGAGGATGGTGAGCCTGGAGAAGTCATGCCCTCCTTTCATGCCCTACATGTCTCTTCCATTTGGGTGTTCCTGAGCTATAGCCTCTATAATAAACCAGTAAGTGTAAGTAAACTGTTTTCCTGAGTTCTGTGAACTAAAACTTGCGAGGGTCATGGGAATCCAAGTTAGACAGTAGTGTGGGTAACCTGGGGACCTCACATTTGTGACTGGTGTCTGAAGTGAGGGCAGTCTTAAGGGACTGAGTCTTTTTTAAAAAAAACATTCTTGCTGAAGTTGCCTGAGACCTATTTTGCCTGATGCAGCCAGAGTGATCTTTCAAACACTCAAATCTGACCAGGCCTCTCCCTTCCTTCAGAGGTAATGCTCATTTTCCATCACATTTAGGACAGAGTCATTAATGTTAACAATTTAGAACACTTGTATTTTTGTCTAAGAAAAATGTGTAACATCATAAATTCTAGTAACTCCTTTTAGTGATTTGCATGTGGTAACCAGCACACCTCTCTATGACACAGAGGACTTTCATGGTTGTTCTCTGTCTCCTCATAGAGCACATTAAGATTCAACTATTTGGTATTCTAGTCCAACATGTAAGGAGTTTAGAAGTTGCCACTCTGTCCTAACAAGTAAAAAACTGAACAAGCTGAAAAATCACCACCACTTCTTAGATTCTTCAGAGAAGTGAAATCACAGGACAAACTGCTATTCCCCAAATCAGAGAGATAGGCAGATGTGGAGAATCACAAGTCAATGGAGCAGAAACCTCCAGAGGAACCAATGCCAGGGCAACGTAAACTGTAACTGATTAATTTCTGGAGGCCCAATATGGACAAGTCTGAGAGTTAAAAACTCCCAGGGGACCTAGTCATCAGGGGGACCCCACACCTTTTGGGTTTTACTTCTAAGAGCTCTACCAAGTCCTCACAGTGAATATCAGAGAAAAATCCCCTCAAGCTTCTGGCAGAGAAAGGGGGAAAGGAGCCATTTTGAAATATACCAACACATTCTGTTCTTCTTGACAATGCCTGCCCTCATGAAAAACTGTTTTACCAAAACCTACTGGGATTTTATCAGAGCCTAACCTACCCAGGGAAAGGGAAATACTCAACTCCAGTCCCTTCTAGCCATCCTGTCCCACCTAAGGGGGGAAAACAACTGAGAAGTACTGGTGAAGTTCACAGACCAAGGACCAAGGTACACGTTCATCAAAAGGCTGAGGTCTAATCGTAGGATTATAGAATGCTTCCCCTTCCCCCACACCTTACCACCACGTTACTAAAGGCCTATTTACCAGAGTTCCTTTCACTCAGTACATCATCTGCAGATTTCAACAAAAAATTACAAGGCATACTAAAAGGCAAAAGACATGGTTTGAAGAGACTGAAAAAGTATGAGAATAAGAGTCAGATATGGCAGGGATGTTGGAATTATCAGACTGAAAATTTAAAACAAGTATAATTAATGTGCTAAGTGCGTGGTCTAATGGAAAAAGTAGACAACATGCAAGAACACATAAGTAATGGAAGCAGATAGATAGAAATTCTAAGAAAGAATCAAAAAGAAATGCTAGAGATCACAAGATCACAAACACTATAACAAAAATGAAGAGTGCCTTTTATGGGCTCATTAGTCAACAGAACATGACTGAGGAAAAAAATCTCTGAGCTTGACAATATGACAATAGAAACTTCCAAAACTGAAAATCAAAGAGAGAAAAAAAAAAAAAAACACAGAACAGAACATCCAAAAACTGTGGGACAACTACAAAAAGTGTAACATATGTATAATGAGATTACCAGAAGAAGAGAGAAAAAAAAACAGAAGCAATATTTGAAGGAATAATGACTGATAATTTCCCCCAAATTAATGTCAGACACTAAACCACAGATCTGGGAAGCTCAGAGAATACAAAGGAAGATAAACACCAAAACAACAATAATAACAACCTATAATTAGGCATATCATGTTCAAACTTCAGAAAATTAAAGATGAAGAAAAAATCTTGAGAGAAGCCAGAAGGAAAAAAAAAAACTTACCTATAGAGAAGCAAACATAAGACCAACATTTGACTTCTCCTCAGAAACCATGCAAGCAAGATGAGAATGGAGGGAAATATTTAAAGTGTCTAGAACTAACCTAGACTCTGTACCCTGTGAAAATCTCCTTCAAAAGAGAAGGAGGAAAAAGACTTTCTCAGACAAACAAAAACTGAGAGAATTTTTTTCCAGTAGGCTGGGCTTGCAAGAAATGTTAAAAGAAATTCTTCAGAGAGAAGGAAAATGATATAGGTCAGAAAGTCTGATCTATAAAGAAAGGAAAAACACTGGAAAATGAATAAGTGAAGGTAAAATAAAAACTTTTAGTTTCTTATTCTTAATTGATCTAACAGATAACTGTTCAAAATAATTACATATATAAGCATATATATACTTATATATAAGTGAAATTAATGACAGTGATGATACAATGGATGGGAGGGAGGAATTAGAAATATTTTATTATTATAAGGTACTTTCACTACTCATGAATCCATAGTGTTACTTTTTTTTAATTTATTAATTTTATTTATATATTTTTTTATTTTTGGGTCTTTGTTGCTGTGCACGGGCTTTCTCTAGTTGTGGTGAGTGGGGGCTTCTCTTCATTGCGGTGCACGGGCTTCTCATTGCGGTGGTTTCTCTTGTTGTAGAGCACGGGCTCTAGGTGCTCAGGCTTCAGTAGTTGTGGCCCTGGAGCTCAGTAGTTGTGGCTCATGGGCTCTAGAGCACAGGCTCAGTAGTTGTGGCTCACAGGCTTAGCTGATCCACAGTATGTGGGATCTTCCCAGACCAGGGCTCGAACCTGTGTCCCTTGCATTGGCAGGCGGGCTCTTAAACACTGCTCCACCAGGGAAGCTCCATAGTGTTACTTGAAAGTGATTTTGGATTAGTTGTAAATGTATAGTAAAAATTCTAGTACAAAAAAAAAGTTTAAAAATAGTACAACAAATATGCTAAACAAGGAGAGAAAATGGAATCATAAAATGCTCAATTAAAACTACAATATACAATGGAGAAAAGACAGCCTCTTCAATAAGTGGTGCAGGGAAAAGTGGACAGCTACATGTAAAAGAATGAAATTAGAACACTTCCTAACACCATACACAAAAATAAACTCAAAATGGATTAAAGACCTAAATGTAAGGCCAGATAAAACTATAAAACTCTCAGAGGAAAACATAGGCAGAACACTTTATGACCTAAATCACAGTAAGATCCTTTTTGACCCATCTCCTAGAGAAATGGAAATAAAAACAAAAATAAATAAATGGGACCTAATGAAACTTAAAAGCTTTTGCACAGCAAAGGAAACCATAAAAAGACGAAAAGACATCCCTCAGAATGGGAGAAAATATTTGCAAATGAAACAACTGACAAAGGATTAATCTCCAAAATATACAAGCAGCTCATGCAGCTCAATATCAAAAAAACAAACAACCCGGGCTTCCCTGGTGGCACAGTGGTTGGGAGTCCGCCTGCTGATGCAGGGGACACGGGTTCGTGCCCTGGTCCGGGAGGATCCTGCATGCCGCAGAGCGGCTGGGCCCGTGAGCCATGGCTGCTGAGTCTGCGCGTCCGGAGCCTGTGCTCTGCAGCAGGAGAGGCCACAGCAGTGAGAGGCCCATGTACCGCAAAAAAAAAAAAAAACCCCAAAAAAACCCAATCCAAAAATGGGCAGAAGACCTAAATAGACATTTCCCCAAAGAAGATATACAGATTGCTAACAAACACATGAAAAGATGCTCAACATCACTAATCATTAGAGAAATGCAAATCAAAACTACAATGAGGGGAGGTTCCTTAAAAAACTAAAAATAGAATTACCATACAACCCAGCAATCCCACTACTGGGCATATACCCTGAGAAAACCATAATTCAAAAGGAGTCATGTACCAAAATGTTCATTGCAGCTCTATTTACAATAGCCAGGACATGGAAGTAACCTAAGTGTCCCTCAACAGATGAATGGATAAAGATGTGGCACATATATACAATGGAATATTACTCAACCATAAAAAGAAACGAAATTGAGTTATTTGTAGTGAGGTGGATGGACCTAGAGTCTGTCATACAGAGTGAAGTAAGTCAGAAAGAGAAAAACAAATACTATATGCTAACACATATATATGGAACCTAAAAAAAAAAATCGTTCTCATGAACCTAGGGGCAGGACAGGAATAAAGATGCAGATGTAGAGAATGGACTTGAGGATGTGGGGAGGGGGAAGGGTAAGCTGGGATGAAGTGAGAGAGTAGCACGGACATATATACACTACCAAATGTAAGATAGATAGCTAGTGGGAAGCACCCGCATAGCACAGGGAGATCAGCTCAGTGCTTTGCGACCACCTAGAGGTGGGTGGGAGGGAGACGCAAAAGGGAGCAAATATGGGGATATGGGTATATATGTATGCATATAGCTGATTCAGTTTGTTATACAGCAGAAAGTAACACAATACTGTAAAGCAATTATACTCCAATAAAAATGTTTTTAAAAAAAAGATACATGCACCTCAATGTTCACAGCAGCATTATTTACAATTGTCAAGACATGGAAACAACCTAAGTGTCCATCAACAGATAAATGAAGTTGTGGTATATATATATATATATATATATATACATACACACACAATTGAATATTACTCAGCCATAAAAAAGGATGAAATTTTGCCATTTGCAGCAACATGTATGGACTTTGAGGCCTTTATGCTAAGTGAAACAAGTAACACAGAGGAAGACAAATACTGTAGGATATCACTTATCTGTGGAATCTAAAAAATACATCAAACTAGTGAAGATAACAAAAAAGAAACAGACTCACAGATATAAAGAACAAACTAGTAGTTACCAGTGGGGGGAGAGGAGGGGGAGGGGAGGGGGAGAGGAGGGGGAGGGGAGGGGGAGGGGAGGGGCGGGGGAGGGGCAATATAGGGATTGGGGAGTGGGAGGTACAAACTATTGGGTATAAGATAGTCTTAAGGATGTACTGTACAACATGGGGAATATAGCCAATATTTGCAATAACTGTAAATAGAATGTAACCTTTTAAAAGTGTATAAAAATAAAAAATTTAAAACCTTTAAAAAAAACTACAAAAGGCAGAAGATAGTGTAAAAAGAAAAATAGAAACAATAAACAAGAGCAACAAATAGAAAAGAGTAACAAATATGATAGATATTAATCCAATTATATCAATAATCACTTTAAATGTCAATTATCTAAATATACCAATTTAAAAATAGAGATTGTCAGTGTGGATCAAAAAACAAGACCCCAACTATATGTTGTCTACATAAACCCACTTTAAATAGAGACCTATATAGATTAAAAGTAATAGGATGAAGAAAGATATACTGTGCTAACACTTGTCAAAAGAAAGCAGGGTAGCTGTATTAATTTCAGACAGAGCCAACTTCAGAGCAAGGAAAATTATCAGTGATAAAGAGGGGGATTACATGATGATAAAAGGGTCAGTTCTCCAGGAACACATAATAAACATTAACATGTATGGACCTAACAACAGAGCATCAAAGTACATGACACAAAAATTGATAAAATTGTAAGGAGAAATAGATGAATCCACTATTATAGTTGGAGACATAAACTCTCCTCTGTCAGAAATGGACAAACCCAGCAGACAGAAAATCAGTAAGGATATAGCAAACTCAACAGCACCATCGATCAACTGGGTATAATTGACATATATCAACTACTTCATTCAACAACAGCAAAATATACATTCTTAAACTCATGTGGAACATTTACCAAGATAGACCACATTCTGGGCCATAAAACATATATTAACAAATTTTTAAAAATATAAAAAACAATATCTGCTCTCAGATCACAATGGAATTAAACTAGAAATAGGGCTTCCCTGGTGGCACAGTGGTTGAGAGTCCACCTGCCGATTCAGGGGACACGGGTTCGTGCCCCGGTCCGGGAAGATCCCACATGCCGCGAAGCGGCTAGGCCTGTGAGCCATGGCTGCTGAGCCTGCGCGTCCGGAGCCTGTGCTCCACAACGGGAGAGGCCACAACAGTGAGAGGCCCACGTACTGCAAAATAAATAAGTAAATAAATAAATAAATAAATAAATAAACTAGAAATAAATAATAGAGAAATAGCTAGGAAATCCCAAAATACTTGGAGATTAAACAACACACTTCTAAGTGAGACATGGTTCAAAGAAGAAATCTCAAAATAAATTAAGAAGTATTTTTAAGTAAATGAAATGAAAATACAACTTATCAAAATTTGTGGAATGCAACAAAAGCAATGCTTAAAAGGAATTTTATAGCATTGAATACCTATATTTGAAAAGAAGAAAGACCTAAAACTAACCATCTAAGCTTCCCCCTTGGGAAACTAGAAAAAGAAGCACAAGTTAAATCCAAAGTAAGCAGAAGAAAAGTAATTTAAAAATTAGAACAGGGGCTTCCCTGGTGGTGCAGTGGTTGAGAGTCCGCCTGCCGATGCAGGGGACACAGGTTCGAGCCCTGGTCCGGGAAGATCCCACATGCCGCGGAGCAACTAAGCCCATGAGCCACAACTACTGAACCTGCATGCCTAGAGCCTGTGCTCCGCAACAAGAGAAGCCACTGCAAGGACAAGCCTGCGCACCGCTACTAAGAGTAGCCCCCACTCGCCGCAACTAGAGAAAGCCCGCGTGCAACAACGAAGACCCAACACAGCCAAAAATAAGTAAATAATTTTTTTTTTTTAAATTTAAAAGCCCACTCGCTGTGGTAGGGATCCTTGGAATCTGGCCATAAGGAGGTGTGATGTTGGTCAGCACCATGGACAGTGCTTAATAGAATTACTGGCTGTCGAGTCTGGGAAAGAAGGCCCTCCTTACAGATACCGGGAAGGGTCAGACTGAGGGTAGGGGTGTGCTCAGGTGCCCTGCAAATGCCACAAGCAGTTGACATTCCCCTTCTTGTCATCACAGCCAGTCATCTAGTTACACCTTCTAAAGTAGGGGCCGCTGACTCAGGGGCTGGGAGGCCAAACATTTGGCACAAGTGGATGCCACGAGAAGACTGGGGGCTGGACAACTTCCCTGGAGAGAGGTATGCGATGTGTCCCCCAAAATGGCAAGCTCTGCCTGACCAACACAGACTGGCCTCATGGCTCCCTCCTGGCTCAGAGCACACTTTCTCTCTAGTGCTCATGCTGTTGACCTGGGATGCTGAGCTTTCCAAAGGCCCTCGACGTGGGAAAGGATATGCGTTTATAGATCCACTGTTACTTGGAGAAATCCTGGGAGCAGTAGGAACCCCTGCAAGCGGGAGAAGGTCTCAACGGGATGAGGCTGCCCCACGTTCCTGATGCAGGTTCCAACGTGGCTGCTGGGTTGGGGCGGAGCTCCGTTCCCAGATCACTGAGCGGTACAACACTGTTCCTTCTTTGCCTTCCAAGGAGCTACCTTCTACTGACTACTTCCTATGTCCTGCAAACACTAATCTCTTTACCTATGTCCTCTCTTCTGATCATCACAGCAATGCTGTGGGTGGGTATTGCTGCTTCTCCCATTCTGCAGACAAGAAACTGAGACTCAGAGAGGCTAAATCATAGCCAGTAACTGTAACCAGAACTGTCACTCAGATCTGCCTCCAACCAGTGTCCCTGCTCTGTAGTGTATGACTCCAAGGGCAGAGGACTGCTGGGGCAAGTATTCTGGGGTAAAGGACACACCACAGCCAAGCCCTATAACCTTCCTTTTCTAGGTAGTCAGAAGCCATTTAGATTTGGGGGTCAGACAACAAATGGCATTGCTCTGTGCTGGGCTTACAAGGTCTCTGCTTCTGAAGCCAAGAGTCCAACAGGAAGGCC
The DNA here is from genome assembly GCF_025265405.1 of Mesoplodon densirostris. Lineage (NCBI taxonomy): Eukaryota > Metazoa > Chordata > Mammalia > Artiodactyla > Ziphiidae > Mesoplodon > Mesoplodon densirostris. Next base: position 118,616,330 of record NC_082661.1, read on the forward strand.
AGCCTTAATGCACAAATAGTCATACAGTGTTAACCTCCCAGCCTCCACTATTTGCCTGTTCAATGAGAGACATGACAATCATGTCTCTCTCACACACTGCCCAGGAAGAAATTGCACTGAAAGGTGTCTGGTCCAGGGTACAGGTTCAATAGACATGACTTCCTTCTGAGCTGCACGTGGGGGACCTGTGAACTGAGCCTGTTCCTCCTGGACACTGAGTCACTGACAGCAGGTCTCCCGCCAGGGGTCGTGAAGGTTGAGCAGCCCCTGCATCGTGGTGGATCTGCTGTCCTGGGGGTGGAGGCTGGGATCTTCTCTGTGACCACTTCCTGGTCACTTCCCTTTCCTTCACTCTTATGCTGCTGAAGGTCAGCATGGGGGCCTCCCTGGCCACATGATTATCTTCTTTGGAAGCCAAGGTGCTTCTCAGAAAGGAGATTGCTTGAACCCACAGAGCATGGGAGTTTGGAGGGAGGGGCTGTGTCCCAAACTTACAGGTGAGGGACCCCACTAGGTGCACCTGCACTAGACATGGAGAGAGCTGTGGCCCCAGAGGGCTTGAGGGTCGTCACAGCTGATTTCTGTTCCAGCTCTGCCATGTACTGGCTGTTTGGACTTGGTACCCGCAAGCAGCAGTTTCTACGTCAGTCAAGTGAGTAAACTGAAGCTCCCTCTCCAGATAAAAGAAGAGGTAACACGTGGAAGACACCAGAACAGTTCCCCACAGTGGCACTGATCAACAGAGGTCGACAGTGTGCGCGCACACACACACACACACACACACGCCCCTCCCAAAGCCTGCTTAACTAGTCATTCAGGGCAAGCTCTCCAAGACTGGGTTTTGAATAATGAAAACATTTTGAGAGTGATAAATGCCTGGAGGCCAACAGTATTTCTCAGGAAGTGTAGTTGGTGCCCTGCCCCAGTGGTGTGTTGGGTGCCCCCTGGGAGAGTGTGTGGCTGGTCCTTGAAGAGGAAACACATGGAGCCTGTGGGCCGCACCTCTACTTCCCTCACCTGCCAGCCTCCTGACCTGGCACCAGTCAGGACACTGGTGGTCTGTGGATGCCCCTTCCTCTTCCCCCTTCCCCCTTCCCCACTCCGCTCTCCACTAGAAAACGGAGAGCCACACACGGAAGTGTTGTGTTCTGCTAACTGAGGGAGAGAGAGTTGAGTACCCTTGTCTTTCTGAAGGTTGATGTGTTTGTCAAAATCCAACTTCTCCCCTCCTCACAGATTAAATGACTCATTTCTCATTTGGATAAAAAGCTCTAATTTAGATTAAAAGTTCCTACATGGGTGTTTCTGTGAACAGTATTTGTCTTTAATCTAAACAGATCTTAACCGGTTAGAAAATTTTCTCCATTCTTCTGATTTATCTGCTTTTACATGCCAGCTTCAAGGAAGCAGACAATGGGCTCCAGGTTGGGGGGCCCATAAGCTAAAGAAGAGAAGCAGAGGGGGGATACGTGAAAGAGGAAACAGAGGGTTTTCAAAGGGCCAGGGCTTGATCATGTCTCTGCACCCCCAAAGCACTGAGCCATGTCCAGCACATGGCAGGCTGAATGAATGAATGAGTGAATGAATGGATGGAGAAAACAGGCGCAGAAGTGGGAAATTCAGGAAAGAATTTGTGTTTTCTTAGCTGGGTAAGATGGCCACTCAGGTCCCCTAATGCTCACATCCCACAGGGAAAACAGGCAGCTGTCTTACAGAAGAGGAGACTGAGCGGAGGGGCTGAGGGGCTGGGGGGCTTGCTCCGAGAAAATGGGAGGGACTGGGCACAGCCCAGACCCCCCAGCAACAGGCCCACCCCCGCCCCTCATGCAGCCGCTTACCTGGGCTTGAGTTGCTCACAGCCAGACCCCCAGCCATTCTTCCAGGTTGGACCAGCAGGGCCTCCTCTGGTGACCTCAGGACTGGACCCACAGCTGTCCCTGTAGGGGTGGCCCACGAACCCCTGCCCAGCAGATGAGGGCTGAGAGATGAGGTATTCTGGGAGACGCCCTGGGCCTCATCCCAGGGCAACAGGGTCTGCACTCCATGGACTCACTGCAGCGGGTCCCTGGTCCTGATTTTCACACCGCGACCAGCCCTCCTCAGTCAGGGCAGTGGGGCAGCTTCAGCCTTGCCTCCTATGCTCAGGGGCCGTTGTGACTGGCGTTGAATTGACCACCCCTGCTCTGCATGCAGCACAGCTGATGGCTGGTAAAAACAAAACACAGAAAACCAAAACTGAGGCAGAGAGAACAGAAAGGGAGACAGACAGATGGAGGAAGAGATGATTCCTTGAGAACGAGAGGGAAAGGGACAGGAAAAGATAGAGAATAAACAGAGATAGGGGACTTCCCTGGTGGTCCAGTGGTTGGGACCCTGCGCTTCCATTGCAGGGGGCACAGGTTCGATCCCTGGTTGGGGAACTAAGATCCCACACACCTCGCAGCACGGCTGAAAAGGAAAAAAAAAAAAGAATAAACAGCTATAAACATGGGGAAAGAAAGAATAAAACTGACTCCTGAAGAGAACAGCATGTGCCTGTGTATGTGAGCATGTGGGTGTCCATGTGTGGTGTGCGTACGTGTCTGCTGGTGCACACACAAGAGCCAGGGGTAGGGGGCATGTGTGGGAATAGTGCACATTCACAGATGCAGCCCTAAGCCTTGCCGCTGCAGGGGAGCATCAGTCAAATGGCCGCCATCATGGGCTTGGGCATCCATCACGTGGGCACTGCCAGTAAGGCAGTAAAGCTTGTTGAAATCTCTAGAAATTTCGAGGGGTTGGAGCCAGGGTGGGATGCTGCTTGGCCTTTTCTGCTCCCCTGAGTTCCCATAGACTCCAGCCACCCACTTGTCAGGGTCTGGGGGCTACAGACAAGCCAGTGTGGTACAGGCACTTTCCAAACTTGCTTGCAGTGAGGCAATGGGGACAGTCTTGGACATCTAAATGCACTTTAATGCACAGGTGCTGTCTGTAATTTGCCCCATGTTCATTTCCACGTTGACATTTTGAGAAAGGAATAGTATACCAATTTTACAGATGAGAGGATGAAACCTATGAGGTCAGTGTTTTAGTCCCTTGTGGCCACAAATTTATGGAATAAAAAAAATCTTTGTTAAAAAACCACATCAGTGGATGGACCTAGAGACCGTCATACTGAATGAAGTAAGTCAGACAAAGACAAATATCATATGATATCACTTATATGTGGAATCTAAAAAAAGGCTACAAATGAACTTATCTACAAAACAGAAACAGAGTTACAGATGTAGAAAATAAACTTATGGTTATGGGGGGTGGTAAGGGGGGGATAAATTAGAAGATTGGGATTGACATATACACACTACTATATATAAAATAGATAACTAATAAGGACCTACTGTATAGCACAGGGGACTCTACTCAGTACTCTGAAATGGCCTATATGGGAAAAGACTCTAAAAAGAGTGGATATATGTACATGTATAACTGATTCACTTTGCTGTACACCTGAAACTAACACAACATTGTAAATCAACTATACCCCAATAAAAAATTTTAAAAAAACACATCAGGAGAGGACCACTGTGAAAGGCGGGTTGTGTTAGAGGTTCTGAGAGGAAAGAGACACAGAGCAGAGGGGGCCTGGGCTCCTGAGGGGTGAAGATTTGGGACACTGGGGGCAGTAAGTAGGGGGTGAGGTGTCCTCTTTCACTTGCTCCAGGACAGGGGCAGTAGGTGTGGGCACTTGGGCTTCAGAGGACAGAGCTTGGGGCAACTCCCAGGAGGACAAGTAGCCCCAGTCTAGAAACCTCCATCACTGGGACTCATGACTGACCACAAGGCTTGTCCCTTCCACTCGTGTTCCTTGGGCAAGAGGCTGTAGGAAGAACTAGAACATTCATACAGGGGTAAAAAGGAAATAGCAAGGCAAGGATGCGCAGTCATATGTTCCTGTGATTTAACACACACCAAAGGAAAACAAACACCACAAAAGAGGAAACCAGGGACTTCCCTGGTGGCGCAGTGGTTAAGAATCCACCTGCCAATGCAGAGGACACGGGTTCAACCCCTGGCCCAGGAAGATCTCACATGCCGCAGAGCAACTAAGCCCATGTGTCACAACTACTGAGCCTGCGCTCTGGAGCCCGCAAGCCACAACTACTGAGCCTGAGTGCAACAACTACTGAAGCCTGTGCACCTAGAGCCTGTGCTCTGCAGCAAGAGAAGCTAATGCACCGAGAAGCCCACACACCACAATGAAGAGTAGCCCCCGTTCTCCGCAACTAGAGAAAGCCCACGCACAGCAACAAAGACCCAATGAAACCAAAAATATTTTTTTAATTTTTAAATTAAAAAAAAAAGAGGAAACCAATGCATCCCGTGGAAATCAACATTCAAGGACTTAGAGTTAACTGAGTAAAGAGAGAAGACTTTAGAAAAAGTATAATTAATATCCACAGAGAGATATGACTGAATAGGAAGCCAGAAAAATATTCAGTGACAAATTTGAAGGCATCCAGATTGTAAAGGAAGAAGTAAAACTATTTCTATTTGCAGATAACACACTCTACACAGGATGTAGAAAACTTTGAAGGAATACACACACACACACACACGAACACACATGCACACAGCTGTTAGAGCTAATAAATGAGTTCAGCAAGGTTGCAGGGTATACAAGATCAGTAAACAATCACTCATATCTTTATATAACAGCAGTGAACAATCAGAAAATAGAATTAAGGAAACAATTCTGGGGGCTTCCCTGGTGGTGCAGTGGTTAAGAATCCGCCTGCCAATGCAGAGGACACGGGTTCAACCCCTGTTCTGGGAAGATCCCACATGCCGTGGAGTGACTAAGCCCGTGAGCCACAACTACTGAGCCCATGTGCCACAACTACTGAAGCCCACAAGCCTAGAGCCCGTGCTCCACAACAAGAGAAGCCACTACAGTGAGAAGCCTGCATACCACAACGTAGAATAGCCCCCACCCGGTGCAAATAGAGAAGGCCCACGCGCAGCAATGAGGACCCAATACGGCCAAAAATAAATAATAAAATAAATAAATTTATTTAAAAAAACAAAACAAAACAATTTTGTGTTAGTTTGCTAGAGCTGCCATAACAACATGCCACAAAATAGGTGGCTTAAATGGAAATATTTTTGTCTCACAGTTCTGGAGGCTAGAAGTCTAAGACAAAGGTGTTAGCAAGTTTGGTTTCTTTTGAGGGCTGTGAGGGAAGGGTCTCTTCCAGGCCTCTCTCCTAGCTTCTGGTAGTTTCTCCGCTTGTCACAGCATAGCTCCAGTCTTTACATGGCATCCTCTCTATGTGCATGTCTATGTCCAAATTTCCCCTTCTTATAAGGACACAGACATACTGGATTAGGGGCCCACCCTAAAGACTTCAGTTTAACTTGATTACCTCTGTAAATACCCTAACTCCAAATAAGGTCACATTCTGAGCTACTGGGGGGTTAGACCTTCAACATATGGATTTTGAAGGGATATAATTCAACCCATAACAAATTCCATTTACAATTGCATCAAAAAAAATAAAATAGGGCCTCCCTGGTGGCGCAGTGGTTAAGAGTCCGCCTGCCGATGCAGGGGATACGGGTTCGTGCCCCGGTCTGGGAGGATCCCATATGCCGCGGAGCGGCTGGGCCCGTGAGCCATGGCCGCTGGGCCTGCGCATCCGGAGCCTGTGCTCCGCAACGGGAGAGGCCACAACAGTGAGAGGCCCACATACCGCAAAAAGAAAAAAAATAATAAAAAATAAATAAAAATAAAAATAAAATAAAATATTTATGAATAAATTTAACAAAGACTTATATACTGAAAATTATAAACATAATTGGAAGAAATTAAAGAAGACAAATAAATGGAAAGGCATCCCATGTTCATGATGGGAAGACATAATATTGTTAAGATGGCGATACTCCCCAAATAAATCTACAGATTCAAAGCAATCCTTACCAAAATCCCAGGTGTATTCTGTGAAGAAATTCACAAGCTGACCCCAAAATTCACATGCAAATTCAAGGAAACCAGCATAGCTAAAACAACCTTAAAAAAGAACAGAGTTGGAGGACTTACACTTCCTGGTTTCAAAACTTACCACCAAGCTACTATAAACAAGACTGTGTTACTAGCATAAGGATATATGCAGAGAGATCAACGAAATAGAATTGAGAGCCCAAAACTAAACTTTCACATTTATGAGCAATTGATTTTGAAAAGGTTGCCAAGACAATTCAATGGAGGAAAGAATCATCTTTTCAACAAATGGTATTGGGACAACTGAACATTTACATGCAAGAGAATGGAGTTAGACCCTACCTCACACCATGTATCAAAATTAACTGAAAATAGATCTAAAACTTCAATGTAAGAGCGATATTTATATAGCTCTTAGAAGCAAACGGGTATAAATCATCATGACTTTGGATTAAACAATGGTTTCTTAGATATGACACCTAAAGCACAAGCAACCAAAGATAAATAGATAAATTAGACTCTGTCAACATTAAAAACTTTTATATTTCAAAAGACATGATTAAGAAAATTAAAAGTCAAGCCAGAAACTGGGAGAAAATATTTGTAATGTAAATATCTGTTAAAAGACTTGTATCCAGAATACGTAAAGATCTCATACAAAGTAGCAAAAAAAATTTTTTTAACTAATTTTTAAATAGGCGAAGGATCTGAAGACATACTTCACCAAAGAATGTGTAGGAATCGTTAGTAAGTGAATGAAAAGATGTTCAACATCATTAGTCATTTAGGGGTATGCAAATCAAAACCACAATGAGACATCATTTGCCAGCCACCAGCATAGCTATAATAAAAAAGACCGTCCTTACAAGCTTTTGGTGAGAATGTGGGGAAACTGGAACACTTATACATCATTGCTAATGAAACGTAAATGATGCAACTACTTTGGAAAAACACTTATTTTCTAAAAAAGGTAAACATAAATTTACCATATGATCCAAGCAATTCCACTCCTATGTATGCACCTAAGATAAATGAAAATTTATCTCCACACAAAGATGTGTATGCACATGTTTATAGTAGCATTATTCATAATAGCCAAATCGTCCATCAACTGGTGAATTGGTAAACAAAATTAGTGTATCCATACAAAGAAATACTATTTGGCAATAAAAAGTAATGAAGTACAGATACAAGCTACAACAAAGATGAAGCTTGGGGCTTCCCTGGTGGCGCAGTGGTTGAGAGTCCGCCTGCCGATGCAGGGGACACGGGTTCGTGCCCCGGTCCGGGAAGATCCCACATGCCGCGGAGCGGCTGGGCCTGTGAACCATGGCCACTGAGCCTGCACGTCCGGAGCCTGTGCTCTGCAACGGGAGAGGCCACAACAGTGAGAGGCCCACATACCGCAAAGATGAAGCTTGAAAACATTATGCTAAGTGAAAGAAACCAAAAGAAAAAGACCACATATTGTATGACTCAGTTCGTATTAAATGCCCAGAAAAGGCAAATCTATAGACAGAAAGTATATCAGTGATTGCCTAGGGCTGGGAGTAGAAATAGGGATTTACTGCAGATGGATATAAAGGATCTTTTTGGGGTGATGGAAATGTTCAGAATTGGATTGTCATAATAGCTATACAACTCTGTAAATTTACTAAAAAATCATTCACACAAGATGAGTGAATTTTATGGTACATAAATTATAACTCAGTAAAGCTCTTAACCACACACACACACACACACACAAATTGTTAGAGAAAATAAATGATTCAGCAAAGTTATAGGATATGAAATCAGTACACAAAAATCAGTTCTATTTCTGTATGTTCACAATAAACACACTGAAAGATAAAATTTAATTGATTTGTGATAGCATCAAAAAGAGTAAAATTCTTAGGAATAATTTTTATTTATTATTTTATTTTATTGAAGTGTAATTGATTTACTGATACAATGTCATGTTAGTTTCAGTGTACAGCACAGTGATTCAGCTATAATTTTTTTGTCAGATTCTTTTCCCTTATGGGTTTTTACAAAATATTGAGTATAGTTCCCTGTGCTCTACAGTAGGTCCTCGTTGGAATAATTTTAACCAAGGAGCCTAAAGATTTATACACTAAAAACTGCAAAACATTGCTGAAATAAAGAAGACATAAATAAATGAAAAGGTAACACATGTTCATTGATCGGAAGACTTAATATTGTTAAGATGACAATAATATCCAAAACAATCTACAGATGAGTGCAATCTCTATCAAATCCCAATGGTATTTTTTACAGAAAAAAAAATCCTAAAATTTATATGGAATATCAAGGGACCCCAGAACAATCTTGAAAAAGAAGAATAAAGCTAGAGGTCTCACAGTTTCTGATTTCAAGATATATTACAAAGCTACAGTGATCAAAACAGTACAGTGTTGGCCTAAAGACAGACATTTAGACAAATGTAATAGAATAGAGAGCCTAGAAATAAACCCTCACATATGATCAAATGATTTTTGACAAGGTGCCAAGATCATTCAATGGGGAGAGGATAATCTTTTCAACAAAAGGTGCTAGAAAAACTGGATATTTACATGTTAACAAATAAAGTTGGAGTTTCCCTAAGCCATATTAAAAAAAAAATAACTCAACATGGATCAGAGACCCAAAAATAAGAGCTGAAACTATAAAACTCTTAGAAGAAAACATAAGTGAAATCTTCATTGCATTGGATTTGGCAATTATTTTTTAGATTAGACACCAAAAGCACAGATATTGGAACGCTCATAGATTGCTGGTGGGAATGTTAAAATGGTGCAGCTGCTGTGGAAAACAGTTTGGCAGTTCCTCAAAAAGCTAAATATGGAATTACTATGACTCAACACTTCTACTCCTAGTTATATACCCCAAAGGAACTGAAAAGCAAGGACGGGAACAGATATTTATATCCCAGTGTTCATAGCATTATTCACAGTAGCCAAGAGGTGAAAATAACCCAAGCATCCACTAAATGAATGGATAAACAAAGTGTATTACATACATACATGAAATAGCATTCATACAAAGAAATGAAGTTCTGATACATACTGCAACATGTTTGAACCTTGAAAATAAGGTGAAATAAATGAGACACAAAAGTGCAAATATTGTATGATTCCACTATATGAGGTGTCCAGAATAAGCAAATTCTTAGAGACTGAAAATAGATTAAAGATTACCAGGGGCTGGGGAGAAGATGGGGAGTTTCTGTTTAACGGATACAGAGTTTCTGTTTGGGTTGATGAAAATATCTTGGGAATAGATAGTGGTGAATGTTGTACAGCATTGTGAATGCCATTAATGCCACTGAACTGTATACTTTAAAATGGTTAAAATGGCAAATTTTGTTATATATTTTTACCACAGTTTTTAAAAAATTCATAATGTAATAGATTAAAAACCACTGAATTGTACACTTTAAATGTGTGAACTCTGTGGAATGTGAATTATATCTCAATAAAGCTATTTTTTATTTTTAATTTATTTTAATTTAAATTTTTATTATTATTATTTTTTGGCATCCCCACATGGCTTGCAGGATCTTAGTTCCCCAACCAAGGACTGAACCTGGGCCATGGCAGTGAAAGCACCGAGTCCTAAGCACTGGACGGCCAGGCAACTCCCAATAAAGCTATTTTTTTTAACTGATGGAAACATCAGAAGGTATTAAAATAGCTCTCTTATAGTAGGAGATATACATATATCTCCTAAGAAATAAAGTAAGAAGTAAATAAATAAAATGGAAAATGATAGATCAATTTTTTAAATTTCATTAAAATCCTTCTATCAACAATAGAATTGGGGCTTCCCTGGTGGTGCAGTGGTTGGGAATCCGCCTGCCAATGCAGGGGACATGGGTTTGAGCCCTGGTCCGGGAAGATCCCACATGCCGCGGAGCAACTAAGCCAGTGCACCACAACTACTGAGCCTGCGCTCTAGAGCCCATGAGCCACAACTACTGAGCCCACATGCCACACCTACTGAAGCCCGCGTGCCTAGAGCCCATGCTCCACAACAAGAGAAGCCACCCCAATGAGAAGCTTGCGCACTGCAATGAAGAGTGGCCCTCACTCTCCACAACCAGGTAAAAAGCCCGCGCGCAGCAACGAAGACCCAATGCAGCCAAAATTAAAATTTTTAAAAAAAATTTTTTAATTAAAAAAAATAGAATTAATCTTTAAAAAGGGACAAAATTTTCCTGAGATGTAAACTCCTAAGTAGCTCTAAATTGAGTCTAAAAAGTATAATTCATATAGCCATATTCACTGACTTCAAAGTAATTAGGTTAGAAACTAGTGATTCCCCCAAATTACATAACACACTTAAAGTTACTCTTGGATTTAAAAGAACACCATGACAGAAATTCCCAACATCACAACAGAAATTGATGACAACCAAGAAATGGATGACGGAATACTCCACTTTTTAAACTTGTGAATATTTTTCAAAGCAGTATCCTGAGAAAATTTAGAACCTTAAATGCATTAATTAGAGAAAAGGAAGATTATAAATAAAGGAACTACTATCTTAGTTCAAAAGCAGGAATGCCAGCATTAAAACAAACCCAAGAAAGTTGAATTGTGATTGATAAAGAAGATGAAGATAATAAAATAGAAATCAAACCTACAGTAGGAAAAAATTCACACTGTTAATCCATAAAACCCAAAGCGGGCTCTCAGAATTAGCAATGCTGAATTTGCACAAATGCTGGGAGGCTCAGTGCCGTCACGTGCATGTTTACAACATGGGTACTGCAACCTGATGACACCGACGAGTAGAAAACACAGACAAGATCAGGAAAAAAGAAGGAAGATCAAGGAAATTAAATAAATCATAGTAGGCCAATATCTACGATAAAGGGTTTGAAATCAGAGACATCATGGAGAAATTTACAGGAAATATGAATCATCACAATGGGTGTGAACACGCTAATAAACTAATAACTGCAAGGGAAGAAATGGACAAAAAAGTACAAGGTTTACCCTAAACTTCAGTGTCATTTTTTTCAGACAATGTGATTTTCTACCTAGAAAACTGAGCTAACAAACTATAAGAATAATTAGGACAAATTCCATTAGATGGCGAGAACTGCCTGTCTACACCAAGTCCCCCTATCTACCAGCAATGAATTATAACATATAAAGAAAAATGTCGTTCATAATAGCAACACTGTTACAACACAGCCAGGGGTAAACCAAAAAAAAAAAAACGTGCAGGACCCATATGAGAAAATGATAAAGTGTCATGTCTATAATTTTTAAATTAAAATTTGCATGAATAAAGAGATAAACTGGAGAAAATGTGTAAGAATAGTCAAGACTGTTAGGAAAAAGGAAAGTAGTGAAGTAGAAATTCTCTGTGACACATAAAAATATATAATAAACCATTATAATTGAAGGAATATGTAAGAATAAACATATAGAATATCAGATATTCACTTTGAAAGAGGATAGTTTCCTGAAACTGGCCTACACGTTGAGGAATTTACTATATAAACTAGAAGAGTGTAAAATATAGATTTTGAATAGTAGATTATTCAAAAAATGGTACTGGATTGACTAACTATACATTTATAATATAATGAAGGTAGACAGCTACCTCACAATACTAAAACAAATACAGATGATTTATCCCAACAAAATTATAAAAATCATTTGAAGAAAATATTTTAAAATATATTTATAAGTGAAGAAAATATGAAAGAATATATATTGAGTTAGGAAAGTCATTCTTAAGACACAAATTACAATATCTATAAAATAAATTTACATTAATAATAGTATACTGTGCAACCTCAAGATACGAGATACATTTTTCACTCAACAGTTTGGAAAACTGGATACTATTTAGAACTGATGGGAGTGTAAATAGGAACAGCATTTTTGGGGACAATTTAACCACATCTACTAAAATTAAAGGGTGCAATCCCTTAGACCAAAACAATTTCACTTCCTACACATATGCATAAGCTGGCTAAACAAGGATGTTTGTTTAGCCTTGTTTATAGCAGCGACACAAATATATAAAATAAACAACCAAATGTCTATCAACATGGAAAAGGGTAAATAAATTATCACTATTCAGCAGTTTATAGATGAGGTCACCCTATATTCATTTAATATGGGAAGTTCTCACAAGATTTCTTGTTAAGTGGAGACAGCATGCTGAAAAAGCATGAATACATAGAATATCGTTTATGTTAACTATTTGTATTAACTCACTGATGAAACCCAAATTATGCAAAAGCAGATTAAGCAAATTAATTTTTTTTTTTTTGGCCGTGCCACGCAGCATGCATGATCCTAGTTCCCCCGACCAGGGATCTAACCCATGCCCCTTGCAGTGGAAGCCCAGAGTCTTAAGCACTGACAGGCAGGGAAGTCCCTACAACAGTTATGATGTCATCTTTGGGGAGGACCTTTGGCATGGTGGCAGGGAGCAGGTGGCCATGTGGGAGGATTTCTGATGCATCTGTAAGTTTCATTTTTCTAAATAACAGAACATGTACATGTATTATTTGTGCAACTAGAATATAATTAAATATAAACATAAAAGATTTGTTTCGGTTGGAGGCAAAGAACATGTGAAAGCACCTGCCAGGTCTTGGTGAGGCATAACATGGACTCCTGGGCTGCTTTCTCAGTCACAAAGCTTCCCGGGGGCAGAAAGAAGAGAAAAGAACTCAAGTCTCTGCCCAGTCGTGGGAGATACCTTGTCCCCAAGGTAGAGGATGAGTGAGTGTGTGTGTGAGAGAGAGAGCTGTTGATGGTCACGTTCTGACTCTGAGACATCAATGTCCAGGTTTTTCCACACGAGGCTGTCCTCTGTGCCAGCAGGAGCCTGCATCATGTGCATTTCTGAACACAACACCCCATTAGCATTTTCTGGATACGCCACTGATCACTATTTTACAAGGTTTGGTGCTGGCACTTTCTAGATCTTACCAGAAGGCATCAGCAGAACATTTCAGACACCATCCAGGACTCTCGTTCCTTCCACCCAAGGGTGCTTCAATGAGTTGTTGACAGAAACATTGAGGGGGTGAGGTCATCCAGTCAAGCTACCAGGAGGGACATGTGCAGGAAGTGATATTAAGCTCAGGGCTGCCACCTAGTTAACAGAAGGTTAAAACTCTTGATGGAGAGATATGACCTGATTTCTGAAAAGTTGAGGTGTACAAGTATACATTTCTGAACTGATTAAATGCACTATTTCTCTCCCATCAACTCCATACACCCAGTGAAGTCATTAGTCTGTAGGAAATCTAGGGGAGGCGGGAAAGGGCAGGGCAGTCTTCTTGTCGTCCAACACCCATCAGATAAGGTCGATGCAGCTCCAGTCCAAGTTCACAGATGCTCAGAGAGTTTAAGTCAATTCTTCGGGGTCACATAGTCAATAAATGGCAGTCAGGACTTGAACTCATTGCCTGTGGCTCTGAATCCACTGCTTACTCTATTCTGCTACATGTCCACGGGAGCCTTCTGGAGGAGGGGGCTTGGTTTGGGGCTGGTCCTTGACCATGCAGCATGTTCTGGCCCCTGTGAACACCTGAGGAGGTCCAGCACGGCTCTCCTTGTTCATAGGACGAGACACTGTTGGCGCCAGGAGGGGGTTGGCCATGATATGCTTGGTTTCTGTTTCAGCACTGAACAGCTGGTGACCTTGCTCTTGACCTTCCTCTCCTTGGGCGAGAGTTCTGGAAAGAGCATGTTGGACTCTAGGGTCTCCGAAAGCCCTCCTAGCTCTGGAGCTCTACAACTGGGTGATCTCCAGAAAGAAAACTGTGAGACTGTGAAGCCTCTTTTCTTTGCAGATGGGCTCAAGGAGCCTAGCGGTAGCATCTGGACCAAGGACTCTGGGCCTCGTCCTGCCCGAGGACTCAGACTTGGTGGGCAGTGAAAGACTGCGTTGCCCAAGTTTATTGAACTGGACTCCGCCTATCAGGGAAAGGGGTTCCACAGTCCTCTGGGTCCAGGGAATACCTGTGAGCAAAAGCCTTTGGCCATAGATTGCTAAGCCAAACTTCTGAGAGCCCAGGATCATGGAGGGAAAAACTAGGAATGGGGAAAGCAGGGTCCTTGTCAACCAGGACCGGCAAGTCCTCCCTTGATTCTGGAGAAAGTCACAGAAGGGAAATTCGGATGGAATTCTGCTGAGCAGAGGGGCTGCTCCCAGCGGGCGAGGCTGATCTACCTGTGGGTCACCCCAGTCCCCACCCATTCCCACCTAGAGGCAGTCCTGCCCACCTCCTAAGGGCAACCCTGCCCCCTCCCGACCAGTCTGACTGGACTCTAAGAGAACTCCACCTGCCTCTCCCTAAATACTGTGTGTCCCTCCACCCACCTGGGTTAGAGTTGGGATTCCCTATGGAATTCCCCAGGTCACTCTGGCTCCAAACTGGTGCTGGAACACAGCACCCCAGGGCTCACCACAGAGAATTCCAGACCTCCCCTGAGTCGCTGCTCACCTGGCCCCAGAGCCTCCATTTCTATCTGTAAAACAAGTCACTTCTACCTTCTTCACAGGGTTCCATGGAGGGAACTAAAGGCGTTATCATCAGTGAAGCATCAGCCCAGTGGGTGGGTCCGTTGTGTTTGGCATGATTTGTTCTAAATGTCTGATGTCCCTCGTACAGCCCCTCCCTGTTAGGATCACGCTTCCCATCCATTGACTGGCAGGCTTGGCAACTGACATGTTTTGGCCCAAGAAATCTGAGCAGAAGTACCATGTGCCTCTTCCAAGCGGAACATAAGGGGCCATCGTGTTGTTCTCCCATTGCTCTTTTCTCTCGTCTGGGAGACTAGTAGGTCCCAGGTACTGGCTGCTTCTGAATCCTGAGGCCCTAACTGAGCAGAGCTGAGGCCAGCTTCCATTGGACTATAGAGGTGGGCAAGAAATAATCATTTGCTGTCAGACAGCACTGAGATTTGGGATCATTTGTTTCACCAACACCTCTTAGCCCACGCTGACTGATATAAGCAGAGAGAACCAGTGGTATAGGTTGGTTCCTTACCATCTCCCCTTTAAGGATGAGGCATCCATCATGCTTAGTATAATGAATTAGGAAGAACAATGCTCCAAGTTTCAGAGGCATAGCAGGGGGGTAAGGACAGTGGCTGGGAGTGGCCCTGCTAGGCGTGATGGAGTAGGGGAAGGGCATGGGCAGGTGGAGGCCCTTGTATGTTATGGGTTGAAGACCTAGAGGGACCAGGTGATGTTGCAACCTTTGCTGTGGCTCAATGACAAAAATAGTATTATTACTTATCTTCCAAGTCTTTCAGTAATAATGAAATTTCGTGAGTGCCTTATTTGGGATAGGGTGTCACATATCCGTTTTAGATATTTGGGTAGAAGCCAAGCCAGGTGTCCCAGGGTGTTAGCACAGGCCGAAGGCTTAAGGCAGGTCTCCGGGCCAGGTAGCGTAGGCGGGATGGCAGAGACCCAGGAGATCAGAGACTGGAGGCAGAGTGCAGGTGCACTGGTTGGGGTGCGTGGGGTCGCCTGGATATAGGGCAGAGCCATATGCAGACGACCTCTGTCCTTGTCCGCAGCCCAGGGCTCTCCGCACGAGGGAGACTGTCACATGGTCAGAGATTGTCAGGACTGGGACTGCTGCCAAAGCCTGCTTCTGTTTGTCTAGCATTAATGAGAATACTATCTCCAAGAAGGGTCGCTCTCCTTGGAGGCGCGGGATGATCGCGGGAGACGTTTATCTCGGTAAATAAGAAGCCCAGCCACAGAGATCTCAGTGGAAGGAGCACAGATTTCTGCTCCTTGTTAATTTCATGGTTGACTTAACTGTTCTTAAGCGATTATAGCGCTGGTGATGATGGGCTTGAAATGCTTTTACTTTTTTTTTCCCAGCCAGTTCTCTTTCTTTGTCCCAAAAGATTCAGACTCTCGATTTGAAGCACAAATTCATTGTCATAAGGTTTCCTGGGCACCACTGTTTGTGGGAACATATTTATTTTGCCTCTCATAGGAGGAAGAACACTGAAGAGAGGAGGAGGAGGATGAAGACGATGAGTACCCGCATTCACAAGCAGTCCTTATGGCCAGGCTGGGCTGCGTGCCTGTGTCCCATGCATCGTTTCTTTGAATTTTCTCAACAGCTCACGAGGCAGCACGGCCACTGGAGTATGAGCCCCATGGGGCTTGTTTTATCACTGCATCCAATCATCTAAAGCAGGTCTGGCACATAGTAGGAGCTCAATAAATATTTGGTTTTTTAAAAAGGGATATCATTATCATCCACATCTTTAAAATAACATAATGGGGACTTCCCTGGTGGCGCAGTGGTTAAGAATCCGCCTGCCAGTGCAGGGGACACAGGTTCGATCCCTGGTCTGGGAAGATCCCACATGCCGCGGAGCAACTAAGCCCATGCGCCACAACTGCTGAGCCTGTGAGCCACAACTACTGGGCCCATGTGCCACAACTACTGAAGCTCACGTGCTTAGAGCCCATGCTCCACAAGAGAAGCCACTGCAATGAGAAGCCCAGGCACCGCAATGAAGAGTAGCCCCTGCTCGCCGCAACTAGAGAAAGACCCTGCGCAGCAATGAAGGCCCAACGCAGCCAAAAATAAATAAATAAATAAAAATAACATAACGGAGGCTGAGGAGATTAAGAGACTTGCCCAAACCCACAAGGCTCGTAGGTGGCAGAACTGGAACTCAGATCTCTGGGACCCAAAAGGTTTCAATCTGCCTTCGGTGAGTATGGACCATTCAGCCTCTTCTCAATGGTCACGATAGACACAGGAGTGGTGTTAGAGAAAAGCCATTTTAGAAAGATACAGGAGGAACTTATCAACAGGATGGACTACATATTTTTAATGGATTGTGATCTAGGTTGCACATTAATGTGGGAACTCTTGCAGCAGTATTTTCCAAAGGTGGCCACATATGCTCTTTTTACAGTGTTACATGGACTTGCCTCTATCAAAAGATGGGGCTCGAGTCCCCTCCCCTGAACCTGGGTAGACCTCAATAACTGCCTCAACCAAAAGCATGTGATTTCCAAGCTCAGTCATACACATGAACACATACACATACACAGCCTTGTCCTGGACCTCTCTTGGGACATGAGCCTTGGATATCTGAGCTGACAGGTGAGAAGTCTTGTCCCCCATGCTGGGGAGGCCACATGGAGAGGCCATCATGAGACAGAGATGCCCGAGAATGCCCAGTGTCCCAACCCCCGGCTGTTTGCCTCTCCCCACCATCAACTGCCAGACATAGATGTGAGGGAGGGATGAAACCATCAGGTGAGTCCAGCCTTGGCCTTTAAGCTACCCCAGTTGATGCAGAGTGGAGAGAGATGAGAAGTCTCCACCAAACCTGCCCAAATTGCAGCTTTGTGAGCCATGTAAACATTGTTGTGTGTTCTCATGCTCTCGGTGGAAGTGGTGGCCTGGAAGCAGGAAAAGGGGGTGTGGATGGTGCAGCGCTTCATGTCCTGCTATGCTCTGCCCACTAGTGCTGCAGTCTGAAGAGTCCCAGCCTCAGTGGGACCCCTGGGCCACTGGATTTAGCACTGCACCCCCCTACCTGTCTGCAATGATACTGTGCTACTCTGCCCCTCTGACACAATGGGTAAGCCCACTGCCTCGGGGCCACTGCTTCAGCAAGGATGCCTTCTCACCCCTACAGCATCACTTTCCATCTCAAATGGATCATTAATATCTATCTCAAACACATTTTTATTAACCCTACCCTTAAAAAAAATACTCTCTTGACTCTATTATTTCTCGCGTCTCTTCTTTGCTCCCATTTTTAGCAAAACATTCTCAGAAATGCGTCTATGTTCACATTCTATACTCACTCCCATCCTATCACTCTTGAACCCATTCCAATTAGTTTCATCCAGCAAAACTGGTCTTGTAAGGTCTCAGTGACTGCACCTGTCCCCCAATGGCCAGATCCAAGGAGTAACCCTTAGTTCCCAGAGGAGTTAAACTGTCATTGGCATTTGCATGGGCCTTGCCCTACTTCTGGACCCACCTGCTTCGCCTGTCCCAGGACATACCCCCTGGTTTCCTCTCCTCCTCAACCTCCTTTTCTGGTCCCCTCTCATCCCTCCAACTTCTGTACTGGTGAGCCCGTGGCTCAGTGCCTGGGCTCCAATCTCTCCTCTCTCTTCTGGCATTACAAACACCATGTGGGTGCTGACAGGTCTCGAACCCACCTGTCCAGCCTGGGCATTGCTATCTGGAATCAGAATCCCAGCCTCCTATGGCTAATGGCCTGCTTGATCACTTTACATGAAGTCTAAGAGACATCTCAAACTTTACAAGCTCACATCCAAATTTCTGATCTTCTCCCCCCAAAGTGCTCCTCCTCAGTTGCTCAATTAAAGGCAACACCATCCTTCTGGATCCTCTGGCCAAAAATTATGGAGTTAACCTGGACTGTTCTATTTTTCTCAAACCCAACTCCCAATACATCAGCAAATCCTTTTGGCTTGACTGTGCAAATATACTCTGCATCCCCTCCATGGCCACCACCCTGGTCCAAACCCCCAGCATCTATCAAAGGATTATTAGAGCAGACTCCTACAGGGTGTCTCTGGTCTGCCTTCTGGAGTTCTACCATCTATGCTTCAAAAAGCACTAGAATGACCCTACTAAAAGGTCAGCTGGGCCCTACCTCACTAGGAGTGCTTGCCACACCCATGCGATGACCCTCTGACCCCAGGCCTCTCCTGCCCCAAGCTCACTTTGCACCATCCGCATGGCCTCCCAGCTGTTCCTCAAACACTGCAGCTGTGATCCCACCTTGGGGTGCATGTGTGCTCTCCATCTGGAACATCTTTCCCCCAGGTGTCACAATGGCTTGCCCCACACTTGCTTTAAAACTGTGCTCATGGGCTTCCCTGGTGGCGCAGTGTTTAAAAGTCTGCCTGCCGATGCAGGGGACACAGGTTCGAGCCCTGGTCCAGGAAGATCCCACATACCGCGGAGCAACTGGGTCCATGTGCCACAACTGCTGGCCCTGCGCTCCGGAGCCCGCGAGCCACAACTACTGAACCCGCGTGCCTGGAGCCCGTGCTCCGCAACAGGAGAGGCCACGACAATGAGAAGCCCGCGCACCACAACGAAGAGTGGCCCCCACTCACTGCGGCTAGAAAGGCCCTCACACAGCAACAAAGACCCAACGCAGCCAAAAATAAAAACAAATAAATAAATAAATTTACTAAAAAAAAAAAACCTTGCTCAGGTGTCAGCTCTTTTTTTTCTTTTTTTTTTTTAAACGCCACATTTGTTTATTTATTTATTTATTTTTGGCTATGTTGGGTCTTCGTTTCTGTGCGAGGGCTTTCTCTAGTTGTGGCAAGCGGGGGCCGCTCTTCATCGCGGTGCGCGGGCCTCTCACTATCACGGCCTCTCTTGTTGCGGAGCACAGTCTCCAGACGCGCAGGCTCAGTAGTTGTGGCTCACGGGCCTAGTTGCTCCGCGGCATGTGGGATCCTCCCAGACCAGGGCTCGAACCTGTGTCCCCTGCCCTAGCAGGCAGACTCTCAACCACTGCGCCACCAGGGAAGCCCAGGTGTCAGCTCTAAGTGAAGACTTCTTGGACCAGCTTCTTTTTTGGCTGTGTTGAGTCTTCATTGCTGTGCGTAGGCTTTCTCTAGTTGCAGCGAGCAGAGGCTTCTCTTCATTGCAGTGCATGGGCTTCTCATTGCGGTGACTTCTCTTGTTGCAGAGCACGGGCTCTAGGCACATGGGCTTTAGTAGTTGTGGCATGCAGGCTCAGCAGTTGTGGTGCTCGGGCTTAGTTGCTCCACGGCATGTGGGATCTTCCTGGACCAGGGCTCAAACCCATGTCCCCTGCATTGGCAGGAGGATTCTTAACCACTGCACCACCAGGGAAGCCCCCATAATCCTTTTTTTAAATGTATGTGTACATTTACCATTTTATTTATTGCATCGACACACACACACACACACACACACACACACCAGAATGTAGGTGCTACCAGGGCAGGGATTTTTTATTTGGTTCACTGCTGTCTTCCACGCATCTAGAATAGTGCCTGGATATAGGAGGTGTTCAATAAGTATTGCTGAAAGAATTTGCTATGGTTCTCTAGGGTGGTACTCTTCTTTGAACAACTGCATCATTATTATTTTTGCATCAGGGCTATCTATATTTGCTCACTAGTGGGATTTGAGTTGGGTTCTTACAGATACTCACTATGCTGATGTGAAACCCAGTTATCCCTACACATGACAGTCTTTGTTTTCCTACAAATGAGAATTTTCTTCTCCTAATTGCAGGAGAATAATTCCTACAACTCAACAACAACAAAAGACAAATAACTCAATAAAAAATGGGCAAAGAGGGCCTCCCTGGTGGCGCAAGTGGTTGGGAGTCCGCCTGCCGATGCAGGGGATACGGGTTCGTGCCCCGGTCTGGGAGGATCCCATATGCCGCGGAGCGGCTGGGCCCGTGAGCCATGGCCGCTGAGCCTGCGCGTCCGGAGCCTGCGCGTCCGGAGCCTGTGCTCCGCAACAGGGGAGGCCACAACAGTGAGAGGCCCGCATACCGCAAAAAAAAATAAAAATAAAAAAAAATAAAAATGGGCAAAGAAATTGAAAAGACATTTCTCCAAAGAAAATCACAAATGGTCAAGAAGCACATAAAAGATGCTCAACATCATTAATCATGAGAAATGCAAATAAAAACCAAAATGAGATACCACATCACACCTACTACAAGGGCTATAATTTTTAGGTTGTTTCCAGCTCCGGGCTATTGTGAATAGAGCTGCAATGAACATTTTGGTACATGTCTCTTTTTGAATTATGGTTTTCTCAGGGTATATGCCTAGTAGTGGGATTGCTGGGTCATATGGTGTCCATCATCGGATGAATGGATAAAGAAGATGTGGCACATATATACAATGGAATATTACTCAGCCATAAAAAGAAACGAAACTGAGCTATTTGTAATGAGGTGGATAGACCTAGAGTCTGTCATACAGAGTGAAGTAAGTCAGAAAGAGAAAGACAAATACCGTATGCTAACACATATATATGGAATTAAAAAAAAAAAGAAATGTCATGAAGAACCTAGGGGTAAAACGGGAATAAAGACACAGACCTACTTGAGAATGGACTTGAGGATATGGGGAGGGGGAAGGGTAAGCTGTGACAAAGCGAAAGAGAGGCATGGACATATATACACTACCAAACGTGAGGTAGATAGCTAGTGGGAAGCAGCCGCAGAGCACAGGGAGATCAGCTCGGTGCTTTGTGACCGCCTGGAGGGGTGGGATGGGGAGGGTGGGAGGGAGGGAGATGCATGAGGGAAGGGATGTGGGAACAGATGTATATGTATGACTGATTCACTTTGTTATAAAGCAGAAACTAATAAAAAAAAAAGAAAAAAAAAGGGCTATAATTTTAAAAAATGGAAAATAACAAGTGTTGGTGAGAATGTGGAGAAATCGGAATCCTTATGAACTATTGACAGGAATGTAAAATGGTACAGCTGCTGTGAAAACCAAACTGGCACATCCTTGGGGTTCTGTCAACGCTAGAGCCAACCCCAATTCCAAACCTAGAGGTCCAGCTGGGGTGTCTCAGGTGGGCTGCACGGGTGCTCCAAAGCCCTCTAGAGGCCGTCTGCTGTAATGCCAACTCTCGACACTTCCTGCTGCTTCCAGCCACAGCCCCAGAGGCTGCACGGGCTTGGAAACGTGCCACCATGATTGCCTTCCTTCTCTCCCTCTAAGGGCCATGAAGTGCTCTACAGAGGAGGGTATTTCTCTCTCCAAGTCTCCCAGGGCACTCTCACCTCCCTACCCCACCCCACTACTTTAAATCAGCCAGCGGCCCGGCCATCAACGTCAGGTCAGCTGGCTTTAAATCAAACAACACCCATAACTGACTTCACCTGCATTGAAGTCAGGACATCCAGGCAAGCGTGGGGGGACAGGAGGAAGTGGATCAGGTGGAAAGGAAAGAAGGAAGTTTGGGGAGAGCTCAAGAGAAACAAAGGGGACAGGGATGAGCACAGCTCACCCAACAATACCAGGGCTTTTACAGGCTCCCGGTTCAGGACAACTAGCCCCGTTTTCCAGGTGCCAACACACACAGAGAGGCCTACAGCTTAAAAGCTGCAATCCCGAGTCAAACCAGGTATTTCCGGGTCCAGGTTCCTGCCTCTGGAGAAACAAAAGACAGTACTCTGCAGAGAGCCTGTTTGGCCGACCAGCCACTGGGAAACCCAACCAGGCTGGAAATGCCCCCATCGCAAGCTGAAGGCAGACCTCTGTCCCCCTCTGTGAGGCGAGGCATTTGAGTGACTGAATCAGAGGGGTCCGTAACCAACCCCTTTGCTCTGGGCACGTCCTTGAGATTCTGCCAACCCCAACTCCAACCCCATCTCACAGCCTGGAGGTTTGGCCAGGGATCCACACGTGGGCTCTGCTGGTGCTCCGGCGCACTCTTGTGGTCGTCGGCTCTAATAGCAACTCATAGCCTTTCCTCCGGCCTCCCTCGCCAGCTCAATGGGCTGCAAAGACCAAAGCCACCTGCAAGCCTAATTTCCTTCCCCCTCTGCCTCTAAGCAGAATAAACTGCCCTAAGAATGGGGATATTTTCTCTCTCCAACACTCCCAGGATACTCATCCTTCCGTACACCACCCCGCTGCTTAAAATTAAATAAGCCCGGGACTTCCCAGGACGTCGAGCGGTTAAGACTCCTCGCTTCCACTGCAGGTGGCACGGGTTTCATCCCTGGTCATAGAATTAAGATCCTACATGCCACACGGTGTGGCCAAAAAAGAATAAATAAATAAGTAGCCGCCAAAAGTCACTGATGTACCGGGCTTGAACTCAATCACCTCCCTTTTAATTCAGGTGACCTGGCTTTAGGTCAGTTTTCCCCAGGCAGCATTGTGGAAACAGAAGGAAGAGGATCAGATAGAAAGGGAAGACAAACGTTTGGGGAGAAGTCTCCAGAAAAAGAAAGGGCACACGGATGAGCACAGCCCGCCCAGCAAATATCCAGGCTTTTACAGGCTCCAGGTTCAGGAAAACCAGCCCCGTTTCCCAAATGCCAACACCCACAGAGGCCTACAGCTTAAAAAGCTGCAATCCTGAGTCAAGGCAGGTATTTCTGGGTCCAGAGTCCTGACTCTGGAGAAACAAAGGGCACTCAGTCTACAGGCAACCTGTCTGGCCGTCCAACCACTGGGCCACAACTTGGCTGGAAGTGACCCCATCTGAAGCTGAAGGCAGACCACTGCCCCCCTGTGAGGTGAGGCAATTTGAGCCGGTGAATCAGAGGGGCCCGTAACCAAGCCCTTTGCTCTGGGCACGTCCTTAAGGTTCCACCAACCCCATCTCCAAACCTGGAATTTTGGCCAGGGAGCCACAGGTGGGCTCCGCTGGTGCTCTGGCGCCCTCTTGTGGCTGTCATCTCAAATAGCAACTTATAGCCCTTCCTCCTGCCTCCCTGGCCGGCTCTGGGGGCTGCACTGGCCCAGGGCGCCTGCCCGCCTGACTTCCTTCCCCCTCTCCTTCTCAGCACAATGAAGTGCGCTAGAGATGGCGATATTTTCTCTCTCCAAGTCTCCCAGGGTACTCATCCCTCCCAACCACATCCTACTACTTTAAATTAATCA